>NC_138165.1:93916553-94364987 GCF_964165515.1 Mesoplodon bidens | reverse complement strand
CTCAGTGTTACACCGGCAAGGCAGTCAGAAAAGCGGGGGTGGGGGTGGGTTCTGGCTGATTAAGCCTGAGACAGAAAAGTTGAGGTGGGGATGTGGACGAAGGGCCCTAAATCCCTACCAGAGGCTTACTGTGTCTGTGTCGGGGAGGCAGGAGGGGCAGGAGCTCTTCAGGCCCCTTTGGAAGAGCAAGCTGATCTGTCTGCAAACAATCTGATCAAAACCAAGCTTGTTTCCATGACAATTTGGTCGAAACAATTTAGCTGAAGGTGAATCATGGCTGTCCCGGCTCTGTGTGCCCATGCCCTTGTATCAATTGGGAATCTAGACGCGCTGTGGAGGGGTTTTGCCATCCTTTTTTTAAAAAATTAATTTATTTATTTATTTTTGGCTGCGTTGGGTCCTCGTTGCCGCACGTGGGCTTTCTTTTAGTTGCGGCGAGCAGGGGCTACTCTTCGTTGTAGTACGCAGGCTTCTCATCGTGGTGGCTTCTCTTGCTGTGGAGCACGGGCTCTAGGTGCGCGGGCTTTAGTAGTTGTGGTGCACAGGCTCAGTAGTTGTGGCGCACGGGCTTAGTTGCTACGCGGCATGTGGGATCTTCCCAGACCAGGGCTCGAACCTGTGTCCCCCGCATTGGCAGGCAGATTCTTAACCACTGTGCCACCAGGGAAGCCCCTTGCCATCCTTTATGTGTCTTTATGTCTGTTTTTTCATAGACCCTGTTTTTGTTTTATTTTTAAACCCATTTCGGCCACTTCCTACTTTCACTCATTCCATAATATTTAGTGAGGCCTTGCTATTAGCCTGCTCTGGGCACACAGTGAGTAAGGCAGAGTCCCTGCCTTCTTGAAGCTTATATTCTAGTGGGACAGACAGGACAATAAACATACTGTCAAGTGAAGATGATGAAATAAACAAGGCAAAAGGACAGAGAATGAGGACAGGAGCTGCTATTCTAGATCTGGTAGTCAGTCACGGAAGGCCTCTTTAAGGAGGTGACATTTCCAAGAAATAAGGGAAAGGCCGTGTGAGAATCTGGGGAAGGGGCACCAAGAACAGGAAAGCGAGAGGTACCAAACACCCAGAGCTGGGGTGAGAGCTGGTTGGAGCTGCTGATTCTCTCCTTTCTCCCTGCTGTGCTGGCCGGACTAACAAAGACTTGGCACAGCAGAGATGCCCAGCCAGAGGGGAGGGGTTGGAACAACCTAAATATCCTGGATTGGACTCCAGACCAGAAAAAGAATGTTAGGGGGCAGTGTGCAAAATTTCAGTAAAGTCTGGAGAGTGGTTACTAGTTTGTATGGACGTTGATTTCTTCGTTTTGATAACTGTACCATGGCTATGAAAGATGTTAGCATTCAGGGGAGCTGGGTGAGGGGTACATGGGAATTCTTTGTACGAATTTTGCAACTCTGAAATGATTTCAATATGAAAAATTTAAAAATAATAAATAAGGGGCTTCCCTGGTGGCGCAGTGGTTGAGAGTCCACCTGCCGATGCAGGGGACACAGGTTCGTGCCGCGGTCCGGGAAGATCTCACCTGCCGCGGAGTGGCTGGGGCCGTGAGCCATGGCCGCTGAGCCTGCGCGTCCGGAGCCTGTGCTCCGCAACGGGAGAGGCCACAACAGTGAGAGGCCCGTGTACCGCAAAAAAAAATAAATAAAAATAAATAAATAAATAAGAAAATAAAATCGCCCTTTCCTCTGTGACCGGACACCACCCTGCATCCATGCTTGGAGTCCTGTTCCTGACTTCATTTCTTCCTACTTAGGCTTATGGAAAGTGCAGGGGCTCTGGCAACAGAAAGGTCCGGGTTCCAGTCACGGCTTGGCCCTTCCTTGGTCTGAGAACTTGGGCAAGTCAGTGGTCTCACAGATCAGGCTTCTCATCTGTGTGAGGATTCAGTGACATAAAACAAGATGACAAATGTTAACATTCTCCAGGGCCTGACAGGTGGAAGGTGTTTAGCAACTGCTGTTTCCTTCCCAGATTCAGCCGGGCACCCCTCATAGCTGCTAGAACATGGCCGTCCACATCTGGGAGGGACTGGTAAATGTTTCCTGTCTTCCCTTATTGGATACTTATTATATGTGCTTTGTGCTCCAGCGAAGATGAAGATGCACAAGCGTGGGGACTGGGCACTAAGAAGCTGCAGTAAACAAGGCCCTGCTCTTTCATTGATTTTCTCCAGCAGATACTTACTGCACATGCTGGACAGGGTGCAGACGGCAGAGAACAAGACAGATGGCTCCCTGCCAACATAGCAAGAGGAGCAGCCAACAGACACCAAACCGGAAATCAAAACAATTGACAGGCAAGCTGTTAACTGTTGTAGGAAAGGAAGATGGTCTTACTGTAGACAGGGTGGTTGGGGAAGGTCCCTTCCCTGCGGGCGACGCTTGAGCAGGGAACAGACAGATGAGGGAGACAGCAATGCAGACTGTCTGGGGGGGTGTAGCACCAGCGCCCTGGGGCAGGCACGAGTAGGGCACGTTCTAGGAGTTGCCAGGGGGCCTCGAAGTCTCTAGCTGGAGAAGGGGTCAGCAAGGTGCGCAGGCGCCAGACCACGGAGAGGAGGTGGAAAACTGCTGGTGGGTTTTAAAGTGGGGAAGCATGTGTTCTGACTTCCCTTTTTTATGGTATGTGGGCCTCTCACTGTTGTGGCCTCTCCCGTTACGGAGCACAGGCTCCGGACGCGCAGGCTCAGCAGCCATGGCTCACGGGCCCAGCCGCTCCGCGGCATGTGGGATCTTCCCGGACCGGGGCACGAACTCGCGTCCTCTGCATCGGCAGGTGGACTCTCAACCACTGCGCCACCAGGGAAGCCCTGACTTCCCTTTTTAAGGGCTCGCTCAGTTGCTGTCAGAAGGTACAGTGAAAGGGAGCCGAGTGGAAGGTGGCAGGGGAACTGAGTCACTCAGTGGGTGGAGATGACGAGAGCCTGGCCTAGAGGGGATGTTGGAGATGGAGAAAGGTGGGGACGGCTGCCAGACCCAAGATCTGTGCTGGCCGGGGTGGCCCTTGTGGGTCTGAGGTCTGGATCGGTGCAGAGCATGGGGAGGGGCCTGAGGACCCAGTGGCCCTGGGCCACTCTCTCTAGGCCTGGTCCTTCCCTGACAATGAATTTCTCATGAGTCTCTCAAGTCCCTGAGCTCCGGCTTCTCCTCCATCAGCCGTTCGGCTGTGTCACAATCACCAGGGTCCATAACCACGCTTGTCAGCTCTTCCTTCTGCTGCCCCTCTTTCTGGGAAAGGCGCTGTCATCCTCCTAGCTACACAGCTTGAGCGCCCCTTTAACCCTTTCCCCAGTGTAGGTGACCCAGACAGGATTCCTCTCAATTTCGCTTTCCACCCACCTCCCCCGCATGGGCTCACCCCTGGGAACAGGCCCTAGAAGCTCTCAGTGAGGCCCTTACGAAAGCCTCCTTCATCCAGCTCTCTGCCTCTGAAGCCAACTGCAAACTTCTGGCAAACGTTTAAGTTCCTAAAGCACCTCCTTTGACTGCATGCTGCTCCTGCTCAAAAGCCTTCAGGGGCTCCCCATTGCTGATGGGAGAGTGTCCAACCCCCAGTCAAGCCCTCTGTGGGCTTGGAGGAGGCAAGTCTCTTCCCCCTCCTCCCGTACGGCCCAGTGAAAACCCCGTGTCCCAAGAGTGAACAATCAGACACCCCTAAATGTCTGTCAACAGCATAGTGGATAAATAAGTGGTGACCTGTTCAGACCGTGGAAAACCATACATCCAGGAAAGCCAATGATCTAGAGCACCAACCCTCAGCCTGCACAAAGCTCCAGCACATTCTGTTGACATGCCACAGAGAAAATGCCAAAGCATGCAAAACCATCATTGGTATTGTTTAGGGATAGAGACATATGTATCAATAGTAAAAGAATAAAGGCAGCTGAGGGGATAGTCAACACGCACATTAGCAGGGCTTCCTCAGGGGCGGGGAGAAGGTGGGTGGGGAGGTGGGCACAGGCTTCACAGCATCTGTAATATTTTCTTTCTTAAGCTGGGAGGTGGGGGGATTGTTATACTATCTATCTTCTTCTGAATGCCTGAAACAACTCATTAAAATTTCAGAACTACAGTCCTGCCTGGCTCCCAGAGTTCTCAGCCTGGAACACCCTGCAGGCCTTTCTACTTACTAGAACCCTAAGCATCCTTCAGGGCTGGGCTCAAACCCGGCTCCCGATTGTCCCGGCAGAAAGCTATCTTCCCCTGCTCCATCTGGGGCACTCAGCCTCTCCCCAGGCCTCCAGGGGCAGGTGAGCCCTGCAGGGCCTGGGCCTTATCAACTTCTACCCGGAGCCCTAATTGGCGCCGTGCAGGGGGCAGGCAGTCACGAGCCTTCTCCTCTGCAGCCCCATGGCTGCCCCCAGCACTAGCCCAGCACAGAACTGGAACCCACAAAATGCTGGCTTACTGACCAGGAAAGGCAGGGCAGGGCTAGGCGTGCAGGTATTAAAGTGACGGGCACAGGACTTCCCTGGTGGCACAGTGGTTAAGAATCCGCCTGCCAATGCAGGGGACAAGGGTTGGAGCCGCGGTCTGGGAAGATCCCACATGCCACAGAGCAACTAAGCCTGTGCACCGCAACTACTGAGACTGCGCTCTAGAGCCCACAAGCCACAACTACTGAAGCCCGCGCACCTAGAGCCTGTGCTCCGCAACAAGAGAAGCCACCGCAATGAGAAGCCTGCGCACCACAACGAAGAGAAGCCCCTGCTTGCCACAACTAGAGAAAGCCGGAACACAGCAACGAAGACTCAACGCAGCCAAAGATAAAATAAATAAATAAAATTAAAACAACAACAACAACAACAAAAACCCCAAGTGCTCCTTCTCTCTGAACAAGCAGCAGAGTCCAGGAAGTTCACACGACTTACAAGATGACATTGACCTCCCCAGGGCCTGATGTGGAATTCTAACTCCCTGCCACAGGGTCCCCAAGCAGGGTCAGCATGTGCCAGAATGCATCAGAAGGATCTCGGAGTGCTGGTGAAACAAAAAGATTCTGACATTTTCCTCTTCTGCTTACCCCAGCTCTGCCCGCCCCCCCACCCCGCCCCTCCTGTATTCTGATTCAGCAGTTCTGGGGCCCGGAACTACCCACTGTGGCCTCACCAAAAAGAAAAGAAAGTTTCCTAATTGGTCCTCTGGGACCCAACTGGGAGACAGAAAAACCACTCTGCAGGGCAGGGCCGGGGCCTTGAAGGTGCCTGAGGGCCCTCCCCGCGGGTCAGGGCTGCAGGACACAGCACCCCTCACCCCAGTGAGGGCCACAGGCATACCTTTCACTTCTCGCCTCGCTGAACCAGAGTGTGGCGTCTTTGGTATCTGAGCCTGAACCTCCAGCCCATGGGAGGCCACCAGGGACAGCTGGGGCAGTGAGACACAGCCCCTCCCCACCCCCTTCTTTTGGCTGGCTGTGGAGGACACACAATGAAGCCCTTCTTCTCCCCCTCCTCCCTTGGGCAGTCTTGCCATCCTGGGCAGCTCTGAGAGAGGCCTGGGGGCTGTCTGTCCCAGCTAGGCCCTGGCCCCAGACTCTACCAGCTGGACAACAAGCCGAGGCTGAGAGGCTTCTCCGGTCAGGGGGTGATTTTGGCTTCTCCTCTCCTGCACCCCCGGGACCCAGGTTTTCCCAGGCTTTGCATCTGACCAGTGACAGGCAGTCTTTATGAAACCAAACCGGAAATGCCTGTCTGAGGGCTGAGGGACCTGGACAGCCACCAGGACACAGAGTCCTACTGGAGCACAGCCTGCTCTGAGGCCCCTCAGGAACAAATTGAACCACTAGCTGTTCTGTGCTTTCTCAAAACTGAGGAAACTGAAGATAAGGAGATATAGCTAAAAAGGCCCTCAAGAGTGAGAGTTTCCGGAAGCTGTCAGCAGGCCTTGGGGGGTAGGGGGACCATTTCCCCATGACCGGGAGAGGGGCAGTGCCTGCATCAGACCAAGACACAGACCTGAGCGGGAGACCACGGGGCCTGTGTCTATTGTCTCCATACCCATCCCGGGTATGGTCCTCTGCAGACTACAGTCCTCTCCAGCCTTCACCGTCTTTCCCAGGGGGAGGAAGAGTGGCTGCTGAGGGCTCTTGGGGAGGACCAGAGACACAGGCATTGCTGGCGGCCTCTGCCGAATCTCGGTCCTGGGCAGGAGGCCCGGACTATTTCTGTCTCCTTGCCTGAAATCCCAGGCCACCTGCCCAGACAAGGCCCCTGGGGTTTGTTTGGTGTGGTCTGTTCTTTTTGGCTGCCCCTCCCCACGCCCCCGCTCCCTCCCTCACCCTAATCCCAGGCCCTCTTGATTCAGTCCTGCTCCCTGGGCTAGGCCTGTGGGAGTCCAGTGGGGAAATCACACCTCTGAACACCTAATGCAAGAATGAGCAAGAATATGCAATGAAGGCTCTAGGAGGGGAGAAAGCACCAGAGGTCACTGGAGGCAGAGATGAATTTTGACTGGGGAGGGCGGGCAGGCTTCGTAGAGGAGATGGCACTTGGGCCAAGCTGTTTATTCATTTAAAAGCCCTTTAACATGGGGATATATGTATATGTATAGCTGATTCACTTTGTTATAAAGCAGAAACTAACACACCATTGTAAAGCAATTATACTCCAATAAAGATGTTAAAAAAAAGCCCTTTAACAAGGGCCAACTCTGTGCCAGGCACTGTTCTGGAAGCTGGGATACAGTAGTGAAAGCAGTTTCTTCCTTCATGTGGCTCATATTCAGGTTGGGAAAGAAAACCAATAAACAATAGGCAAGTCGATATATAGGATGTCATGTGGTGATATGTACTACGGAGAATAACCTAGCAGCGTAGAGTAACAGAGCACAGGCATGGGGGCCTTGCTATTTTTACACAGGGTGGTCAGGGTAGGCCTCTCGAATAAGGTGAAATTTGAGCAGAGATCTGAAGGAAGAGAGGCACAGCCATGTGGCCATCTGGGGGAAGAAAGTTCTAGTGACAGAGAACAGTGACAGAAGGTCTTGGAGGTCAGACTGTCTCAGAGTGTTTGAGGAAAAACAAAGTGGCCTGTATGGCCGAAGCCCAATGAGCAAGGTGGGAGCATACCAAAAACAAGTGAGGTTGGGGATCGGCAGGCCATCAGGGCCTGTGAGCCATTCCGGAGGGATCTAAGCAGAGAAGTTACACATTTCTGACTTCAATCTTAACAGTTTCATCTGGGTTGCTATGCTGAGAGTGCTCTGGGGGTACAAAGGCTGAAGGGAGCTGTCAATTTAGGAGATCAGGTGAGAGGTGACCACAGGTTGGCCCAGGGTTGTAGCAGTGGAGGTGGGTTAAGTGCTCAGATTTTGGATATATTTTGAAGATGAGCTTTGATGCAACAAAATTTGACGTAGGGAGGAAGGCCTGGCAGGCCCCAGACAGAAGTACAGCAAGAGCACAGAGCCTGGGGAAGATGGGAATGGGGAAGATGGGTCCAGAGGGGGTGTGGGAGAGCCCCTTTGGGTGAGGGGTGTGGACTCCATTCTGTAGGCAACGTGGCCTGGGGAAGGGGGCACTGGGAGCCATCCAGCCAAGGGGCCGCTGTAGATGGTGACACTGCAGCTCTCCAAGGTCCCAAGGCCTGCAGAAAGGAAAAGGACCCTCCCTGCTCCCTTCCTGCAGGCTGTGCTGTGGATGGCCCAGACCACTGCCTCTATGTGGCCTTTCTTCGGGCCACGAGCAGGTGGGTCATTCACTCAAGGGTCCTCAGCTCAGGACCTTTGCCACCCTTTGAAATCAAGCCAGTGGTCCTCACTGGCCCCAGAGAAGGGCTTTCCTCTTTCAGAAGTGGAGCAAGCAAGGTTTGTCCTGGGACAGCTGGTTTCACTTGGGTCAGGAGGTTCAAGAAAGCTCATCTATGCTTAGGAGTGAAGAGAGCGCTTGGTCAGGGAGGGTGGGAAGGTTTTGTCGGCTAGGACTGTCCATCCGCAGAGGCCGGGCGCTTTCCACTTTCTCAGACATTCTCAAGGCATTCCCAGCCTAATTCCCCATTCACCCCCCTCCCCGCCCCGCCCCCTGCAGACAGGCTCTGCTCAGGGGCCTTTTCTCTACTCAAACCTCCTCAACTACCACTGAGAAGGCAAAGGGGCAAAAGGGAAACTGAGGCATGAAGCAGGAGGCACCCATAGGGGAGCACACACTCCGGATCCCAGCCTCCTCAAGCACACCCTGTTCCTCCTGGGGGAAACTGTCACACCCTGCCTCCTGCCAGTTAGGGTCCCTGTTCACATGCTCCTCTCCCCGGCTCCTTGAGAATGGCGACCAGACTCCGCTCATATCAGTGATCCCACAATCTCGACCCAGGGCAGTTAGCGGGGTCACTGAATGAATGAAAGGATGTGGGATTTCCTGATGGGTACATGGGCAGGATAGGCTTGGAAGACAGGAGCAGAAGCATGCAAGGAAGCTCCAAAAAAAAAAAAAAAAAAAGTGAGGGACTTCCCTGGCGGTCCAGTGGTTAAGACGCCGTGCCTCGGGCTTCCCTGGCGGCGCAGTGGTTAAGAATCCAGCAGCCAATGCAGGAGACACGGGTTCAAGCCCTGGTCCGGGAAGATCCCACATGCTGCGGAGCAATTAAGCCTGTGAGCCACAACTACCGAGCCTGTGTGCCACAACTACTGAAGCCCGTGCACCCTGGAGCCCATGCTCCGCAACAAGAGAAGCCACCGCAGAGAGAGGCCCGTGCACCACAACAAAGAGTAGCCCCCAGCTCTACGCAACTAGAGAAAGCCCGTGCACAGCAACGAAGACCCAATGCAGCCAAAAATAAATAAATAAGTAAATACATTTATAAAAGAAAAAAAAAAGACTCCGTGCCTCCACTGCAGGGGGCACCGGTTCGATCCCTGGTCAGGTAACTAAGATCCCACATGCCGCATGGTGCGGCCAAAAAAAAAAAAAAAAAAAAAAAAGAAGTTGACAAGCCTTCCCAATTAGAGCTATCTGGGCGCCTATTTAAAAAAAAAAAAAGGAAGCTCCAGAAGGAGCCATGGCCCAGCGCCATGTATCCTCCCTTCCACCCATCCCCCATGCTATTATAGAATGAGCAATTGCTAACATTTCCTGAGCACTTACTACAAGCCAGCCCCTCTGGAGAATTTCATTTGATCCTCACAGGAGCCCTGTGAGATAGGCACTATCACCAGGCCCATTTACAGATGCAAACAACTGAGGCACAGAGAGGCTGAGTTATTTGTCCAAGGTCACGTGGCTACTAAGGAACAAAAGCTAGGATTCAAAAGCAGATTGTCTGTGCCCACATGCTATGTGCTTAACTACTACACGCTGCCTCCCAGGCCCCGCAGAGTCCCAAATGTGTGTGTCTACCTCAGGTCGCCCAAATCGACCCTCCATTGTGCCCAGTTATCCCCATCCCAAGACAATGGTGGTTATGTTTGAGGAAAGCCCTTAATAACACTGTCAAACACCAGGGAGTATTGTAATTCATGAGAACATCAACAACGACTCCTCTCCCAGCCATTGCTTCCTATCTCCATCGTCCACTTTCCAGCCTCCAACAGAATCCTCTACTTGTGGTCCTCTCAGCCACACATTTAGGATGGAGTGTGCCCATGCGCTCTGCCCCTCCCATCATGTCCTGCCCCATCCTGTCCCCCTCCCTCTCCATCCTTCCTGCAGGCACCCTCACAGCATTGACACCTGCCCATTTCCCTCAGACCGTTTCCTGCTAACACCCCCTGTCCCTCCCAGCAGCCAGCGGCTTCTCCCCCAAGGGACTGGACTGATTGTTTCCCAGACACTGGAGGGGCAGGATCTGGGATTCTGATTCCAGGCACGCCCTTCTGCTCTGCAAATTTGGGGAGTTGATTCCAAGGCAACCTTGAAATCCAGCCACAGGAAAGCCCACGGAATACTGAATTCCAAAGAAGCTCTCTGAGAATTCCAAGTTTGAGGATTTGGAACTCCCAGACCCCAAGTTCTAGGAATAGCCAAACCCTCAGGATTCTGAGGTGGTGACCTTGGGAATTTTGATCTCAGGACTTCTGATTCCAGTCTCTTGTGGAAACTTTTATTTTTCACTTCCTCAGGCCATTTGTGTGATTTTAATGTTACCAATTTTGAAAGCTGGAAGTAGATTTAAAAATCCCTCCCCAAATAGAGCAATAAAATTTCCATAAATTTTGTAAGGAGAAATATTTTTTTAAATCGTGAATATGCAGATATTTGAATATTTGTAAATCTCATTATTTTAATGCAGAGCAGTGGTGACTTAGTTGGAGCATCACTGAGAATGTGACCACTGTTTGGGCTATTAGAGATGCGAATGCCCCAAAAGGCACACGTGCAAGATTCCCCCCCACCCTATGTTTTTCCAGTTTTCCCCTCACTGGGTCCTTATATCTCTTTGTCTTACAGTGAGTGTGAGCACAATCCTAGGGGTGAAGCTTCTGGGATATCTGGGGTGGTCAGGGGAGGAGGGGTGAATTGTACAATGTCTTCTCTGAAACTCAGGAAATTCCTGGCTTAGGTCCTCCCCCGAGCCTGGCCTGGGGCCAGGGCTCCCATAGTTCCCAGGCCCAACATCACTGTCCTTCAACTGGGGCCTGAGGTCCTGCCCCCTGGCCCTGCTGGTAATGGGAAGGGGATAGAGACCCTAGGAAGCCTTCCTCTTGTGGCTCCTTCCCTGCCTCTTAGTGTTTCTGTGGCAGAACAGGGCTGGTCGCCACCCTTGCTTGGCCCAGGAAGGATCAGAAGTAGGTGGAAGGGGAGAATGAGGACTGGGGTGGGGGTGGAGGGTGGTCAGAAAGGAAAAAGTCACTGGAGGTCAGTGAACCAGCGGCAAGTCAGGCTGAGTGATTAGGGTCGGATTTCACAGCCTGAGGCTTATGACAGGGGCCAGGATTGGTGGGGGAGGGGATTGAAGGAAAGGGACAGACCGACCTACAGAGTTGGGACTCTCTCTTGGGACAGAAGAGCTTACATTGAATGGTAGGGAGTTGAGCGATGGGGAGAGGGACAGGACACATGGAAGGAGTTAGCGGTTTCACGTGAGACTTAGAAGGTCTGAGACATTCCTTTTCACCAGCACCTGCTCACTGGAGGAACTTGCGGGGGTGGCGGGAGCCCGGGCTCCTGCACCTGCTCTCTTTTTCCAGCTCCCTTGTCTCCAGCCCCTCATCTGGCTCTTTTCTCCAGATGTCCTCTCAACGCCCCCTTTCTCTGGCTACCCTGGCCTGCTCCCCACCCCCCCGCCGCAAACTGCTTTCCCCAGCCCAACCCAATTTTCCACCCCCAACTTCTCTTTCTCAGTCCCCGCAGATCAGTGGCTTCTCCAGCCTGCCTCTCCGATCGCTCTTCTCTGGCCCAGGATCCCCTAGCCCCGTCAGAACCCCTAAACCCTTCCGCGGCACCCCTCTTCAGTCCCCCTTTCCAGCGCGACCGCTTTCCCGAGCCCCGCATCCCGCCGGAGCCCGGCACGAACCCGATTCGGAAGAGCAGCCGCTGGCTACGCGCCATGAACAGGCTGCGGAGGGTCCGCCGCGTTCGGCAGCTGCTGGGGCTCACGAGCAGGACGAGGACCAGGAGCAGCAACCCGCAGCTGGAGACCCACAGCCACGACGAAGGCCAGCCTTGCCAGGCCATGCTGGGGGCAGGCGCCCGAGGCCGCCCAGGGGGCGGGGCGGGGCGTTGCTAGGCGACGGCTCGGCCCAGGCCCCCACTTGGGGAACCTGAGGGGTTGGGGCCACGCCCCCTGCACCCGCAAGCTGGGGGACTGGGGGCGTTCTGGTCCCGCCCCTCCATTGGCTCGCGTTCGCACCCGCCCACTCGCCGCCCCCGGCCTGGTGCATGCCCGGAATGTCACCCGGCTGCAGGAAGCCTGGCCCCGCCCCCGGCTGGCCGGTCGGGAGGCGTGGCCGGAGCCGGCATCAGATCTGCGCTAATCCCGGTATAAAATCGCTGGAGGCCGGGGATCGGCCCCACACCCTCCCACCTTCCCCCAACAGGCAACTCTGAGAGAGGCCCTGGAATGGGCCTCTTGGCGGGAAACCGTAGGCTCATAAACTTTTTCAGCTGGAAGGAACCTGGGAGATCACATGGGTCAGCTGCCATTCATTCATTTATTCATTCACTAAATTACTTTTCTGTGTCCTCCTTTGTGCCAGGCACTGTCCCAGGCTCTGAGAATGCAAGGATCAAAGACACACAGTCTCTTCATTCCTGGAGCCTACAATCTAGAATCCAGCAGAGAAACAAACCAAATAAGCAAACAAATATAATTATATATGTATTTATCTATACTCACATATACGTGTATATGTACACATACATTGCTACCTGTGTGTGATTACAAATTGTGGTGCTATAAAGAAATCGAACAGAGGGGGCAATGATATGGAGGACAGAGAGGGCCAGTTTAGATGGGGGAGGACCTCCCTGAGCAGGTGACATGTAAGCCATGCCCTGAAGGATAAGAAGAGGCCACAGAGCCTGAGGGAGTGATTCGACCAAGATTATACAGCAATGGATGGCAGAGGCAGGACTAGGACCCAAGGTATCCCAAGACCAGTGGGGTTTCCACATCATTAACCACCCCCCCACACACACACCATGCTGCCTTCCCAGTGAGTTCTAGAAGTTAAGGTCAGTGGGTTGGAAGGAATTGTAAAGACAGATGTGGTGACACCTACAAATTTGGGCAAACGGGAGCTAGGGCTGGGCTCCTTCCGGCTCCAGCTCTAGCCCTAGGCCAGCACAGGGAGGGAAAGAAGCTCTAGCCCTAGCCCAGCACAGGGAGGGAAAGAAATCTGCAAACAGTGAAGGTAGCTGTCTCCCCAGCAGGGAGATAGTTGGGGAGGGAAGCAGGGGAGGCACTGCTCTTGTTTTCTTCTCTTGCTTTTTGGGCTTCGGCCTGTGCTCTGGCCTGAGAGAGGCTAGATAACCTGAGCCCCAAACCACACTTTTTCTCTCTCCCTCTGATGTACTCTTATTAGATAGCTGAATCTAAAGACTGAGTCCCCAGTGTGGAGAGTATAGAGGTATAGGATCATTACACACAATGAACTGGAGGCCTCATTTCTCCCCCGGCCCCCAAAAAGCCAAGAGATGGGTTAAATTATCCCCAAACTGAATTGTAATCCCAACACCTAATCCTGGGTTTCATTCAGTAATGCCAGACATGAAGTTTCTCTTATGTGGATACATCTTGAAGGCCGGAGCTATAGCCTGCTCCCTCCCTGTCTCCTTACCCACAATTCAGCTCCTTCTCAGTGTCTGGCACATAAAGGGCTCTCAATAAACAAAAATCAGATAGAATTGAATTAAACCCCTGTGTATGCCGCAAAAGAGGCGGGAGTGAGAAGACTGACAAGCTAGTTTGTAGGAGGTCCTTCCGGGCCAAGGGAGCTTGCATGTCTCTAAGTCCGTGTCTATACGTGCAAAGTGAAGAATTACAGAGCCTCATCAAAAGACACTGTGAACACACTTTTCTGCAGGTAAGACTGTGCCAGGCATTATATTGAGAAATTAAAACACAGTCCCTGTCATCTGAAACAGGAAATGCAGGCTCAAGCATGAGCCTGCAGAGATACAGAGATGACTGAATCCTAAATCTAACCTCATGCTACACACACATTTACAAGATTATGGCTAATCATCCAAGATACATTTCAGGAAATGCAGGGAGCTGGACAAGGCTGGGGATAAGGAGTGAGAGTGGGTGTTTTGGGGGACTCATGCAGAGCTAGGAGGCCACGCCACCCTCCCCTCCCCCGGCCTGTTCTGGAAGACTTCCAGAACAAATCTGCTCCAAATCTGCTTTGTTTTCACCTCCTCTCCCATGAGAATCTTCCGCCTGAGCCAGACTGATGCTTCATTATTCACCCCCTCCTACACTTTATACCTGATAATACCTCATTGCTTGCAGACATTTGGCTTGGGGGGCACTGTCAAGGTTAAGGTCTGCCTCTGTTTGGCAGATCTTTTACTTTGCTGAGATCTCCTCTCATTATCCACAGTTGTTATTGGAAACATCAGGCCCAGCTCCAATTCCTTTGCTTTCAGCCAATATGCTTTTTAGAGTAAATAATTTCTGTGCCCACCCACCCCTCTACCCCTTTTTCTCACTCTGTATAAGCAAACTCGAGTATCTCCTTGCCTAAAAAACTTCTCTTGGGGCTTCCCTTGTGGCGCAGTGATTAAGAATCCACCTGCCAATGCAGGGGACAAGGGTTCGAGCCCTGTTCTGGGAAAATCCCACATGCCGCGGAGTAGCTAGGCCCCTGTGCCACAACTACTGAGCCTGCGCTCTAGAGTCCGCGAGCCACAACTACTCTGCCCACTTGCCACAGCTACTGAAGCCTGCGCACCTAGAGCCCGTGCCCCACAAGAGAAGCCACCGCAATGAGAAGCCCATGCATCACAACGAAGAGTAGCCCCCACTTGCCACAACTAGAAAAAGCCCACAGGCAACAACAAAGACTCCTCTTGACCTTGGGTCCCTATCTAGATTCTGTTCTGCCTTTATCTTAACACAACCTAGTTTCCTGAAAGGCTGTCTCCATGGGTGTGGTAGATTGCATTTCGGTTCTCAATTCTTCATCTCTCCCTGAAAACACACCCTTCACCATGTGACTATGCACCATCTCCCATGGAGGTGCAATATATTTCTCCCGCACCACTGATGTTGGGCTTGACCTTGTGACTTGCTTTGGCCAATGGAATGATACAAGCAGAGGTCTTAAGTGTGCTATTATGGTTGAACTTGGTCTCTGTAGCCATGCCTTTCACCATGAGAACATCCCTCGGGTAGTTAGTTGCTGGTTTAAGGAGAGTGAAAGACACGTGGAAGTGACCTGACCACACTCACAGCTTGGAAGCCAGCCCAGCCCAGCAAAGCCCAGCCTAGACGAGCTGAAACTTAGCCTGCCCACAGGGGCACGAATGAGAAGTACATGCTTGTTGTTGTATGCCTCTCAGTTTTGGATTTGCTTGTTATGTGGCATTATTGCAACAATAGCTAACTCTGACGGTGGGAAGCAGAAAGATTAGTTATTAATGTGCTGAAAGCAAGGTGCTTAAATAACTGATTAGCTATTTGGAAAAGAGCAATTTAGACCCATGCTTCACAGAATACACCAAAATAAATTCCAGGTGAATTAAAGTGCTAAGGACATAAAATTAAAACATACCAAATTAGAAGAAAATTAAATACATGTACAATCTCTGGGCAGTGGAAGACTTTCTAGGGCTAAAAGCAATAGAAGTGTTTTTGTAATTTTCTTTAATAGGCATATGTTACTCTTAAACTCAGACAAAAGGCAACTGAAGACTTAACAAGGGAAAGATTTACTCTTCTGGCTCCTTAAAAAAAATTTAACCTTTATGTTATGAGATAATATGAACAAAAGAAAAAGCCAAAAAAAAATTTTGTGGAAAATACTTGTCTCAAATTTGTCAAAAAGTTAATCTACTTAATATATAAAGACATTAAATAAATGAGAAAACACAGACCCCCAATTAATAAAGGGATAAATGGCTAATATATACATGAAAAATGTTAAACCTCAAAAGAATCAAGAAAATGCAAGATAAACAATGAGACAAGATTTTCATCTATCAAAATAGCAGAGATTAAAGACAGTAGTACAATTCTGAAGGCTTCTAAGAATATGGGAAGATGAGTATTTATACATTACTTCTGGAGGTATCAATTGGTACAGTTTTCTAGAAAGCAATTCCCAATATGCATCAAGGCTTTAAAAATATTCATATCCTTTGACTCAGTAATTCCTTTTTAGCCACCTGCCCAAAAGATCTGCCCCAAATATATCATTTGAAATGTACACAGTGGTGAGACTGTAAACAGCCAACAGGTCCGGCAATAAGGGAAGAGTTAAGGTTCTGCGAACCTCTGTGCAGCTTTAAAATGGTGTTTATAGTTAAAACCCAATGTATTGCATGATCCTGGACCAGAAAAAGGACGCTGGGGGACAGCTGGCAAAATTTGAGTAAAGACTGTAAAGGGATTTTTAGAATTGTATCAATGTTAATTTCCTGGTTTTGATACTAACACTGTAGTTAAAAGTAAGAAGTGAACATTTCGGGAAGCTAGGTGTCAGGTGTATGGGACCTCCTTGTACTTTTTTGCAAGTATTTTGTAAGCCTGAAATAACTTCAGAATAAAAAGTTAAAAAAAACACAGAATACACACAAATAGAACAGTGTTCATATGTCAATAAACATTGTTTTTAAAAAACAACACAGGGGACTTCCCTGGTGGTCCAGTGGTTAAGTCTCCGTGCTTCCACTTCAGGGCGCGTGGGTTCAATCCCAGGTGTGTGGGGGGGGAGGAGATCCCACAAGCCAGCGAGGCCAATAAATAAATGAATAATAAATAAATAAATGCTTGACATAGTGCCTGGTACAACTAAGCATTCAATAAATTAAAAAAAAATACAGGTGTGGCAGATCCTGTTGGATGATTAATACCCATTCTCCAACTCTACCTTTTTTCCTTGCTAAGCCCTGTTTTGCCTATGAAAGCCATAGCTGCCAAGTGAGCCCCTCCCCAGCCCTAGTGGGGGGATCCTGATTGGTCCAAGCCAACTGGCGCTCTCATTGCCCTGCCAAGTGATTGGTTAGACGGAGGAATATGACTCAATTCTTGACATTAGATAATAATAGCAAATATTTATATAGCACAAATCATGCACGAGGCATTGTTCTAAGTGCTTTACACAGATTGTCAGTTCTCATGACAACCTTATGAATCAAACACGGTTATAATTCCCATTGGCAAAGAACACCAAGGCGCCAAGAGATCAAGTCAGTTGCTCCAGGTCACACGGTGATTTGCTCCAGGTTGAGATGGGGAGGGAAATAGGCTGGAGGCCTTCTAAATAGGCCTTTCCTAGTTGTCAAAATGGGATATAGGGACTCCCCTGGTGGCGCAGTGGTTAAGAATCCGCCTGCCAATGCAGGGGACACGGGTTCGAGCCCTGGTCTGGGAAGATCCCACATGCCGTGGAGCAACTAAGCCTGTGCACTACAACTGCTGAGCCCGTGCGCCACAACTACTGAAGCCCCTGTGCTCTAGGGCCTGCATGTCGCAACTACTGAGCCTGCGTGCTACAACTACTGAAGCCCACGGACCTAGAGCCCGTGCTCTGCAATAAGAGAAGCCACCGCATTGAGAAGCCCACGCGCCGCAATGCAGAGCAGCCTCCACTCGCCGCAACTAGAGAAAGCCCGCACACAGCAACAAAGACCCAACGCAGCCAAAAATAAATAAAACTTTAAAAAAAATCACATTTGTATAAAAAGATATTTTCTGACCATCTATGATGAGAAGGTCATACTATTTTAATTTTTAAAGTATTATTTTATTAAAACAAAGAAAGTGTCCTCCTTGCTGCCTCCACTTTCAATTCCCATCTATCCTCAGGCCACCCCACTGAGCCTCTGCCCTCACCGTTCCATCCTAATTTGGCTCTGACCCCTTGAACCTCAAACGCGTTTGTCAATGTTCAGTCCTTGTCACTTAACCTCCAGGCAGAGGCTTCTTTCTTCTTCGCCTTCCCTGTGACAGTGTCTTCTGGGTCTCTTCTCGCATCCCTACATGCTTCCCCCTCTGCTGCTGTCCCTCACATTCACTGCTTCCCCTGACTTCAGCAATCACTTGATATCACTCATTACTCCCAAAGAGAAATGTCCACCCCAGCTTCCCCCTGGAGTTCCAAACGTAAATGCCCATCCTCTTTCTGGTCATCTCCAGCTGTGGTGGGGCAGGTGTAGGGGGTGAGGGGCTTAGTCTCTTCTCTGCAAAAAGGACTGATAGTTTGCACCGAGCTATTTATTAAGGATTAACCACAATTACCCAAGTAAAGGACATAGTGCCAAGTTCATCACAGGTACTTACTAAATGTTCATTGATGTTATTGCACCATGTATCATTCTTGCAACATCAAGGTCTGGTCCTCGTGAGTGCTCGGCCATCACCCAAATTTGGGCACTTGAGTCCCAACATGTGGTCCATCGTGGGCACTTCCAGCCCCTGTCCACCTTACTTAGGTTATCAGACAAAGGCTTTGGAAGCCCAGCTCTGAATTGGGTCTGCCCCCTGCTCAAAGCCAGTATCTGCACCATTAAATTCACATGGTTTGGTTTAGCAATATGGTCTCAACCCAGTTTTCTAGTGTTTTGTGCTCCCACCTCTCCCTTGCATGTCCCCAGCTTTCAGTCAGCCTGCAGTGGTCACTGTCCTGTGCTTTTGCCCCCTTACACCTGCCCTACCACACCTGAAGAAATCTTTTAAGGCTCACTTCTCAAGATACCTTCCACCCCAGCACACCCGAGATAATCTAAGGCACTCCAGGAGTAACTGTAACTAATTAAGGCCCAGGTTCTCAGTTTGGGGAATTTTGCAGGCGCTCCCAGGGGGAGGAAGGAAGGAGGGTAAAGTTCAGGACCAGGGAGACTGATATGCCCCTACTTTTGAGTAACAGCTCCTTTAAAGCTAAAAGTAAATGCAACGTCCTCTTTGAAGCCCCTCTGTTCACCACAACTCTTTGCAATGCCTGGTCACTACTCTACCTCCAGACTCTGGAAAAATGCCTGCCACCTAGTAGTCAAAAAGAAATGAATGGCTTGAAATGTAACCCTCACTACTTTCCACTTTTAATTATGAGGAGTCAAGCTGGGAGAGCCACTGTGGCCTCCGTGCAGGCAGAAATGGTGCCCTGGGCTTCCTGGTGTGCCCGCCACCCCAGCACCTAGCGCCGACCCATTACAGAGGCACAAGTGTTTGCCCGGTGCGGGGCAAGGGAGAAGAATGGAACTAGCGTGTATGATTGTCTGTGACGCCCTAGGCATGCACCAAGCCCTCACATGTGTTATTTCATCGTCCTAAGATAACAGTGTCCTTACATTAACATGAACACACTGGCTCAGAGAGGCTGCGACTACCCCACACAGAGCTAATCAATGACAGAGCCAGGTCCAGTCCTGGTTTTATCTGACCTGAGTCCAGGCTCTTTCCACTGATACTGTTTTGCCAGCTGGGGTAGGGAGTGGGGTAGGAAGTGGTTCGGTCAGAGGAGAACTTTATGGAAGGACTGCTCTACGGGTGATGGGCAGGGGATAGGAAACACAAGGGACAGTGCAGTTCTCCAGGGCTAGGGACAGTGGGACTGTGTCACCACCTCTAGGCCTGACAGGTGTTGGGAGGGAGCAGTTACATAACCTGGAGGGACAGTTTCGAGGACAGGGCCACCTGACTGCAGTTGTGACCTCTGGTTGTGGGATGACCCTTTGGGAGGGAGAAGAACAAATACCCCAGCCCCACTGGCTCCTGGCCATCCCTCTCCTGTGGGGCTCTCCATTGGCCAAACCCAGCTGAAGCTGGAGGACAAAGGGCCCCCTGCTGTGTCCACCCAGGCCAGCCCTGAGCACAGTGGAGAAGGGTGGATATGGGTTTGGGGACAAATGGAAGGTAGGCAGCCAGATGAGGCCAGAGAAGATATGTGGGTTTGGGGGCGTATTGACCCTTCAGAGGTGAAGGCCGGATCCCACTTCTCACCCACTCACTGAGACAGCTCCTAACCGGCCTCCCTGCTCCCATGCTCCACCCCCAACCCATTCTCCACTCAGAACCAGAGGGTTTTCTTAAAATACAGCCCAAATCATGTCCCTCCCCTATTCAAAACCATTCAATGGCTTCCCTATAAGGCAAAACTCCAAATCCTTACCAAGACCAAGGAGGTCCTGCAGATCTGGCCCTGCCCACCTCCCCAGTCTCCTCTTAGGCCGTGCCCAGTGCTCACCACTCTCCAGGCACACGAGTCTCCTGGAAGTTTCTGGAACACCCCAAGCTCTTTCAGCGTCCGAGTAGCCTCCACCACCTTCACATAGCTTGTTCACTCAGAGAATAATAACAGCATGCCTGCCACTGCACACACACACACACACACACACACACCATACACCTATACCCATACACTATGTACACATATACCCCTACACACACACCATTCATACATATACCCACATACCACATACACACGTATACCATAAACACACCCATAAGATACATGTACATACATACACATATACACACATACACATACATACCACCCATGTACACTCCCACACACATACATACCATACACACATCCATATCATACACACACATACATACACACACCACACACATACCATACACACACTATACACACTTACACACAGTATATGCACACATATCACACACACACCATATATACACCCATACCACACACACACACACACACACACACAGCCTGTGTGACTCAGGCTGCTCTTCGATGCCAGCTTCTCAGAGCAGCTGCCTTGGCCTCTCCAGTCTAAACAAGGTCCCTGTGTGCTGTTCCCTTGGGTGCTGAGTCCATTGTCCTTCAGTGCAGGTATTATTGTTTGTAACAGTACATTTACTTGTGAGGTTGGTGACTAATGTCTATCTTCCCGACTGGTCTGCAAGCTCCAGGAGGGCAGGGGCTGCGCTTATTTCATCCACTCCTGTCTCCCCATTGTTTAGCACGGCGCCTGACACATAGTCTGCCCCACAGAAATACCTGCTAAATTAGTATTAAAGGGTTGGGTTGAGTTCTGGCTCTGCCACGCCTAACTGTGAGCCCATCAGATGACATTTCACTGTTCTGAGCTCGGTTTCTTCTTAAATTAACTTTTTATTATGGAGAATGTAAAACATGTGAAGAAAGAGGAGAAAAGAGAAGGAGCTCTCATGTCCCCATTTTCTAGCTTCAACACTGGTCAACTTGTGGGTTTGGTTTCATTATCTGTAGACAAGGGAGATTAAAGTGATTTAAAGTGACTGTGACTCACAGTTAAGAAAGACATTTTTTTTTTACATGGAGACCCATACACAATACATTTATAAATAAAACTGAAACAAAGTTACACAGAACAATAGCAATGCTTATATTCTCATATTTTTCTAGCCTTTTTTTGAATGTAGGTATCACCTACTTAATTGATGTTACTAATGGGTCATGACCAGCAGCATGAAAAACGCTGCGCTGAATGATCTTCCGCCAGAAAACTGTTAAGGGTCCCCCTTTCCTTGCCAAGGGATGATAGCCAGATCCTGCCCCCTAGTGGTCATGTTTGGAAACCGATCGTGTCTTCCTAGAGGTCAATTTTTGACTGGGGAATAAATTCTTTCCAGGAAAAAGTACTGAGTGCAGGCCCTAGGCCATGCATCTGAGGTGGTGGGCTCTGAGATGAATTACAGCATAGACCCTGACCCCAAGAGTCTTCTCCCAATTGATGACCACAGCGTAATTGCTCTAGGTCTGTGCTGTCCAATATGGTAGCCACTAGCCACTGAATACTTAAAATACGGCTAGTGCAACTGAGAAATCTAATATTAATTTTAATTCATTTACATTAAAATATAAAAATCGATACTTGTTTCAGTTACTGGAAAACACTCAAATATGTTTGGAACAAACTTTGTATGTCAATTCACTTTTTCAACTGTACATTTTATAAAATCTAGATAAAGATTCAATATTTCTGATGAAAATTGAACATCCAAATTGAGATGTGCTGTAAGTGTACACTACATATTGGATTTCAAAGACTTGGCATGAAAAAAATCTCATTAATAATTTTTATACTGATTAAATGTTGAAATAACATTTTTAGATATGTTGGGTTAAATAAATATATTACTAAAATTAAATTCACCTGTTTCTTTTTACTTTTTAAGTGTGGCTACTGGAAATTTTTAAATTACTCATGTGGCTCACACTATATTTCTGTTGGACAGCACTCACAAAACTGGAGCTCCTTTTGATGTCCCTCCCTCCATCCCCTCCTGTGCATCTTGCATCCTTGATGGAGAAGGAGGAAGCTGTGAGAATCCTCATTCAGACTGGGCTATGGATGGGGGTAGGGATTAGGAGTTAAATGTTGGACCTATTAAGTTTGAGATGCCCATGACTTCATCACTCAGAGTGTGGTCCCCACACCAGCAGCCCAGCATCACCTGGAACACATTAGAAATGCAGACTCTCAGGCCCCACCCACACTACTGCAGCAGAATCTGCATTTAGCAAGATCTCCACGTGATTTGTTTGCACGTAAATTTTGAGAAGCAGTCAGCTGTTAGATAGCCAAGTGGAGATACAGGTGGCAGTTCTTTTCTTTGCTGAGTGACATAGGAAGCAAGGTCAAGGCTGAGACTGAGGCTGTGGAGCAGGTACTGGAGTTTGAAGAGACTGCAGAAAGAGTGGCTGGGAATGTTAATATGAATGGATGAGAAAAACCTAAGTCTTCTGAACTCAGAGTGAGATCAGTTGGTACCTTGCATGTTTTTCTCCTCCTTTTCAGCATGTGGGTGCAGTGCTGCAGTTTTGCCTGCTGAGTACCACAGGGCAGAGAGGGGTAAAGGAATGGACTGATTCTAATGATGGGTCTGAGCTGGTTAAGGAGGGAATTGAGGCTGGGAGACACAGGGAAGACAATTCATAGATGGTCAATCCCAATGCGGTCACGGAGTTGTTGGCGGCAGGGTCCTTGAGCTGGAAAGAGAGATGGTGGTCAGAGCGTGGGGTGCTTGAAATTGAGATCATGGCGGATGCAGTTAATGGTAATGAGAGGTTCCAGGGCAGCTATTATCTTGGGCTGGAAATAAGAGGAAACGGCTGTTGGGTTTTTTTTTGAGAGGGGAGTTGTTTAGACAAATGCAAGTGAAATATGAGGAAGGGTTTCCCAATCTGACCAGGAGGGGGGGCTGCAAAAGCTGGGAATCCCCCCACAGGTGGGGATGACTCAGAAGGCTGAGGTCCACGGTGGGCGGCCATGGGCAGGGTGTGAGAGCACACAGCTGGAAGGAACCTGGGCCTCTTGAGCTACTGCAAATTCCTCCATCTAGGTCCTGTTTAGTCTTCCAAATGAAATCATATAGCTGGCCAAACTGAGGTTGTGTTAATCACCGAGTCACTGGGTTTCTATCTCACAAACAGCAATAGCAATTGAGTTTCTGCTAGGTCCCAAGCACTTTAAAACTGCTATTTTAAATCCTTACTGTCCTATATTATCACCTCCTTTTATATGGATAAGGATACCAAGGCTCAGAGAAGTAATATGCCCAATGTCACAAACCACTATTAAGTAATTTAAACAGAACCCAGGTCTGTCTAGCACCAAAGCTGGCTGATAATTATTCTCCTTCAGGGATTCATTTCCACATTCCCTGAAGATTCTGATTCAGAGGTCTAGAAAGAGGTATCCCCAAGAAAATCTATATATTTTCACAAGCCCCTTGGGTGATTCTGATGGTCAGGGAAGATTGGAAAGCATTGTACCCTGCACGCTGCCTGGCCATCGCGGTGTGGTGAATGTCAGGCTGGTTCTGTAGCCCAGCCTTCCTCCTCGGAAGGAGAAGCTCTTATTTAACCTGATTCCAGCTCTGTCTAGTCTGGTAGAGTCACTAACAACATCACCGTGTGCCATTTTCAATGCCTTTCACATAGATGATTTCATTTGAGGCATTGAAAGTCATAGGAGGGCTTCCCCGGTGGTGCAGTGGTTGAGGGTCCGCCTGCCAATGCAGGGGACATGGGTTCGTGCCCTGGTGCGGGAGGATCCCACATGCCACGGAGCGGCTGGGCCGGTGAGCCGTGGCTGCTGAGCCTGCGCGTCCGGAGCCTGTGCTCCACAACGGGAGAGGCCACAACAGTGAGAGGCCTGCGTACCGCAAAAAAAAAAAAAAAAAAAAGAAAGTCATAGGAGATAGGAAAGAGCAGTACAATTAGACCCATTAAACCCATTATAGATAAAGAGATGGGCCCAGGCCTCACAGCCACTCCTGGGACACTGGGACAAGCCCTTCCTCCTGGGACATTGAATCCACCTTTCTTTCCACTCCCTATTTCTTTATGAAAGTGCTAACTAATGTTTATGGATATTAAGGCTAATTTTTAGCGGAAAGAACTCTAATGTCCTTCCTACTCTAATATCTGTCATTCCTGCCTGAGACCCTTGCCCTGGGCTGTGATGAGGCCTAGAGATAAATGAGACTTTGTCCTTGCCTTCCAAAAGGAGAAAGAGGCATATTTACCCCAGGCCAGGTTAAATGCCTCAATTAAGTAATACAAAGTCCTCTGAAAAAAGGCAACTTCTTTGAGAAAGTTAGTGATAAATGAAAAGACCTCCCTTGGGTGGAGTGACACATAAGCTCTAAGTAACAGGGCATATGGCAGGAGGAATGTGTGGGACCAGTTAGTGGAGCCCTGGGGTTGGGCAGCGGAGAAGTTTCTCTGGATCGTCTGAAAACTAAGTCCCCCTAAAACTGAGTTCCCTTACTGAGTTTATGATTAATCTCTCTATCAAAAACTTCTTTCCCTTTCTTGTCCCTTCTGACTTCAATTCTATGCTAACTGAACACTAATGACTAAAATTGCTGTTGTTGGTAACACTGTTAATATACTAAAATTGTTATTATGTTTTTTTTGTTGTTGTTTTTTTTTTTTTTGCGGTACGTGGGCCTCTCACTGTTGTGGCCTCTCCCGTTGCAGAGCACAGGCTCCGAACACACAGGCTCAGCGGCCATGGCTCACAGGCCCAGCCGCTCCGCGGCATGTGGGATCTTCCCGGACCGGGGCACGAACCCGTGTCCCCTGCATCGGCAGGCGGACTCTCAACCACTGCGCCACCAGGGAAGCCCCTAAAATTGTTATTATGGATATCACCATTAACATACAAACTCAGATTGTTTCTTCTGGGCACGATGAGCTAATGGACCCTGGAGTCATGGATCACCTGGCCGGAGAACTGTAGACAAGAGACATCGTGACTCCCGAAACTACGATTAAGAAATGTCACAGAGGGGCTTCCCTGGTGGCGCAGCGGTTGAGAGTCTGCCTGCCGATGCAGGGGATGCGGGTTCATGCCCCGGTCCGGGAAGATCCCACATGCCGCGGAGCGGCTAGGCCCGTGAGCCATGGCCACTGAGCCTGCGCGTCCGGAGCTTGTGCTCTGCAATGGGAGAGGCCACAACAGTGAGAGGCCAGCCTACCGCAAAAAAAAAAAAAAAAAAAAGAAATGTCACAGAGTCAGAAAGAGAAAGACAAATACCGTATGCTAACACATATATATGGAATTTAAGAAGAAAAAAAATGTCAGGAAGAACCTAGGGGTAAGACAGGAATAAAGACACAGACCTACTAGAGAATGGACTTGAGGATATGGGGAGGGGGAAGGGTAAGCTGTGACAAAGTGAGAAAGAGGCATGGACATATATACACTACCAAACGTAAGGTAGATAGCTAGTGGGAAGCAGCCGCATAGCACAGGGAGATCAGCTCGGTGCTTTGTGACCGCCTGGAAGGGTGGGATAGGGAGGGTGGGAGGGAAACACAAGAGGGAGGGGATATGGGAACATAGGTATATGTATAACTGATTCATTTTGTTATAAAGCAGAAACTAACACGCCACTGTTACGCAATTATACTCCAAAGAAGATGTAAAAAAAAAAAAAAGAAATGTCACAGAAATGTCATAAAATGATGATTAATCCCAGTCTCTTTGTGCTTCCCCTTTAAAAAGCCCCCTAACTCAAAGACCAACTTGGAGTGGATTTGAGGCTTGCCTCCCACTCCACTCCCTTGCTTGGCGCCCTGTAATAAACCCTTACTTTGCTGCAAACTCCCACTGTCAGTGTTTGGCTTTCTGTGCCGTGGGCAGGCAAGCCCTTTGCCCGCTTTTATTCCCACTCCAGTCGAGTTTTCCCACCCACTCCCTGGGGTCCCTCTGGGCTCCAGGGAACCACTCCACCCCCTGTCATCAATCACTAAACTTAGGCTACTCCATCCCTAAAATAAACATTAGCCTGATGCCTTTCATCCTCCACCCTTCCTGCAGCCACTGACTTGACTTTCCTCCCAGAGCAGGGTCACCAGAAAAATACATGACACCCACTTAAATCTGAACTTCAGATAAGAAACAAATAAATAGTGTAAGTATTTCCCAACATTGTATGGGGCAATGGGACATACTTATGCTAAAAGTGATTTGTTGTTTGTCTGAAGTTCAATTTAACTGATCGTCCTGCATCTTTCTTTGCTGAAGCTGGCAACTTTACCCCCAGGGGTACCACCAAGCTTCCCCCATCCTCCCAACCTCCCTCTAGATGGCTGTTGACAGTCTCTTGGCTCCCCGTTGCTCTAGGGTAAAATTTCAATTCCTGGACCCCTGTCTCCTTGCCCAGCCCTATTTCTTATCACTCTCGCCCCACTCCACCCGCCCCATCCATGATTGCTGGGACAAGGGGCAAGCTCCTTGCTTCAGATGCTGTTCTGTCTACCTGGAGAACCTGCTTCCCTGCCCCTGCACCAGCTAGGCTGATTCTTAAACATCCACCAACATGGAATCAGGTGTTACTGCCTCTCAAGAGTCTTTCTTTCTTTCTTTTTCTTTTTCTTTTTTTTCCCAGCCATGTGGTGCGGCTTGTGGGATCCTAGCTCCCCGACCAGGGATCGATCTGGGCCCCCTGCAGTGGAAGCCTGGAGTCCTAACCACTGGACTGCCAGGGAATTCCCCCTCAAAAGTCTTTCTTGAAACATCCCTCACTCCCACACCATGCTCCTTTTTCTGGGATCCCATGGAACCAAGTGAACACTCCTCTATGCCAGCACTGGTAAAATTGACAAAATTGTAATTATCTGGTCTTTTACTATCTCCCTTAGACTGTGAGTTTCTTGAGGTCAAGGGCTGTGTCCTTCAGTTTTGTCATCTCTAGAACCGGAAATTCCTGTCTGCTTGGCAGACAGTAGGGGCTTAATTAATAATCTGCTAAGGGTCCTGCAGATAAGGCCCTATCCCTTTTATCCAGGCATACAATGGGGTCCAGAGAAGGAGACATCACTATTGACTACCTATTGTGAATGGTCACCCTGGGCCTGGGAGCTTCCGATGTTCTTTTAGGATTATAATTGTCAAGAAAAAAACATTGCCTGCCATTCTAGTTCTACAGGATCAAGCCATTGGCCACTGCAGTCACCCACCAACAGTGCACCCTGAGGGGAATTCCGGGTGGAGGAAAAAAAAAAAAAACAGGAGGCACTCTGTGCTTTGGATATAAGGGTCCTTATATAGTTAAGATGCATATCTAAGAATAAATTTTAATGACCCCAGATTCTTGCATCTTCCCATACATAGAACACTAAAATCATCAACCTGAGATAGCTGTTCTTTGTGATCAGCAGTAACCTGTTTATGCTTGAATACGTGTTTTTTCCCAGCAAAAAAGATCCTGTATATTCCGGCTTCTCCCTAATCTCTTTGGAGCAGTTTCTCAGAGCTATCTGAGAGGCTATGGTCCTTAGTAAGGTCCCCGAATAAAACTTAACTCACAAGTTTTACGTTGTGCGTTTTTCTTTCAGTCAACACAATCTTGATTCCATGATCAGAAAATGGGCTCAGGAGAAAGAACATGGAGCAAGGCTTGTGTGGGGCTTGTCTGTGTGCATCCCCACGGCCCACTTTCCCAGGGGGTGGATGTGATTGCTGGCTGGAAAATGAATCCCCTTGAAATCATTGTCGCAGTTCTAGAAAGTGGAGCGTACTTTCTGGAGAAGGGGCCCAAGTGCAGACACATGAAGGGATGTCAGGAGACGTGGCCAGATGCGGCAGGGCTTTGCAGTTCATGAGGGCTCTGTTCTGTGATCCAGGGGTAAACTGATATTGAGCAGAGCTGTACTTGCCCCGGTGCGTTCTTGCTCCCTTTGGGAGGGGACTTCCTAAAGTGAGGTCTTTGACCCCAAACCGAACTTACACTGAAGGGTTGGGGTGGTCGGGGGATTTAGCCCACCAAAATGTCCGCCAGTGCCCCTGAGTAACTCCTACTTAAGTTATATACAAATAAACATACACAGTGTGTGTGGAGGGGGCAATTTAAACAACACCTTTATTTTAATTGGTCTCACTACAATCCAAGTGGTAACCTTGCTTACTATGCTTTCTAGTAGTAAACACACTGCTTTCACTTATGTTTAGTATGCAAATGAGCTTCCAAATAAGTCCACAGGTTCCTCCTTCCTAAGCCTTGCTCTGTGAAAGAGCGGGACTGGCCGCTGGAGATAATAATGTAAAGAAAAGTGCTTAGTGATGGGTTTGGAATCCCGAGGTTGTCCTGGTTGTCCAACCGCATTCATTTCTAGCTGTGTTTTGTCAAGTCACACCCCTCCCCATTAAAAAAGGAAAAGTGTCAACAGGCTGTGAACAACATTCAGCGCAGTGCCGATCTGCAGCTACTAGCACGAGATAAGCACCTTAAACAAAGCCGTTCATCTACCCGGCAGCCTTGGCGTAATGGAAAAAAACCATGGGCTTTGGAACTAGGTAAACTCCGCAACATTTCAAAACTTCCCAGAACCTATTTCCTTGCCTGTAAAATGGAATGACTAGTACATTCTACCGTTAGGGGCTGTGAGGGTTGAGACTACAGGTGCAAAGCCCCCAACACAATGTTGTGCACTGATGGTAGTGATCTACATCCCAGGATTTCTGACTCTAAAACGCCTGCTTTCCTGGTTGAAGTAACTTCAGGCAGGCAATGTCTTAGTTCCCAGGGGCAGAGGTTCTAAGTTCCATCTATCTCTGCATTTGGACGCTTGAAGTTTAAAACTTGAAAAGTACATTTGGCTTAAGAGCATAGTATTGTCAAGGATGTTCATCACTGATTTATGTCTCATAATGCGAAAAATGGGAAAGAATTTAAATGTCCTTAAAAGTAGGAAACCGATTTAATAAATCAGCAATAGCTGTGTGATAGAATACTTTGTGGCTTTAAAATTATGCTTTTGAAGAATATTTAGTGACAAGAAAAATGTTCATGCAAAACTGTGAAGTAAAAAAAAAGCGACAAGCAAAACATCGTACAAAACAAGTAAAATACGTAGATATATATAGGCAAAGAAGCATCAAAAGCAAGCACCTGCCGCTGGGAGTCGGGAGGAGTGGGAAGAGGTGATCTTTTCCTGTAGTTTTGAGTTTCCAACTATGATTACGTACTGCCTTAAAATCCGAAGATACTAGTAAGTCCTCAGGGACTTGGGAGGGGCGCGAACAGGGCGGGACGCGGGCGGGACCGGGGCGGACGCGGGCGGGACAGGGGCGGACCCCAGCGCCAGGCTGTGGCCGGCGCGACGGGGCGGGGCGTTGAACGCCAGTCCAGTCCAGGCCGGCGAGGGGCTTCCCAACTTGCGACACCGGGAGGCCGCGGACGCACCGTCGGGAGCGGCAGGCAAGCCAGGGGCCCGGGGCCGGCGGGAGTGGGGGGCCGCGGGCCGGCGGGGACCCGGCCAGGGCCGGGGCGGCGCTGGGATGTGGTCCCGAACTTTCTTGGAGGGCGCAGCGGGCCAGAATGGGGCTCTGTCTCCCTCACCTTTGGAGTTTCTCTTTCCCTGTGCGCCCCGGGCGGGCGTGTAGCGCCTGTTTAGCCTTGGGAGCCGAGCCGCGGGTTGTGGGCACGATCGGGCCCGGGTCTGAGGGTGTCCTGTCCCCCGCTGCCTGGCGCGTATCTGTCGCTGGGCGTGTCCACAGTGCCAGCCTCAGGGTGGCCAGCTGTGCGTGGGATAAAGGCTGTCACGGCCTTAAGCTGGTGGGAGGGGGAGGGGAGGCGGCCCAGGGCCTGGCCTGGCCTCGGCTTGGCTCTGCACGCCCTGGTGGCAGCTTTGGTGTAGACAGGTGACCGAGTATTTGAGTGAGTTGGGGACCGGGTGGAAGCCATGAGCAGCCCCCATTCTTGGCGTGGGGAACCTGCCACCTCTGTCAGCACGACTTTGCCTCAGTGCACCCCCTTCTAGCCACTGCGCTCAGACTGGGTTCAGAAAGCTACCCGGAAGTACCAATACTATCCTCCTCGTGGCCTCTTTGGGCCGGACTAAAAACCAAACAGGAAAATGGGAAAGGGGAAGACCGTGGAGACGGGACAGCGGGAGGGGCAATAGAGGAAGGCTGCTGGGAGGCTCGGCCCTGATCTTGCGGGGTCTGCACCAGCTCTTGTCCACTGGGGGTCACCATCCCTTCTGACCCCACGGTGGCCTCTGTGTGGTATCCAGGGGTTGGGGTTCCCCCCGAGGAACCTGGACATGGGATGAGGGGGGTAGGCCTGGGAACCAGGGACAGAGGCAGATGTCATGGAAGGTCCCTCGGGTGTCCAGTTCTCTGGGGCTCTGAAATATTCATCCCCCTGGTGAGCTTTGGTTTCAAAGCTGGCGCCTTTGGCTTGGCCGGTGGTGGCAGGAGGAGCCAAGCGCTCCCTTGGGGCTGCTTTGTCAGGGGCAAGGGGGCAGCCATACTTCCACCTCACCTGCCTGCTCTTCCCACCTCTCCAGCCATGAGGACCCAGAGAGCCAGTTTAAAACTTAAAAGTAGTGGTGGGACCACACAGGGTCAAGTGCCCTGACTTCCTGTCATCTTGTGCCGTGACCTCAGGGCCTCACCTGTAAAAACAGGCACCTCAGAGAGGTAATGACAGGGTACACGTCAGGTGTGGGGAGAAGCTCACTTCATGAGCTGGGGTAATAGCCACCTCAGCTCAGCCTCCTCCCATGGGAATGGCTCAGCTGGAAGAGCACCTCCATCCCCCAAACTTGTCACCCTGGACCCTTCAGAAAGAGCAGAAGCCCCAGGCAAGGGACACACACTGGAAGGGCCAGAGTGGAAGCTCACACAGCAACTTGGGGAGAAGGTCTCTGCTAACAGTATGGTTAACCCTGATGTGGGCTTTCTGGAGTATTCTGTCGGGAATGCCGTGGAGGGGATGGCCTTGACAGAATCTTCCAACCTTGATTCTGGGGATCTAGGCCAAAACCTGGGCCTTGTTTTAAAGTAGAAATGATGCCCGGAAGTCCACAGTGCCACAGTGCCAGGTACCTAGAGGGTCAGGGAGGAGGATGAGAATGAGTCCTTATTCTCGTATGTAATGATTGGTATTTTTTCCTATTACATGAAGGCGATGTTAGGGAATCGCAGCCTCCTGGCTCTGTGCTGGTTGGAGATGTCCCCCAGCCCTTGGCAGTGAGTCCCGTTTTTGGAGATTATAGCAGCTGTGGGGACAGGGCAGAGGAGGGCCCCTCGCAGAGGATCCGGCTCTGAGAGTGAGGGGGTCTGCCTGGTACTGAATGCGACTATTCTGAGGGCCTGGGGGTGAGGACAGGGGTTTCAAGGTATGAGGAGTTAGGACATGAATCATTCTGAGGTCAATCTGTAAAACAAAGGTGGCCTGGCCAGCACACCACAGGATGGTAACTAGGTGTGCCCTGATAAAAATGTTCCAGCCTTAAGGAAGTTTGAAGGAACAAAGCCCAACACGTTTGCTCAGTGCAGAAGTTCTCAGAGGCTTCCTATGCCATTGTGCCTTGTGAGTTTCCAAAAGGGGATATGGGTTGTTTTTCAGACTTATCTGTTTCTGAGCTCATCCATTAACATCTCTTGGGGCGGTGCTCTTTAGAGCAGTCTGGGAAATGCCTGGCTGGATGAGTCTAGCTTTCCACTCTCTGGTTCGGGTAACTCATCCCTCTTCCTTTCCCCGATGTGGGCTGATTTGGGGGAAAAGGAGGCCAAAGGAGGTCATTTGCCTGTATCCCCACAACTAGTTAGTGACAGAGTTAGAACTTGAACCCAGATCTCTTGACTTCCTGCCTCGTACTCTTTCTCTTCTGCAGCGTGTCACTGTTTCCCTGCAGGCTCTGTGGTGAGTGAGACCCAGGAGATGCTGGCCGCGGGGTCCAGAGGGCAGTCTGGGAGGAGAGGGAGTTATGGCCACCCCCAGGCCCAGGTCATGCCCTGTGCCTCTGCCTCTGTAGCCATCCTCCAGACCAGTTTCACATCCAGCGGAGATTCTTTAGGAAGCAAGTCATTCCGCCCTGAAGCCTTCTGCTCTGGTCTGTTAGGCTGTTCATTCAAAAGCAGAGACTCTTAGAGTCCGAATGGACTTTGATCTTTTGGTTCACTGCACTTGCTTTATGGATGAGAAAACTTGAGTCCAGAGATGTGCGGTGGCTAGCCCTGACTCACACAGTGGAGTCAGGACCAGAGCCAGGACGAGAACTCAGCTCCCTGCCTCCTAACCCAGGGCTCTGGCAAAGATCAACTTTCCACGAGGGAAAAGGAATTGGTGTCAACGAGAAAGGTCTTCACTACCTCAGCTGGCCCCGCGTGTTGGTGTTGGCCTATTCACACAGGTGACTGGTGGGGGCTTCAGGGGCTTTTGCTCCAGGCAGGTGTAAAAGCAAAGGGTGCTCTAAGTCAGACGTCAGATCTGGGTTCAGACCTATCTCTACTGTTTGACTGCTCTGGGACCTTGGATCGGGTTTTCTCCGAATTTCAGTTTTCTCATCTGTAGGGTAGGGATAAGGAGATGCCCCTCATAGGGCCCTTGTGAGGAGCAGACATCCTTGGTACCCGGTAGTAAATACACAGTACTTGCTACTCTAAGTGGTTCTCTTCCTTCCCTGCCCACCGCAGGGAGGGGTTTGTCTCCCTTCTCCACTGTGGGTTGTTAATTATCTGTCTGACTTTCCCCCTCCTCATCTTGAAGTTCAACTGAAAAAGGTAGGAGAAGATGAAACACAAAGGAGATGGATGGGGCTGTGTTTCTGAAGCTGCATCCAGCCCTGGTTATTGCTGTCTGCTTTCCTTATCTGCACTCCACAGCTGTTCTGACCACTGGCTTGGCTGGGGTCTCTGAGATCACCTGCACTGGTGACACTGCTTTGCTCCCCTGGAGAAGGGTGATGGGGGGACCCTAGTGCTTGGGTCTTCCCATGCCCTCCAGGGTGGCTTCCCCTTCCTGGGAGGCTGGAGCCGCCTTCTCAGTTTCCGATTGGAGAGAGGCTACCCTGGTTAGAGACCAGGGTGGGAGGGAGGTCATGGGTTGGCAGCCTTATCTGTTTCTGAGCAGGAGGGCATGGAGAGCGGGGGGATGGGGACTTGTTTTGGCTCTGACTCAGCAATGCGTGTGCTGGCGTCTGTCACTCTGAGTTCTCAGACAGCGGGCAGGGCTGGGAATGAAAGTTCCAAACCCATGACCAAGAGGCCTGTCACGGGCTGGGCAGGAACTTTCTTGGCTCTGGGGTTTCCTGGACTGTCAAATGACCAGATGATTTCTAAAGTTCATTCCAGCTGTGACGTTTCAGTTTTTAGATCCTCTCGGCATCACCCTGTTGACCACAGAGGCCAGGCGGACAGAAGGATACGTTGATTCTGGGCCCCTTGGTCTGTGTGCGTCAGGCCTGGTGGCGTGCCCAGCCACTCCTGGGTGGATCTTTTTACTCCTCTGCCCTCCTGGCTACGTGCTGGGTTAGGAGGGTGAAGTGTTTTCTTGGAGGGGAGTGAAGAGCTGGGGGAGTTGGGGTAGGTAAAGGAAAAGGGAGGGAAGGAGGCTGTCACAAGAGGCCTGGTCACAGCAGGCCAGGGGCTGCGCTGCTGTGCCGGCTGGGTGGGGTCTCCTGAGATGCGCACTCTGAGCTATTCTTTCCATTCTGGCTCGGGCACCCGTTCCTGGCAGGGAGGAGGGCAGGCTGCCTGGACCAGTCAGCTGCTCCTTTCCGCTCCTCCCTCTGACACACACACATACACATGCACCCTCTTGCTGTAACCCCAGTAGCTTCAGCTTCCTCTCAGCAGATTCCAGAGCCTTAACCCTTCAGATGCCCCCCAGGGAGCCTGAACCTGGGCCCCAGCTGGCTGGGAGCATGCTGGCCACACTGAGATGGTGCCAGGGGAAGGAGATGGCTTCCCCGCGGTTGCCTCTGATAACCCTGACAGCCAACATCCTGTGTTTGAGCCCACCCACTTCCGATGGCTGGGCCTGCGGGTCATGTAGGAGAAAGGAGAGGTTCTGGCCCCTTCCTGATGGGACATGAGAATGGGGTCATGAGGATGGGGAGCAAGCTTAGATCTAACTTGGCAAGGATGGGGTGGAGTCTGAATGTCTTGATAAACTGCATTGTGAGGAAGAATGCTGTAATGATTCAAGCTGCCAGCAGTGGAACAGCCTTGCTTCCTGTTGTTGGAGTGTGTATGCCAACAACAAGCCGAATGCCTACTGTATTTTAGGAAAATTCAGGCTTCCGATGGGGAAACTTAAAGGTCCTTTTTGGCCCCTGGAGACTGTGAGCCCCTCCAGTAGCTACCAGCGGAAATCAGATGACCAGATTCCTGGTTTCTAGTCTCTGCGTATCAATCATACTCACTTTGTATCTTCTCCCGCCTCTTTCCCCTCCTTCCCTTTGGATTCCACGTTCTCCTGCGGTTCCCAACTTTAGTCATAGTCATGAAAGTAAATACCGACCACTTCCTCCTTTCCCTACTACCTAGTCACATGCCAGGCCCAAACCTCATCCCTAGCTGAGGCCTTAATGACGTGGAAGTGGCCAGTGCTCCATGTAGGTCGGGCCGTGGCCAGGGAGAAGACTCAGAAGCTGCCCATGCTGGCAGCCCTGGGCCTTAGGTTCCTGCCCCTCTGCTCGGAGGGGAGCTTAGTTACTCCCCTGACTGGCCTGAACACTCTCTCCATCTCCGGCGCACAGGTCTCTACACCAGAGAGCTGGGATGTGGTCCTGGCCCCAGGCCCCACTTTGTGGCCAGGGACAGGTCACTCTACCTCCTGCACTGTCGCTGGCTGGCTGGTAAAGGGAGGGGTCAGCTTGCCTTAGATGAGTGAGTTTCCTTTCAGTGCTGACCTTTAAGAATCTCCATCTCTGACCACTCTCTCTCCTCCTGGTGGTTGCACAGGGTTTGGGGACCATGGGGATGGTGGAAGGGGCTGAATGGTTCAGTGGCCACTTGGTGTGTGAGCGTTCTTTTGTCAGTAGAGGGTCTGAGACGGGAAGCTTTGAGAAGTGAAGTGAAGTTCGGATAGGCAGGGTGTCCAAATGAGGATGAGAGCAGAGACATTAAGAGCCCTGGAGGCGGTCTGGAGCTGACCGACTTCATCACACCCTAGCTAAGTAACCTTGGGCAAGTGACTTAATTCTTCCAAGCCTCTATTTCTTTATTGTAAAAAGGGATAACAACATATCCACCCTGTTGGGCTATCATAAGGATTTAATGAAATAACAACTAAAGATAGGCACTATTTTAAGTACTCTACATGTATTTTCTCATTTAATTTTTATAACAACTCTGGTAGAGTGTTAAACCCACTTTCCAGATGGAGAAACTGACACATAGTGAGGTAAAGTGGTCAGTGCCGGTCTCTGGTGAGCATGGGCTGGTGGCTAAGCCCTCAGAGAACTGGACTGTGAGCTTCTGTGTCCCCTGCGGAGAGGTCTACCGGTGAGTTCCTCTGAAACGAGAAGCGTCACGGGGAGGGGCGAGGGAGGGCAGAGGGCGACTTCATGAGTCAGAGGCCCGCTGTGCTGGACCGGAACCCCAGAGTCCTGGTGGCCTACCCAAGGCCGGCCTCGAGCTTCCTGATTCACCTTCTGGTTTGGGGAGGGACCCGTTTGCCCAGCTTGGCTTGGCGGGTGGTGCATCTGGCTGGCCGGGCAAAGGGCAGGCCCCGCGCGCGTAACTGGGTTTGTCAGATAAGTCCCAGTCCGTTAGAGCTGGAAATGAGCTCAGAGATCATCTGGGTCACTCACGTCATTTCACAGAGGTGCACCCTGAGGAGCCCACAGGACCAGGTCATGGTGACATCACTGTCAAGTGGCCCGGCTGGGGCCTCCAACCACAGGGTCTTTCCTGCCAGTGTCTCGCGGGCCGTGTTTAGCCTGTTGTCAGCTGGGCCCACCGCAGTGACGACAAGATAACCCTACTCCACAGGTGGCACCCCCCCCCCCGCCACCGGGCTGCTTCCCGCAGACAGGATGCTGTCCTCTGGGTGGAGTTAAGGGGGGGTGTTTGGAGGGGGAGGGGGGGAGGGCGCTGTCAGAAGAAGGAGCCTCTTGCCCCGGGGCAGGAGAGTCCAGTTTCTCTCCCTTCCTTTTTTAAAAAAGTCTATTAAGGGGATGCAGGTATTATAACCGCTTATGAATGTTGCCCTACCCTGACAAACCCAGAATATTTTCAAAAACACTTACTACCCCTGTTTCTTAAACTCACACCACTCAGTGTTGGGTCTCCCCGTTCTCCGCTCCCTGTTTCCTCAGGGTGCTGTACCCCACCATGCGGGGCCTTCCGCCATGGCCTGCTTTCGAAGGTTTGCTGTGTCACACCCTCACTGTCAGGAAGGTTTTCTTATTTCTGACCTGACACATTCTTGCTGTTCTGGTCCATTCACTCTGGGAAGATGGAGAACAGCTTTCCTCAGAATAACTCATTGACTCGGCCTGTTATTCGAGCCCTCCTCCCCGCCCCTCCCTGCTACCTTCCCCTCTCTGTGTTATCCCAGTCGAGAGAGAAGAGTTCAGACAATCCTTTATCTGCTCCCTGCACTCTGCAGCGTGCCCTCAAAAGAGGAGCCAGTTCTCCCGCCCTTCTGGCAGAGCCTCTGCGATGTCTGCTGACCTCGATCTGGGCGTGCTTCCTCCCTGTGGGGTCCTGAAGTTCTTCCCTTGGGAGATGCGCTAGGGGCCGGTGGTGGCCCTGTGAAGGGGCCCAGATTCTGTCAGGGCTTAGGGCCCTTCCAGGAATCTCCTCCTTAGCTTTTCCCAAGTCTTCATCTCTGCCACCTCAGAGGGGAACACCAGGCCCCAGGGCCATTTATTTGGCATAAGAGGGCCTAAAGAACACAGCATAATATAGAGGACACCTACCTACCCAGGACCTTCAGCCTGCCTCGGTTCTGGTTGTGCCATTCACTTGCTAGTTCTGTGATCTTGGGAGTCACTTCACTGTTCTGGGCCTGGATTCCCTTAGTGGAGCTGAGCATCTGGGGCTGTACAACTTTGGGGTCCCTTTGGGCTCTGCTTCTGGGGTTCCCTTCTCCTCATTCCTCAGCCCTCCCCTGGCTGTGGGGCTCTCCTGCCTCAGAGAAGGCACTGGCTGGATGTGGCGTGACTCCTCAGCGCTCTCTCCTATCCTGGCCGCCAACCCGGGGGGCAAACAGGCAGGAATCACAGGAACACCAGGGACTTGACTTTCGAAACGTGCGTCTCCCCCTCCCAGGGGGCTTCGGGGCCCTGCACTCCCTGGCACTCCACTCCCTGGCAAGGCCACGAAGAGAGTGGTGGCAGCCACAGGCTGTCGCATGCCTGACGCTCCTTGGCTGTTATTTGAAGGAACAAGAAAGTCCTGTCTCTGGCCTGCTCTTCTGTGCAGCCTGCCAACCCCCAGGGGCCATCCCCGTGCACCCACTTGCTCAGGCCTCTCGGGTGGCCCCTGACTCAGCCTGCCACCGTTGGCCCTCCTCCTCCAGGCCTGGCAGCTCCAGCCCTGGGGCTAGCTTGTTGTCTTCCACTTTGGGCCTTGGCTCTTCCCCAGCGCTGCCTTTCAGGCCGGGAGCTCCTGCCAGCTGCTGTGGGTGCTGGGCTAACCCCTTCAATGGGTCCCAGCTGGCCCTGTGACTCACCCGTGGCTTTGCTGGGGCCATCGGGCGGCTTCCCTGGTCACTGGAAGGCCTTCTTAGGTGAGCATAGGGGTTGGGGCGGCGTGGTTCCCAGGCCCGCTGCTCTCATACCACTGATGCCCAGTGACTGCTTCGGGCTCCCGCACTAAATCCCCGTCTCCTGCTGGCAGGAGGCTACACAGAAAGGGCTGGCGTGAAGGCAGAGGGGCAGGGGCTGAGCTGGTGGGGTGGGTGGTACTGGGGGGATGGGGACGGTGGCCTGTGGGCAGGGAGTGACGCGCCGTGATGGGGAGAGAAAGTCTGAGGCTTTCCTCTCCACAGAGGCAGGCTGGACTGGGGCTGAGTGAGCGGGGCCTGGGCACTCATGACTGCTTCTCTCGTCTTTCTTTCAGGTCCCAGCAGCTGGGGTCTCCCCTCAGCCCGTGAGCCACCATGTCCCACCCCAGTGCCCCGCCTCCGTATGAGGACCGCAACCCCCTGTACCATGACCCTCCGCCCCCGGGGGCCTACGGGCAGCCATCTGTCCTGCCTGGCGGGTACCCTCCCTACCCACAGCCTGGCTACGGTCACCCTGCTGGCTACCCACAGCCTATGCCCCCCATCCACCCGACGCCCATGAACTATGGTGAGTCCCTGAAGGGCAGTGGGGGTGGGTGGGAGGAGGCAATACTCATAGCACGTGAGGCTACTTCCTTTCCTTCCTTCTCAACTTCCTTTATCCCTTTTTTCATCTTCTCTTTAGCTCTCTCCTTCTGCTTCCCCATCTTTGTTACCTCCCTGCTGTTTCCTTCAGCTCCTAGCCCCCTGGACCACCTACCAGCCCCTTTATTCAGAAAGGAGACTGGGTCCATAAGACACACACCAGAACTTACACATCAGATGAGAAAGTGGCTGGTGGAGTAATTAATTCCTTCAGAGCCATGACCCGAGGAGGCCGTTTCCGTTGCCCAGCGTGGCAGCTGCCACCCCACCTACACTCCCCACTTCCTTAGGAACCGCCTTTGGAACCCGAAGGACTTTTTTTTTTTTTTAATATTCTCGGTGCTGACAAATCCTCATCTCTTAAGGTAACATCTGATTTTCGCAAACATCCAGAAGTCGCTTGGATGTTTGATAAACATCATGGCTGGTAAATTTGGTCAGAAATGAGATGAGATTAAAATGCGGTGAGATTTTCCTGTGTGGCTCACATGCGGATTTTGAAAGCAGCTCCCAAGGAGGCATTCAAAGAATGTGTTGAGCCCCTGCAGCATCTCTGGAATCGTGGAGCGCAGCCAACTGTCATCTGGCCGTACGCGTTCTGGTGTGAATATTGGTACATCAGTCACGTTTATGGTCATGCCTCGTCCTGTGCACGCATACCCGAGATCTCTGTTTTCCCCGAGTCCTAATGTTTGCCTGATGTAGATCAGTCTGCACACTCGGTTGTCCATCCTCCACACATGTGCGCTGTTTCTATCTTCCTTTTCCTCCTTCCACCCGAGTCCCTGCTCTGACTCCGCCAGCCCCTCTGCCCCGCGCTTGCCTGGATTCCTCACGAGATCGTGTCCCCTTGATGGCCGTGACCACAGGTGTTCACACCCCTCAGTAAATGCATGCTGACGGAGTGGTCACACCTAAGCCCCCTTTGGCCAGGGAGGGGTACGCTGCTCCCTGTGGTACCAGCTCTGGTCATGTGGAAGGTATCTAGAGGACCTGGCTGAGGAGTTCCTGAGTTGTAACACATGTCTCTTGGCTGGAGATACGTGAGACTGTGAGATAGTGCCGTGGAGGCTTGGGGATTGAGGCCACACGTCCCAGGTCCCCAGCTGGTCATATGTGATCTGTCCCCAGGCCCAGGCCAGGGCTATGATGGGGAGGAGAGAGCTGTGAGTGACAACTTCGGATCTGGAGAGTGGGGTGACAGGAAAGTCCGACACGCCTTCATCCGAAAGGTGAGATACGGGTTGGGAGGCCCCTGGGGCTGGGGGAACGGAGCCGGGGGACACTCGTTTCCACGCACATGCGCTGCTGCCTTCCGGGTCCTCTCTAGCCCTGCACTGTCCTCACAGGGGACCCCAGTTCCTCTAACCTGTGTTCGCCCGCCTTTTGTTCCTCTGTTCCTTGACCTTGTTTTGGGGGCAGATTCAATCTGGGAAAATCTGGGCAGCCTCTGCTGAAGCGTTCTGCCCCCTGCAAGCTTCCTTCTCCTGTTAGACGGGAGCAGCTTGAAGCCAGAACTGACTCACTCGCTCACAGCCCCTGCCTCCCGTCTCCCGTCTGCCCGGCACCTGCTCGGGGTGGACAGATACCTGACCAATGTCAGGCCGAACCGCCGCAGGCGCGGATGCTGTACCTGGGAGTGCGGTGAGGCAGGGGGCAGAGGCAGGGTGGTGAGTGCCAGTGGAGGCCAGATGCTGGGCAGGGAGGGGGTCAGCCCTGGGCGGGGGGCGTGTACAGTATCTGAGCCCTTACTGGGGGCGGCCTCTCTGCCAAGCTGCAGCTGGGGCAGGCTCCCAAGTGGAAGGGGAGTAAGAGTAGGTCCTTTAGAATGAGGCAGGAGCCTCCTCCCTAGCTCTGAAAGAGGGGCCAGGGCTAGGGTGGTAAGGTCTTTTGGGCTCCTTGGTCTCAGGGGCCGGCTGCTTGCTGGGGAGAGGCCGGGAGTGCAGGGTGGTGACCGTGCTCCCCGCCACTGCCTGTGTTCCAGGTTTACACCATCATCTCCATCCAGCTGCTCATCACGGTGGCCATCATCGCTATCTTCACCTTTGTGTGAGTCTCTAGGCCTCTCGGCACCGTTGGGAAGTAGCTCTGGGGTCCTGGGCTCTGGGTCACCTGCTGGGAGCGTGGCTTGGGGTGGGCCCTCAACTCAGGGGGACTGGAAGAGGAGCTGGGCTGTGGGCGATCAGAGAAGAGGGGGCAGGGCCTCGGCAGGGAGGCAGACAAGCCGTGGTGTGACTCCTCTCTTGTCCCCCCTGCTCCACAGGAAGCCAGTCAGCGAGTTCGTGAGGGCAAACCTGGCCGTCTACTACGCATCCTAGTGAGTCTATGCTCCTTTCTGCATGGGGGCAAGGAGAGGAGGGGTGACAGCTGACCAGCTTTTCGGGGCAGGGATCAGATCCTTTGGGAGAGGGGCCCTCGCAGCTGTGCTGGGAAGTGTGGGTGTGTGCCACCGAGTGTAAGTGTCACGGAAGTCCTGAGAGCCAGGGGTGGGGGACTGGTGGCAGCGTGCATCCTGCAGAACAGTCCCCGTGTTCTGGCAGCCTCTCTGCGGTGGCTCCTGCAGCCTCCTCCCTGGCCACACCCCCTGTTACAGATGTGCTCAGTGCCCCTGGCTGGGGTGATCTTGTCCTGCTGGGTAGCTTCCCCTCACACTTCTAGATAGCTCTCTGGACCTCCAGCCTGCTGGTGTGGTGAGTGCCGCCAGGCTGGGCCGGGAGGGGGCCAAGGGGCAGAGTGGGTCTGGAGACGACTTCCCTGTCTCTTCTCCCCAGTGCTGTGTTCCTGGTCACGTACCTGATCCTTGCCTGCTGCCAGGGACCCAGGTGAGTCCCAGAGACTTAGACAGTGGGAAGGGATGGGGGTGTGGGGCTGTTTTGCACAGAAAGGGGATTTCTCAGAGCAGCTAAGTGGAGACGCACCGGCAGTGATGATGATGGTGATGGTGGCTGTCGTTCGGCTGTGTGCAGAGTGCCTGGCGTGTGCGGGATCTATTTAGCTATCTAGCTGTTATTCTTACAGCTACCCTGCAAGATGTGCAGCACTTAAACTATTTAACAAATAGGAAGAACCCAAGGCTCAGAGAGGCCGAGGAGCTTTCTCACAGTCACACAGGTAGTCAGAGAGCTGCAAACGAATCCAGGTCTTTGTGGCTCCACAGCCCAGGTCTGTCCTATTGTCCCTCTTGTCCCTGCATAGACACCTGAGCAGGTATCAAGGGCCATGCCAGCCTCGCCTCCCCCAAGTCCAGGCCTAATTCTCCAGGCACATAAGCCAAGAGTTTCCTTCTGCTAACGGAGCCTCTGAGACCTGGCCGGCCCCACACCACTTAACTATGGTTTCTTTCCCTTCAGACGCCGTTTCCCATGGAACATTATCCTGCTGACCCTCTTTGTGAGTCTAGAAAGGTCCAGGGTGTGGAGATGGTGAGGGAGGGCTGGTCCCAGGGAAGGGATGGCACACCGTGGTGGAAGATGTCCCTAGCTCTCTCCCTGACCTTACCCTGACCCCTGCCCTTGGTCTCCCCGGGCTTTCCTGCTCAGTCACACGTATCGCCAGCTCTGGCAAGCCCTCCTGGCCGTGCCTCCAGGGCTCCGGCTCTCTTCTTAAGTGTCTCACTCTGGTCTCTGTCCTTCCCTCAGACTCTTGCCATGGGCTACATGACCGGCACCATTTCCAGGTATGTTCAAGGACGGTTACTACACGGTGGTGTGTTTTATTAGGGGAGCGTGGGGCATCTCTGGGCTGGCAGCCACCTCTATGGGTGGATTCTGGGCACGATGCTTCCAGCGGTAGTAGTTCTGGAGTCATTCGTGTGTGGCATATGCCTCTGGCCTCTCTCAACTCCTTCCCTGCAGCGTGTATGAAACCAAAGCCGTCATCATTGCAATGATCATCACTGCTGTGGTGTCCATTTCAGTCACCATCTTCTGCTTCCAGACCAAGGTGAGGGCACCGGAGGGCCCTTCCCTGGCCACCCCATCCCCCTGTTTTATACAGACCTGGCCTTCCGGGCTTGGCATGTGAGCAGGCTTGGAAGGGCCCACACCCCTATGCCAGGCATTTCCCTTAGAGATCTTAACCCCCTTCACAACTACATCCACAAAACTGCTTCCTACATCTGTCCTTAGAATGTCACGGTCACTCCCATGGCCCCCAGGAGGCAGCACTGGGACTCCCTGGAGGAAGAGGGAGGGCCCGGCAGGCTGGGCCAGGTGGCCTGTCTGACACGTGCCTCCCCCTCTCTTCCTGGCAGGTGGACTTCACCTCGTGCACAGGCCTCTTCTGTGTCCTGGGGATTGTGATGATGGTGACTGGCATTGTCACTGCCATCGTGCTGTCCTTCAAATATGTGAGTGTCCCGGGAGAGCCGGAGTCACTGAACCCAGTGCCCAGGGCAGACTTTCTGTATATCGTGGTGTAGCAGGCCCCACAGGCCTCTGGCTTCCAGAACCTCTCGACTGGCTAGCAAAGGCACCCACGCTGAAGCGCCATCCTCTGGATTGGGGTATCTTTGGAAATGGCAGGTCCTGGGAGCCACAGCACCTGAGGCCCTGGATAGCATCATGGGATTCCTATGGGAAGCAGTGGTTAGATCTGTCTGATAGCTGAGACCAGGTTCTCGGAGGCAGCTTGCCAGAGGAACCCAGAGGACCGAGAAGATGGGCTTGGGTGGAAGGGACCTTAGGGGTCACTGTACCTAACGCTTCTTTTATTCCAGTCAGCGGGAGGGGCAGCGTGTGAGGCCCCTAGGCTGAGGGGAGCCTCATTGGCGGGGAGGGGAGAACAGTGCTGGAAGGGGAAGCACGTGAATGGGAGGGCCGCCTGCCCACTTGACCATGGCTGGCCCTGCCCTTCTGTGGACAGGCCCCTGGAGGGCTGTTGAGCAGGGCTGCCCTGGGGGTGCTCCCTGACTCTGCTGTTTATCAGGGTGGCTGGGGGGCTTCCCTCCCAGCCCTCTCCTTTAGTCTGTCCCTCCCAGGCTGGGCTGCAGGAACACGGTCTATTGAAGGCTGACCACGACTAGGGTAAAGGCGATGGGGCTCTTCAAGCAGTGCCTGCCTGGGTCTGCCCCTCCCAGAGCTAGAACTCAACCACTTTCTTTCTTCCAGAAGCGTAGTGGACACCTCTGTACCTTGACTAACTTCGGAGACTGGTTAGGCTAAAGGATGCTGTGATTGGTTTTATATGGCCATTGGACGATGGCCTCTGTTTTCTCTACCATATACGTTACTATTCTTAATGTCTCCCAGGATCTGGAAGGTAGAAGTAGTCCTTTCATGTAGCTAGCTTCCTGGATCTTCGCACTTGGCCAGACATCCGGGGGAAAGATGGTCCTGAGGGCTGCCTCAGTCCAAGCTATGCTAAGATTTCTAATGCCATTCCTGTCCCTTCTCCCCAGGTTTACTGGCTGCACATGGTCTATGCTGCTTTGGGGGCCATTTGCTTCACTTTGGTGAGTGAGGCCCCGCCCCCTCTAGGAAGGGGAGCTGGGGGGACAGAGGGGAGGAACTGGGAGGATGGTGGATGTAGGCTGCTTGGGAGGCAGGGAGGGGGGCCTACTTCCTTCCCTTTCCCTACTGTCCAGAGGTTCCACTGATTTTCTGCGCATTCCCGTCATCTCTTGTTCACACCGCCTGCTATGAGAACAGTCAGTGGGCCGTATTATGGAGACGGTGTGTCTGTCTCCCTTTCTGGACTGTGAACTGCTTAACGGCAGAGACCACGTGTTCTGCTGTTCGTTAATGTGTTCCCTAAGCACATCTAATGGCCCAGAGGCTCCCAGGACACATCTGCTGACCACTGAGCCCCTGGGTCCTCATGTGTGGCTTCCTGTCCTGCAGTTCCTGGCTTACGACACACAGCTGGTCCTGGGGAACCGGAGGTACACCATCAGCCCGGAGGACTACATCACCGGTGCCCTGCAGATCTACACAGACATTGTCTACATCTTCACCTTTGTGCTGCAGCTCCTGGGGAATCGCGATTAAGGAGCACCTCCCGTTCCGCCCTACCTTGGACTTTCCTTTCCCTAGAGGGCTGGGCCCTGTGACCTGGGTCTGCGCCTAGACCGCTTTCCTTCCCCTCAAGTAATATGCCCATTTTCCTTTCTGTCCGGGGATGGGTAGCCTCTCTGGCTGTGGATGTGTAGGTACTTGGTGGGGTTGGAGGAACTAGGGACTCACTCACTCTTGCCCTTAGTGGACTTGGCAGGAACTGGGCCAAAGATGTGCATTCTCCCTCCGCCCACTATGGGGCACCAAATCCTTAACAGTTGGGGTTGCAGTGGGGAGGGATGAAAAGAGCCTATCTGATAGCTAAAATGGAATAAGAGAGGTACGAGGGACTTTCTGGTGATGGGGTTTCCTCTCCCACTTCTGCCACGGGCTTCTGGACTTGATAGCTGGAGCTGTTTCCTCTCTCAGCCCCCAACAAAGCCAGAGAGCTTTGCCCCCCGCCTCCTGGACTCATAGGCATTATCCTGTACTTCTTCGGCAACCCTTGGCGCCTTCCGACTCAGGAAGATAGAGGGGGCTTGTGCCCGTGGGTCTCCCCTGCTTCAGCCTCTTCTTTCGACAGCACATATATACTGATCTTCTGGGTTTCGGGTGGGGAGGGAGAGGAGAGCGAGCAAAGACAAGCGCAGAGGCCAATACAGAGCAGCATCTATCCGGGGCTTCCTCGTGGCTTGTGGTGGTAGTGCAGGCCCCTCTGCGGCCACCTGGTCCCCATTCTCCAAAGCTGCCTGGGGCCTCCCTGGTGCTTCTGAGATCTCTAGTCAGAGGGACCTCTTGCTTCCTGTGCTCAGGCTGCTCAGAGCAGAATGTGAGGGACAAAGGTCAGGAGATGGGGTGGTGTGTAGGATCACCACTTCCTGGCTGTGTGGCCAGGAAGTAACCAGGGTGAAGAGAGACTGGGGTGTGGGCGGGGGAAGTGCCTTGGCGTCCCCCACCCTGAGAGATACGGAAGCTTTATTGTACCCATGGCTCTTCCCTTCTGCTAACTCGGCGAGGGCCCCAAGAGGGAGGAGACACCCTTCTTAGTTTGTTAACTCACGCTTGGGGGATTTAAGACTTGGGCCCCGTCTCTCCAGCCAACTACTGCTTTCTTCATGACACCAAGTGCCTCAAGCTGGAATGGGGAAGGAGGACAAGGGTCACTCTATGGGCTGGGGTGGAGACCCAATCAGCCCAAGGGTATAATTAGGGCTTCTCTATTAAGTATTTGGTCCTAAATATATCCCACAAAAGGACATAACCAGAAATGTAATAAAGTTTAATGTTTAGAAGGTAAAACCCTGTTTGGCTCTGGTTTTCTTCACTTTAAGGTGTCGTCAGCTCTGGGAGAATTTGTCTGGCTCTGCCCAATGCATCCACATCCTAGCTTTGCATTCTGGCTTGGTATCGTCTACCCTTTCTACGATAACCAAGTATACTTTGTCCCAGCGCTTCCTGGTGATGGATGGCTCAACCCTCACCCCCAGGTCTGGCAGGGGCCGCTCAGAGCCATTGCACATGACCTTTTCTGCATCACGGACCCTTTACAAAAGTGCATGAGAGCTATGAATTCTCTTCCCCTCAAAACTGGATGTGTACACACGATTTCACATATGGGGCGTGGGGGTGGGGATGGACCACAATGTTCAGGTTTAGAACTCCTGCCTTAGAAATCACTAGTTCAATCCCTCTTAAGGAACAAGGAAACTGAGGCCCAGAGAGGCTGAGTCATTTGGACTCAGCCAAGAGGATTAAGTGCTTTTTTAAACTCCACACCCTGAACGCCTTCTTTGATTCTCTTTATTATTTGTTTAGGCTGAGTGGAACCCCACCCTCCTGGCCAGCAGCTCTGAGGGCTTGGTCCCCAGGGCCTGAGCCTAGGCTTGTACTTAAGTCTCTGTGGTTTCCCCAACCATTCAGCCTGGAACACTGAGGCTTCTGTGAGAGGGAGCACACAGGAGTAACCAACCCCACACTCTGCCCCTCCCATCCCAAGGGACTCACAAACCCAGTCCTGGTTCCTTTCCACTCAAACACTCAGTAACTTTATTTGCCTTTGGCTCGTTTCTCGGGAGGGATGGGGCCGGCAGCAGCCTGGGCTTCATGCGCCCTCTGGTGGGCCTCAGAGGCAAAGACCAGAAAGGACGACAGTCTGGAGGCCACAGTCAATACAGTCTAGGGGAGGGTTGCAGTGTTCCTCACCACTGCACCCCGGACCCAGCTTCAGGAGTCGGGGCATGATGGGAGGAGGCCCTGAACCTCTGGCTCTCATACTCGCCCGTGTTGGATGCCCGCATGTTCTGCCGAGCCTTCATCTGCTTCAAACGGTCCTTGTCCACTTCCCGCTTGGTGAGGATGAAGAGGAGGATACCACAGGGGAAGCCGATGGCCCTAGGGGTGGGGAGATGTGCACGGGGTTTGGGGAGGGGCCAAGCCTGAGCCAGAGGAGCTGGGGAGAATCTCATTCCAGCCTCACCAATTGCACGAACACTGCAATACCACTCGCATCTATTCAGCCTCTGTGCTGGCTGCTGGAGGGTCCCACTCGAATCAGATCCTGTCGCTGCCCTGCTCAAAACCCCGTAATAGCTCTCTATCCCTTCCTGGCCAAGTTCAAACTCCTAGGCACGGCACAAAAGGGCCAGTGTGGTTGGGTCTCTGCCCGCCTTGTCACTCCTTTCCCCTTTAGCCTGACACTCCTCAGCATGAGCCCTGCCATCTCCTGCTGTAGCAACTGTGCAAGATTTTCCAGACAGCCCATCCTCTTTCCCTCTCCAAGTCTTGGCAAAGATTCCCTCTGCCTAAACCACCCCATACCCCCTCCCAGACTCCCCTTCTTAATCTGAGTCACTGCTACGTGGGAGGCACTTCAGTGTGGGGAAAGGTCATGGAATCACAAGACCTGGTGAGAATCCAGCTCTGAGCCTCAGTTCCCTCCTCTGTAAAATGGGGATGTCCTATTTATCTCAGAAAGGCTAAAACATCACACGGTAAAGTACTGGCACACCTTAGGTGCTGGAAAAAATGTTAATTTTCCCCCTTTTTCTTTTAATATTGATCAGTAATGCGTATTAAGACCAGAGTTAGATTCAAATAACAATGCACTGAACACCTTGTAGGTGCTACTACTATACAACTAATATAATCTCACGTGATCTCAATTAAAATCTCAATTGGGTCTTGCCCCAAGCTCCCAAAAGAGAGGATGAGGCCAGGGACCCAAATATGAATCAGATTAGCTCAGCTCACTCCACAGAAAACCCACTCTCTCTCCAATTTCACATACTTTCCCAACTCCCTCCTCTGCCCCAGTCCTCTGAGATTCCAGTCCTCACACCCAGCAATCCGGTCTCCGCAACCTTGGATTCAGCTCACCACCTGAAACTTGGAGAAGTTTCTGGGTCCCACCCTCCCCTGGTGCCACTCCCCACTGGTGGGCAAAGGGTTAGTTAAAACTCACCAGGCTAGTCCCACAGCTTTCATTGGGTTCTTGCCCCTCTTTCTGGGAATGTATTCCAGTTCAGGGGATAGGGGCTCAGGCTCCTCCTTGCACTCTGGGGAGCTGTGGCTTTGCAGTGCCCGGGTCCTGTTCTGGGAAGCCTTGTTAGCTGTGGCTCCTGAGAGAATCCCTGTGGATGGAGGCAAGGAAGGTAGGTAAGAGAAGGTGAGAAGAAAGCCCGGGGAAGGAATGGCTGAGATCTGAGGAAGCGGAGTGACTGCAGTTTGGAGTAACAAGTATCAGGGAAAGTCCAGAGGGAAATGGGAAAGTCGCCATCGAGGTGGCACCTTTGAAAGCCACTTCCACGTCACTGCGGGCTCATCACCCTGGTGCGAGGAGAGCGAGCTTCGCTGTTCTTCATCTCATCAGACGACAGGATGTGAAGGACTGCAGTGGGGCTCACACTGAGACGTATGAAGGAAATCCGAGAAATGGTTTTCAAACTGCAGAATGTTAGCACTGGAAGGGAGCTTAAAGGTAGTCTACTCCATCCCCTCATTTTATAGAAGAGGAAACTGAAGCCCCAAGAGACGAACTGCTTCGCCCAAGGTCAAACTGCTAATTATCCGGGGCTAGAACCCAAGCCTCCAGAAGCCCAGGGCTCTTTCCTCTGCACTGCGGTGAGTGTGAAACACCTGGAGCACGGGAGTCTAAAAGGCTTCCTTGGGGCTCCATTTCGCTGCAAGACCCCAGAGGTGTCGTGTAACGGGAAGGCTGAGGGATGGACTGGGTGACCTCTAGAGAGCATCTTTTAGCTCCCAGACTCTTTAAGATCCTGCAGAGGAGTGTGGGCAGCAATCGACAGCCCTGACCTCCTGCCATCGCCGAGCGGGATGTGAGTAAAAGGGTGCCCCCTGCAGTCCGGCCCTCCCCGGGGTCCCTCTCCTTACCCCGGAGGACGCGGGCATTTCTCGCCCCCCGGCCCTTCAGCGCCGTAGCAGCTACCACCGCCGCCATGTTCAGGTCCCACCCCCCTTCACCGCGCTCCCCGCCGGGAATTGTAGTTTGCGTAAGGGGCCTCCCCCGCTCTTCCCGTCCAGCCTACAGAACAGAAACTACATCTCCCAGAAGCCCGCGGAACAGACCCGGGAGAACTACTATTCCCAGGAGATACCCCGGAGGCGCGCACGCTCGCTTGTTGCCCTCCTGTTGGGGGCGGAGTCAGGTCGGGCGGAGTTGGGTTCTCCTCTCCACGCTCCGGCCCCGTCTCCCAACTCTGCCCTGTGATTGGTGGTTCAGCCAGCCCACCCCCTTCTCTATTGGTCGAGAGGCCGTCGCTCTCCCTGCCGGGGAGTCGCCTACGCCTACTTCCTCCCGGGAGGAGGGGCTCGAGTTCCGCGTCGTCGCGCAGAGCTGACTCTGGGAGGCGTTTGGGCCCAGAGAAGTGGGTTCGCCGCTTGCGCCGCATGGAGTCCGAATCGGAAAGCGGGGCCACCGCTGACACCCCTCCACTGGAGACCCTAAGCTTCCATGGTGATGAAGAGATTATCGAGGTGGTAGAACTGGATCCCGGTCCGCCGGACCCGGGTGAGAGCTGCCGATCCTCGGGCCACGGGACAGGAGGCGCTCACCCCTGGCCTTTGACCCCTGCTTCTCCCTCTCCCCACCCCACCCCACCCCCACCCCACCACCCGCCACCCCACCGGTCATTCCAGCCGACCTCCTTCGCCCTTCCCCTCTCCCCCAACCCCACACTTAGTTCTCAGGCCTGGCCCGGGTGGGGGTTCCTCTGACGCCTCCCCTGGCCCTTCCCCTCACACACCCCCCTTCCCATCATTCCCTCGCTCCTCCCTTCCCACACGGTCCCTGGCCAACCCCAGGTCCTCAGACCTCTCCTGTCCTCCGTCCCATACGCCCCCTCCCCCTGCCGCTTCACCCCTTCTGTCTGACCTCACCTTGCCCTCTTGCCACACGACCACCCCAGCCTGCCCGCACTTCCCGTCCCTCTTAACCGCCTGCCGAACCCCATCTTTTAACCCTCTCCCCAAAGCAGACGATCTGGCCCAGGAGATGGAAGATGTGGACTTTGAGGAAGAGGAAGAAGAAGAGGGCAATGAGGAGGGCTGGGTTCTGGAACCCCAGGAAGGGGTGGTCGGCAGCATGGAGGGCCCAGACGATAGCGAAGTCACCTTTGCATTGCACTCGGGTAGGTCTCTGAGGAGGTCCATTGTAAACTCAATCCAGGTGGTCATTTGAGCATCAGCCATCCGCTGTGTCGGGAGCGTTATGAGGGACACAGCGGTGGGAAAATGCTGGCCTTGCCCTGGAGGAGCTCACAGGTAGGGGGGCAGTATGATGGAATGGAGGAGAGCTTGGCTCCTGGAGTCAGTTGAGACACTTGGGTTCAAATCCTATCCCAGCTCCTCGTCTGTTTATGATCTTTATTAATGTCTCTGGGTTTTAGTTTCCTTTTAAAAAGTTGTTGTTGGTAAAAGTTCCTTTATTGTGAATTACAGGTAATAGTACCTTTTGGAGCGTGTTTTAGATAATCCTCTTAAATATTAGCTCTTAATAAGGAGCCAGTAACATGACGCTTTCCTCACTCAGACCCCAGACTGGTGGCATCCCATGCTGAGAATTGTAAGCGCTGCACACGTACCTTTCTCTTGTCCGTGGCATCAGTGTGGGGTGGTGAAGGGAACAGCACCGAAGGGGGATCTGTCCTGGAGAAGGACTTAGAGTTCGGCAAGCTTGGGAAGGGATTTCTCCAACAACCTGATGCTTGAAACTTAGAAGAACTTGGATGCACCCTTCTTTTCCAGGAGGAAAGACGTGTTACTTTGGGTGGAAGGGGGTGGGCTTCCCAAGGGTCCCGAAGGACAGAATCCTAGGTGGGAGCCCTGTCTCCTTACTCATGGAGTATCTCTTGGGACAGCATCTGTGTTTTGTGTGAGCCTGGACCCCAAGACCAACACCTTGGCAGTGACAGGGGGCGAAGATGACAAAGCCTTTGTGTGGAGGCTCAGCGATGGGGAACTGCTCTTTGAGTGTGCAGGTGAGCGGGCCTGGGTGAGGTCCTGCCCCTTTGGAGGTCTTAGGGGGCTGGCCTGCAGCGGTTGTGCATCCAATAGCCATTTATGGACTCCCGTTTTGCCAGCTCTATACTTGGCCTGAGGGCCCCAAAGAATATCATGGTCTGTTGTGGGCATAGGGGAGGGAGGCAATGATTGGCTGAGGGAGTCGGGGAAAGGCCTGGGAGGAGGTGACACTAGTGAAGGAGAATTGGGGCAGGAAGGAGGCTGTGAGTAGTTCAGGCAGAGATGTGGAGCGTACAGAATGGGGAAGACATAGGCCTGGGCTGTACATGGTTGAGTGGGGGGGGCCAGCAGTGTCTCCCCTGGGGAGACATGGGGCTGTTGGCTCCTGGAGCAGCTCTGAGTTTGGTTACCTGTTCCGCTGGGACCCATCCTTTTTTTTTTCCCAGCTGGTCCTTTCTGGGGGCCAGATACCTGGGTCCTGTGTCCCCAGCACCAGGTACCCTGATGTTCTCTTCTCTTTCTGCCCACTCTTCTTTGCAGGCCATAAAGACTCTGTGACTTGTGCTGGTTTCAGCCACGACTCTACCCTAGTGGCCACAGGGGACATGAGTGGCCTCTTAAAAGTGTGGCAGGTGGATACCAAGGAGGAGGTCTGGTCTTTTGAAGCAGGAGATCTGGAGGTGAGATCATCGGAGTGGGATTCAACTCTGAGGGCTGGGGGAGGGGTGAGACCCTGGGGGTCCGTGCCACCTTGAGCAGACCAAACCAGCTCTGAGCCAGTACACTCCCAGAGTACAGCAAGAATGTCTAGGCCCACTCCCTGGGGTGTCCCTGCTGACTCAGACGCGGGGAAAACTTGGCAGAGCTCATGGGGCAGACTCCTAGGTGAGATGGGGTGAGGGGCCTCCCTCTTGAGCCTTTGTCTCTGCCCAGTGGATGGAGTGGCACTCTCGGGCACCTGTCCTACTGGCGGGCACGGCTGACGGCAACACCTGGATGTGGAAGGTCCCGAATGGTGACTGCAAGACCTTCCAGGGCCCCAACTGCCCAGCCACCTGTGGCCGAGTCCTCCCTGATGGTGAGAGCAGCTTTCCTGAGTGCAGAGAGGTGGGGACCAGGGTTACGCGTCTCCCTGGCTCCCTCCTGGGCCACCGCCAGCAAACTCTTGAGGCCTGCTCTCGGGAGCACTGACCTCCCAGGCCCCAGAGAAGACAGCTCCCCCTTTCCACCCGGAACTGGGTCTTCCCTGAGGCACTGTGTGTTCCCTCACTGCCTTGCCCCCATCCCCTCCCTCCCTTGCTGATATGTCTGAGTGTGCTATCTGTGCTTCTCTCTTCACCTCCATCTCTGGCCCTTTAGGGAAGCGAGCTGTGGTCGGCTATGAAGATGGCACCATCCGGGTTTGGGACCTGAAGCAGGGAAACTCTATCCATGTACTAAAAGGTATCTGGGGTGGGGAAAGTGTTAACCTAGGCCTTTGTGGGGCAGGGGCTGAGACCTGGGACAGGATGAAATCCGACTTATTCCTCCACTTCATCCTAGGGACCGAGGGTCACCAAGGCCCTCTGACCTGTGTTGCCACCAACCAGGATGGCAGCCTGATCCTAACTGGCTCTGTGGACTGCCAGGCCAAGCTGGTCAGTGCCACCACCGGCAAGGTGAGTGGGACCTGGAGTCTGGCTCTGGGGCCCTCCGCTTTCCGCGTCTCCTCCCCTTCCTCTCTTATTCTTCACCCAGCCTCCTTGCCCCACTGCCTTTCTTCTCTTAATAGAGAACCATGTTTCCAGGCTCTTCTCTGATCCTCTCCCCTGGCTCATAGGTGGTGGGCGTTTTCAGACCCGAGACTGTGGCCTCCCAGCCCAATCTGGGAGAAGGGGAGGAGAGCGAGTCCAACTCCGTGGAGTCCTTGGGCTTTTGCAGTGTGTGAGTGTGAGCAGGGCCTCAGCCTGACACAAGAGCAGGGGGCTTGGGAGAGGGGGCCTGGGCTGGGGAACCAGGGAGGACCAGAGGGCCCCGAGTCCAGGTCCCTCCTCCACGAGCTGTCGTGAAACTCTCCTCTGCCCAGGATGCCTCTGGCAGCTGTTGGCTACCTGGATGGGACCTTGGCCATCTATGACCTGTCTACGCAGACCCTCAGGCACCAGTGTCAGCACCAGGTACAGGCAGCCTGGAGCCATGGCCATGGCCATGGGAATCCCAGGTCTCTGGGAGCGTCTGCCCCAGACCCGGCTCCTGTCTGGTCCTCCCCTATGGCCCATAGTCCCTCCCTCCTTCCTTGAGAGTTGGGAGCAGATGCCTGTCAGCTCTCCCGCCTCTGACTGCACGCCGCTTCTGCCGTACCCTGCTGCAGTCGGGCATCGTGCAGCTGCTGTGGGAGGCCGGCACCGCCGTGGTTTATACTTGCAGCCTGGACGGCATCGTGCGCCTCTGGGATGCTCGGACCGGCCGCCTGCTTACTGACTACCGGGGCCACACGGCCGAGATCCTGGACTTTGCTCTCAGCAAGTAAGTGAATTGGGCAAGGGCTGGGGTCTCTGTGTGTTTGGAAGGTGGGAATAGCACATGGGGGGTCACAGGGTCCTTAGGGTGTAGGGGGCGATGCCTAAGGGCAGCTAGGCCCCAAGGCCTGGGCCTGCCTGTGAGGCAGGAGAGCTGGCAAGCCTGCGGGAGTCGTCTTCCGTTGACGGTGCGGCCTCACATCTCATCCCCCGGGCACAGGAGCTGGGACCCCTTCCCCCATGCAGGCGGCTCTCCTCTGATCCCCTTGCTGGTTGCTGGCTTCAGGCGTGTTCACTGGGTGTGGGTCAGCCCAGCGCCAGGCACTAGGGGTCTGGAGTTGAGGATGAGCTGCAGGAGGGCCCCAGAGGGCCCCTGGGTGGTGGGCCTAGGGTGGGCCTGAGGTCTTCCAGTCCCTCCCAGCTGTGTCTTCTGTCCACAGAGATGCCTCCCTGGTGGTGACCACGTCAGGAGACCACAAAGCAAAAGTATTTTGTGTCCAGAGGCCTGACCGCTAACGGCTGCAGCCTCTGCTTTGTGTCTGGTGTGGAGGGGGCACAGAGAGACCCCCATCAGCAGAGGCGGTAGGGTAGGAGGGAAGAGGAGGGGACGGGCCTCGGACTCACTTTCCAACCACTTCAAACTGACTTGCCCCCTCTCTGTCCCTTTCTTCTCTTAAGAGACCCACCCCTCGGGCCCCTCCTTCCCGCCCTCTCCCTCGTAGTCCTCGCCCAGACCTGGCAGGCCCTTCAGAGGGAGGATCAGACCTCTTTCTCTTTCACTTCCTTTGCTGGTGTGAGCCATGGGGGTGTGTATTTGTATGTGGGGAGTAGGTCTTCGAAGTTCCCGTTCTTTCCCTTCCCAAGTCTCTGGGGGCGGAAAGGAGGAAGAGATATTAGTTAACAGATTTTAAAAATGTAAATAAAATATACTTCCCAGAGACGTGTCTGTGTGGATTTTGTGGTGGCCGGACATGAGGAGGAGCCAGTGAGGGGCGTGTCAGGGTGAGGCTCCCTGCCACATCTGGATCTCAAGGTGCCTCAGCTCACCCCCTCAGGCAGCAGCATCCTCACCTATAGCTGCCTGCCTGTCTGGAACTGGAATCTCCCTGGATCCTCTAGGTTCTTTCCGCAGCTGCTCACCTGTCCCTCCCTTGCTAAGATATGGAATGAGATAACCATAAGCTGGGAGCCAGGGGAGCTTTATTCAGTCAGGGTGGGGTCATATAGGGGCAGGGTCTCTGATCCAGAGGTGTGGGGATAAGTGGAGATGGGCCTGGTGGCCAAGATGGATGGATGCTTCTAGCAGGAACGAGCAGAGGCCCTTCCCCTAGTTCAAGTCGAGGTCCATGCTGCTTTGGTTGCTGGTGTGGTAGGCAGGGCTGGGTCCAGGACTGCCCTGGGGTCTTCCCCGCAGCACCTGGAGCCACCTCTGGGCGGCCGCCCTCCAGGGGGCCGTGTAGCGCTGATCACCCAGCCCCATGGCCACGGGCACTGCCGCCGCACTGGCGCCGCCCAGGGAGATGAGGGACAGCAGAGTTCCGGGCCCCAGCGGCGGGCGCTGCTCATAGGCCAGGACGGAGAGGAGCAGGGTGGCCACGTAGGGCCCCCAGCACAGCCCAAAGAGCAACGTGGCTCCAGCCTGTGCCCTGGCCTGCCGCCAGGTGAGGGCGCGGGCCAGGGCCGAGGGCGCGCCGCGGCACACGGCCCGCTCCAGCCGTCGGATGTCCTGCAGCTGACGGCGGGCGGTGGCCAGCACGCGGACCGAGAGAAGGGCGACAGCGCCCACGGCGGGCAGCAGGAGCCCATAGACTTCGAGGTAGAGGTAGGGGGCTGGGAAGACAGCCTGGGAGCTGCAGTTGGTCCCAGGGGCCCAGTGGTTCCAGCCCAGGGCAGGCAGGCTGGCAAAGAGCAGGGGGCAAGCCCAGGTGAGGAGCAGGGCCATCTGGGTGCTCCCACGGGGCCGCAGAGGCCGCAGCACTGCCATGTAGCGCTCCCCGTGCACCAGCAGGAGGTTGGCAAGCAGGGAGAGGAAGGAGAAATTGGGAGCCAAGTAGAGGAACAGACAGGACCAGTAGCCCCGGCGGCTCTGGTTCCATAGGCCTGGCAGCACGGGCAGTGCCAGCCCGGTGAGCAGCCCGGCCAGCAGCAGGCTCAGGAAGAAGCAGCCAGCGGGTGGGCTGCGCAGGCGGTGGTCCCTGGCGATGCCCAGGGCCAGGAACAGGTTGGCAGCGACGATGAGGCTTGCCAGGGCCAGGGAGAGCCCCAGGGCCCCTGCGGGAATGGGGCTGGGCATCTCCCTGGTGCTGTTGGGTGTCATCTTGGGCCTGGGGACGGGGGAGGCCTGGAGCAGCAGCGGGCATGCCTAGATGGAAGGTGGGGCGACCGGAGTTAGGGTGGGGCTGCTGGTCACTGTCCTCTCGGCAAGGCTGCACATTAATCCAGAGGTTGCACACCAACAGACTGTGGGCCATACCCTGCTTGCTGATACACATTTTCCCCCCAATGAACTGCCAATTAAAATTTACATAAAAATTTATATTTGGGGCTTAAAAAAAATCAGGTCCTGCCTGTATGGTAGCAACCAGTTGGAGTTGAGTGGTGGCTGCCTTCAGATAGCTCCCACAGTCCCCACCCAGCCCCTTTGCCCATTTCTGTTATCTGTCTGGTCCTCTCTGGGCAGCTGTGTTTATGCCTCTGTTTAGGCTGAAAAGTGGATCCACCCATCCCCAAAGCATTTTGACCATCCCTGACTCCACCGGGTGAGGCCTCTAACGAATTAGCTGACAGGATAGGATAGGGTCTGGCTGGTGTGTAGTGGCCCTCTGGCCAGCCAACAGTTGATGGCCTCCTTCGGGCTGGGGCCAGAGCCGGGACAAGGGACTCGGGGTGGGTGCTAAATGAAGGAGGGCGGTCCTTGTCTTCAGATGCTCGCAGGCTAGTCGGCACCCGTGCATTAAGAGGTGGTAGGTTGCTAAGGATTCCGGGTGCAGGTAGGGGCAGAAGTCACCCTGAGGCAAGGCTCACTGAGTTAGTGATGAGGCCAGGGCAATGGGTGGCAGCAAGGGGCTGCCCTGTCCCTTGCACCTCCCCTCCATCCGCCTTGTCACCAGTTACACCTCAGTGAGCAGCCTCCGGGTAGGACTTCCAGCCCATAAACTTGACGCGTCCCTACCACTCTAGCAACAGGGCCTTTCCTGGGAACTGGAGGAGGGGAGGAGTTGCTGGGAGGGGGGAGGGTTGGCAGTGAATGTGCAGGTGCCAGCGGCAGAGGGCTGAAGCGAGCCCAGAGGAGGAGGAGGAGCCGCTGGGCAGGGCCTGGCCTCTCTGTGGCTCTGACCTGTCCCAGTCGTCCCGTGCCCTGTCCCCACTGCCACCTCATAGGGATGGGGGACAGGGGAGGGGTCCTGGGCCCTGTGGGAGCTCCTGCTTCTGTCAACGGGAGCAGCCGCTGTTGCTAGGATTAAAGTCAAGAGGGAAAGGATTCCTACCTGCCCCCTCCCCCGGGTTAGAGGATCAGAGGGCCCCACGGCCACCCTGAGCGCAGGAGACGTTGCCCCTTCTATCCCCAGCTCCCCTCAGGCCCCCCAAGCTGCTGCACCCCTTTACCCTCAGCTTCTGTTTCTTCTTCCTCAACCTCCCCCAGGGCCGTCCGCTGGGAACATCTTTGCCTCTCCAGCGGCCCTCCAGTTTCTGTTCCCCTTCATCCCTGCACTGTGAACTTTATTAAACCCCAGGAGACCTCAGAGTCCGTTACTTCAAACCTGGACTCTGGAGTCATGGGCTGGAGCTCCCAGCTCTTCGCTGGAGTGAGTCTCCCACCCTACCTCCAACAGAGCAGCGAGAAAGGCAGGGTCAGCCGCCGGGGCGACTTCCCAGCAGTCTTATGGGTATGCAGGCTGTGTGACCCGCACAACCCGGAGGCTCGGGCTGCGTGCAATGGCCTCTGCAGGATCTGGGGCCGAGGTCTCCAGGTGTGGCCCCGGGGGCCGGGTGGGGAAGGGGGAGAGGGGGCAGCTACTCACATGGCTGTGGGGGACAGGTGTCGCTCCCCCAGCCGGGGCTTTCCTCTGAGTGTCAGGGAGTTGCCGCAGCCAGCGCTGCAGGGCTTCTGGCGATGTCTGGTGTCCTGACCGGTGAGGGCATGGTACCTCCACTGTGCGGGGCCAGCAGGGCCCCGGCTCTCCACTGCACTCCCAGGCTCTGCCCTCGCCTGGGTTCCTGGAGGGATGGAGCTGAGGCTGGCGGGGATCAGCCTGGCCCCGCCTCTGGGGGGTGGGACCTGGCACACCCTGAGCTGCAGTACTGGGAGGCCTGCCTCCCTTCTCCAGTGCCCCCTCCTTACCCTCCTGTACCAGTGGCCCCCTCTCCAGCCACTGGCCATAGCTTGCCACCAAGAAGGCACGTCACCCAGCTTGGAGCCCTCTGGCCTGCTACTGCTCAGCTAACCTGAGAAATGCATTCCAGCTAGTGAACAATAATGATTTAGTCTACCTTCCCTACTTCCCAGCTCATGTATTTACATTTTATGAGCCTTAAACCCCTGGAGTGGCCAGCCAGCTGACAGCGCATTCACCTCCTGTAATTCTGCCAGTCCGCATAGTGGTGTGTGTCTGATGGTGGTGGTTGGGGGGATGTCTGGAATATGAGAATCTTCACTGCCCGCCCTTCCTATCACCTGGTAGGGAATTTCAGCTTATAAAGCCAGGCTTGCCTTCCAGAATCTGGGGTCATTCCACTTTTCTCAACTACTTTGTGAGTCAAGTTCTGGGCTATGAGGCACAAATAGCTCTGGGGGTGTGACTTGGGGCAAGCTACCTCTGGGCATTTTCTCACCTGTAAAATGGGAACAAGGAAAACCACCTGTCAGTGTTGTTGAGGGGAATACCATGGGATAACATGTAACTGCATACAGCCCAGTACCTGACACCTAATGGGGGAGGGTTCTCAACAAGTGATTCCCTTCCTCCCTCCATGACGACTAAGAGGCATGAGCCAGTGCTGGAATCCGAAAGCCTAGGTTTAAATCTCAGAATCCTTTTTGGATCCTATCTTTTTGGCTGTGTAAACTTGAGTAAATTATTAAAGTTCTCTTACTTTAATTTTCTCATCTGCAAAATGGGGCTCATATTGTATTCACCTATTGTGAGACTATATGAGAAAATGTGTGGGGGACCTTGGCAGTCTAGTGGTTAAGACTCTGCGCTTCCACTGCAGGGGGCACAGGTTGGATCCCTCGCCGTTGGGATCCTGCATGCTGCCTGGCGCAGCCAAAAAAAAAAAAGAGAAAACATGTGATGAGGACTTGGGTCAGTGCTCGGCACAGAAGCACACAATGAAAGGGATTTCTGGCCTTCTCTGCACATCCCTTCCCTCCAGCCACCTGTCGCCTCTGAGAATTCCATTGAGAAAGGCTGATAGAGAGCCTGTGAAAAGCAAGAGGGGAATGACACTTCCACTCCACAGGGAAACACAAGAAACTAGGTAGAGTGAGAGGAAGGGCAAGTTCAAGGCTAGGAAGCCCCAATTTCCAGCTTGTGTCAAGTGAGGCTTTGGGGTGAGGGAGAGAAGCAGTTACACTCTCTTGAGGCCTGAAGTGGGAGGGAACAGGCTAAAACTGCAGCGAGAAAGCTGGAGTTTAGACATTAGGAAAAAGCTCCTTGTAGATGGAGCAAGGGGTCTTCTGTGCTCTCTCGGGGAGACCTGGGCCTGAAGGGCTGGAGGCCTGAGAGGTCTACCTCTGCCAACCCTGCACAGCAGTCAGGAGTCCTGGAGAGAAGGACCTCTGTTGGGACAAAAACTGGGAAGAGGAAAGCACCCAGCCTCAAACCCATCCTCAAGGGAGCTGGTGGGTGGGAGGATGCTGCATTCCAGTGGACGGCTCTCAGCCCCACGCTATCTGGTGGTGCCGAAGTCAGAGGCTCTGGGAGAGTTCACCCTGGGGCCTTGACAGAAGTGGGAGTGGGGCCCCTCATATTGGATTGCCAGGAATAAACAGACCTCCTTCTGTTCCCAGCCCCGGCCTCCTCCCTGCAGGATGCAGGATGTCTGTGTTTCTTCTTCGCTACTCTGTCTAAACACTGTGTGTGGGCTGACATGTAAAGGAGAACAAGTTCGGGACCCAGAGCCGGGGAGCCTGGATTCTGTCCTCAGCTCAGCCCTGTTTCCTCCTTATTGGATCATCTAGTTCCTCTCTGTTCCGCCAGTCCCTGGGACTGACTTATCCCCAGCCTTCTCTCCTTCGCCCACAGGAGGGCTCTGGTGCAGGCAGTTTTCAGATGCTCCATCTAGTGACTCTGTGGGCCCTAGAGTACCACACCTGTCCCCGTTCACCTCTCAGGTAGAGCCTGTATCATGGTGCCCAATCTGGACTGTGGCAGGAGATCCACCTGGGTCTCCTTCATGCACCCCATTCTCCTGGAAATTTGTCTGTCGACCCTGGGTGTCTGGCACTGGGTGGCTCCTCATAGGCTCCAGCAGATGAGCCCTTGGGAGCCTCTGAAGGGCTCTGGGGACAGTCCTGTGACCAAGTCTGGCCAGGATCCTGGCTTCAGGAAGACTTTAAAGTCAGCTATAAGGGCAGAGCAAACTCTGGGTCCTTCCTGTCAGGGCTAAACGACAGATTTTTCAAGTCTCCCTCGGTCACACAAACTGCAGTGCTTTTAGCAATCCCCAGAAGGGGGCAGCATTGCTTGAACTCAAAATAGCCCCCAGAGCCGACCCAGGCTTTGGTCTTAGGTCTCTGTAGCTGCTGGGACAAGGGTCCATCAGGCCTACTTCGAATGAGACTGAAGGGAAATGAAATGGTAACTGTCAAGTATCAGCTCTGGGTAGAAGGGCTGACGCAGCAGCTGGCATTACTTCCTCTTCCTGGCTTCAACTTCATGTCCTCTGGTTCCACACCTCCACTTCCTGTTACAGTCTCATTTGCTTTTCCATCAAGCTCCTGGTTCTTAGCTTGCCCAGGTCTCACTTTATCCAGACTTGGAGATTCCCACCAACACCCTTCTCACCCCACGCTGCAGTCTGAGGGCCACCAAACAGTGAAAAATATCACCGTTTTTGGTGAGGACCTGAAAAACCCCAAGGCAGAGTGACCTTGGTTTATGCTGGACTTGGCTTCTCAGCAGTCCTGCCACTCCGATCCTCTTTAAGAGTACAAGAATGTAACTAAGATTTATTAGACGGTGTCATCAATGATAATTATAGGCATTATAAATGATAGGCACTTATCTGTTCTCTATTCCTTTTAAGAGCCCTGTGAAATAGGTGGTGTCATGTCCAAAGATGAGGCCATCAGGGCTCAGATTAAGAAATTTACCCAGTCACATAGCTAGTAAGCGGTGGAACATTGATTCAAACCCAGGTCTTAAACACTGTTTCCACCTCTCCAGCTTATATCCCAGCTCATCTATACCTCCCAGGTATGGACCTTTAAGGTAAGGCAGCAAATTAGCAGCAATTGAGACTAGATCCCGTTTTTCGTCACCCACATCCTCTCAGCATGCTGACCCTCAGCTTGAGACCTCCATCCTCCTACAGTTCTATGGGCTTTGGCTGAAGTTACAGTGTGCGTTTGTCCACAAAGGGGATGGAGGGTCCTTGAGAAAGAGTTAAGTGTGCTCTGGAAACAGATGAAGACAAAGGAGCATGTCTGGAGAGGGGTTTTCACCAGCATGTTTTTTTTTTTTTTTTTTTGTGGTATGTGGGCCTCTCACTGTTGTGGCCTCTCCCGTCGCGGAGCACAGGCTCCGGACGCGCAGGCTCAGCGGCCATGGCTCACGGGCCCAGCCGCTCTGCGGCATGTGGGATCTTCCCGGACCAGGGCACGAACACATGTCCCCTGCATCGGCAGGCGGACCCTCAACCACTGCGCCACCAGGGAAGCCCCAGCATGGGTTTTTATGCTGACAAAGTCTTGGAATTAAGACAACTCCTTAGGGTTTATTAAAAAATATTTAATGCCTCTTTGTTTTTCTCCTAACTCCATATTTTCTAAGCAACTCTGGTTTTGCCATTTACAGCACTTTTCAGAAATCTGATCCCCATTATTGGCAAAATACAGTGAGTTCCAACTTACTAAGGAGTTATGTTCTAAAGTCAGCAGGAGAGCAAAAACAACTTCTGGCCAAAATTACCCTTGCAAACCCCTTCAATAGCTCCTGGGGTACAGAACACATCGATGTCACTGTCTCTCAACAGATCTAATTTAGCCCAGTTTTCCATCCACCAGAAGTAGGTGATGAGGCGCCACATCCCAGGAAAACACTGGGAAGACTCGATGCAGTAAACTCTCTCCACTCAAAAGTCATGGTCAGCCCCACCAAGGGGACAGCACTCTCCGGGGCACATATTTGTTGAGGGGATGGGAACGTAACTGATCCTGAGTAAAATGAAGCCAGGATGACTAAATGACCTGTTGCTTTTAAATCTGATCATGACCCACAGTAAAAAGACATTTTTACAATCTAGTCAACATGTCTATAACTAAATCAGTACTTACCCTTAATAGGAGTGATGCATTCTGATTAGTATATATATACTATTCTATTTTTAAAAAACGTTGAAGTCACACGTGAAAAAAAACGCACGGAAGACACAACACATACACACACACAAATGAGTGTATGCAAAACTGGTGAAATCTGAGCAAGGCTGGGATTGTGTCAATGTTAACTTCCTGGCTGTGATATTGTACTACAGAATTTCTGTACTATTTCTTACGACTGCAGTGAATGTACAATTATCTCACAATAGTTTAGGAAATAAAAATGTCAGGACATTTCACAATTCATTAACAGTCTCAAACCAGTTTGAAACACACTGAACTTGATGGAGACAAATTAAAAGGGGAAGCAAGAAGGTAGAAACCATTAGGGTCACCCTTAGACCATTTCAGGTGCCCCGAAAGTTCTTTTCTTTACCAAACAAACTTTCTGAACCAATTGTATTTTAGGGATCAGTGGGGACAGCAGGATACCTTGCTAGGCTCTGTCCTGTTTATTAGGTAAGCATCTCCCACAGTGAGTTTTGTGGAGTGCCAGGCTATTGGGCTCTTGTGTGAGAAAGAAACTGCGCCCAGTTGTTTGCATTAGACCCACAATGACCTGCAGAACCACACACACCATGAAACACATTTGGGGAAACGTTCATACATTATTCAAGATAAAAGCCTTCACCAGAAAACACATTATAAAGTGCCTGTCACTGTCCTGCGAGCTTCTTGGCCACAGCCGGACAGACTTAGGAACCAAGCTTTACAGTGAGCATGTTTACGTTTACTCAGAAATGCCAACTAAGAGCTTACCAGTGAGCCATTCTCTCCTCTACAGGGAGGCTGGGTGGGGGGGTGGGGGGCCTCTGGAACCTAAGCTTTTCCAGTGCAGGTTTGCAGGTTCAAGGGCAGTACTGGTGCACCCTTCATCCCTCCTCCTCTCTTGTTTGGACTCACAGTCCAGAAACCCAGTGAATTCTCATGTAAGATAGAAAGATTTTCTTTATTAATGACCCCAACCGTGTTTCTTTAGATACAGGAGTTCTGAACTCAAATACTTAGGAGAAAACAAGTTAAGATTGCATTATCCTGCAACTCATTACCAGTAACATACTGCAAAGCAAAACAGCTTGGAAAAGAGGGGGAGGGGAAGGGGAGGGAGGGAGGGAAGATAAAGAAAAGGAATTAAGTTGATCAAGTGGAATTCTTTTTTTTCCTTTTTTTTTAATTCTTGGGAACCATGAAGTCCTTGCAAGCACAGCTCATTTTTGCAGATTATTTTCCAAACGTGTACAAAATGGAACCAAAACGGAGAATCCCTTAAGAACCTGAAGAGGTGCAACATTAAAAGCTACGATTATCCAGTAGCAAGTGTTCCAGCCTTCAGCTGCCAGCCGCTTCCTCTTCCTGTTCCCAAGAGTTAGCGGGATGAAAACGTCTTCCCCCTTCAAAAGCAGAGAGTAAGTGTGAAGGCTGGTTTCTGTTCACCTTTCCGTCCACCCCATGCTCTGGGCTAGGAATGGGGTCCCGGAAGAGACAGCAAACACGAGGTGGTAAGGCTCCTCAGGCGGAGGTATGTAGGAATTCCAGGCACGGGCTAAGGTCCAGCTTTCACAGAAATGTCTCATCAGCTCTTCCTCCCTATTGAATACTTCGGGCTACCAAGTAATACCTGTGCTAATAAGCCCACAAGGGCAGTAAATGTACCAAGTTAGACAGGAGAATCACCTGCCCACAATTTCTGGATGGCCTAGACCTATTTGCATTTCAGACTGGGCTCAATCCTCTTCCGAGTAAAGAATTTAGGGTCCTCCTACGCAGTTTATACCTTTTCGGGCTAGCACACAGCAGTTCCTTAAATCTTTCACCATGGGGGCAGGACCTTCAAAGAAGCAACCCTCCAAACTTCCAAGGTTAAAGGCGCTTCCTGCTGTCATGTGGTGACTGCACTCAGCCACAGAACACTTGCCAGACTTAAGGTTTCTGAGCTGGGGTGTCCTGTTCCACCCAGTTTTTTCCCCAGAATAGCCAACTTTGGGAACAGGCTGGTTCCCAAAGATAGGGGGTGCGCATCTGGTAAAGCATCCTGGAAGCTAGAGCTGAGAACTATGGGAAACTGAGGCAAAAATACAGGGGCTAAAACTTTCCTGCCCTGAATGTCTCATCCAACCCAAAATGAAACTAAAATATTTTGTTATCCATTCCCCAATAAAAAGCTCACGTATATTCAATTCAGGCAGAGCTCTGTGGGGTGCTGATGGTTGGCTTCTGAACATAGCAGACCCGCCACGCGCCTTCATGCTGCTCTGTGTTCTGAAACCTCACACAGCAGGGCAGGGGTCCTGGCTTCTCCTGCCCACCCTTGGGAACACGATCTGGTTTTCAGGGTGGATGCAGTTGTTTACCTCACCCCTCTCCTTTCTGGGGCCCACCTCTGCCAAAGACATCACAGGACAGAAAAAGGCAAAGCTGCTCCTCGTAAGTTCCAGGAAGGAGGCTTATGGACAATTTGCTCATTTCAAGGATTCATCTTTTCCCAGTCCCCCATCAGGACAGGGAATTGTCCCTGCCCTCTGTCCATTGCACTCGCTTTGCAATGACCCCCCAAGACCGCCTGCTGGCTGTGTTAACAGGGCAGGGGAGAAGCCCTGCAGGGAGACACTGGGTGGTGGCCGCCTGGTGGGCCCTTCTCCTCAATGGACAAGGCAGTTACAGGGCTGACGGTGACATGAGCAGCTCATGATGCCCAGCCTTCCTGTTCGGTGGGCGACAGGCTGGCCAGGTCAGGTTGCCTTCTGCTGGCTCACCTCCTGGCCTCTACTGAACTGCCTGTCTCTTCACTGGGCCTTGAAAGTGGCACAAAATTGGCTGCCTCGCACTCAAGGTCACCAAAGTGGCGTGGGTGAGAGAAGCAAGCAGGGAAAGGGGGACCTGTGAACTCCAGGACGGAGGCAAGGTCCTGCAGGGCAGCGGGAGCGTGCGTCCCCCAGGGCACACACCCTCCTGTCTCCCCACCTTGTGAGTTCTGCCTATTTTAGGGTATGCCACGAAGCTGGCATCTGCGGCTATGCCACAGTAGAAGGAATGATACTGCCACGGCACGTGGACACCTCTCTCCAAGCAGAGGATTGAGCTGTGGACTGAACACTCCGCCGGCTCTGGGCAGTGGGCGGAGCTATTATAGAGAAAGGCCTTTGGTACCCATTTCCTAACAAAGAGACAGGCAGCCTCTAAAGCCTGAAGAAGGCAGGGGTGACTTAACTTGTTCTGTATAAATGTCTGAGATTAAAAACCCTCTGCTCAGGCAACCAAGAGTCAGACACCTCTCTCATCCTGTTGAATGGCAGCAGAAACTAGCTTGATAGAAGAGGCCAGGGGAAGGAGTCTGAAGCCCTAGGCACACCATACCTACGAAGGTTACCCCCAAGATTACGGGGTGTTGGCAAATGCACTGGCTGCGAGGGTTGTGGGTAGGCTTAGTTCACCTCAAGATTTTTAATTCAGTGGGCACAAAAGACAGCAGATCAGCACTTATTACCCTATCTGGAGAACAGGACGGCTTAAACTTCACCAGAGGGGCACCCAAGATCTGGCACCTGGCACAGACCCAAATCCCCAGGCCTCAGACCATGCTGGCCTCCTGCATGCAGAGCCTCACACCATTTAGGGCTCTCATCATCTCCATCCCTGATAAAGGTAACTTCCTCTCCGTGCAAAATTCCTGCTGCCAAGTGGACCAGGAAAAAGAACACTTATGGGGTGGTTCCAGGCCTATTTACTCAACTCAATGTCCTTAAGCAAATTACTTCATTTCTCCAAGAAGACCTGAAAAGGACAAGACTGGCCCCTCAACTCAGGCCCAAAGAGAACACAGCTGATGTCAGTAAAAAGGTCCCCCTCTGTATTTTATCCTAGCTGCCACTCTCCTCGCTTATAAAGATGTAGAAACAAGGAAACCCACCGAGAAGCGAAAACCTGTGTGTCCCATCTTTAGTCTGCTGGGCAGCTACAGGCCCAACCCTGCCTGCCTCCCATGCAGCTACTGCCCAGACACCTGGGCCACCGACACCACCACCTCCTTCTTGGTGAGCTTAGGAGAGGAAGGTGGTCCTTCTGCAGGACGGTGCGACTCACGTGATTGTTTTCATTTCTTTCTTCTCAGCATCTGGGCGTGCACGATTCAGCACCTTGAGGAAGTCAGATGTTTTTGCCCGCATACGTGTGTGAATATAGGCCTGGAGGCAAACACAATGGGTACTGAGGCAGAGTCATCTTCTAGAAAGACAGCTTTGCTCTAATTAGCAGAAATTATCAGGAAGGTCTGGGCACATCCACCCTAGGGTTGACACAGGGCCATGCAAGGAAGCATATATTCACCTCTCTGCTATGGGGAGGGGTGAGAGAGAGATGGAGAAAGGCCATGATTTCTTGAAGCCTCTAGAACCACCTACAAGAGGTCATAGCAAGAGCCTGGACTACAGAGATGACCTCCTATGGCATCAGCTCTGGTGGTGAGAATGACCCAGAGCACAGGACACTGAGGCGCTGCAGCTGCTCTCACTCACCTTTGAGCACTTGATGTGGTAATGCAGGTAGTCCCGGAACGTGTGGATCAGGTTGATCGTGTTGTCTCGAGCACTGGCGTTGGTGTGGCGAGGGAACAGCACTGGGCGGCGGTGGGGGAGGGGGGGATAGGCAAGGCGTCAGGGTCTAGTAACACCAATGCCAAAGGGCGGGAAGACCAGCAGCCTACAGTCAGCTCCATCTCTCCCTCCTTAAGGACCGTCCACTCATTTCATTAGGCCTGGGCTTTGTCAGGGTTTCCTGCCAGTGAGTGCAAATGGAGGCGATCATGGTCGAAAACCAGAGCTCCTCAGGGAAAGGGTTTGGCCCTGGCATTCATTCCAGGGCCTGGTTTCTCTGGCTGTGCACTGTGAAATCTACTCCATCTGCCACACACCTATGAGCTCCTGCCTCTGCAGCTCAGCAGTCTCTCTGGAGGATGACACTATTGGCTACCTGGGTGGACTGTGGAGCAATCAGGATTAGAGAACAAAGCCTGCCTGTCCTAGGTCCTTGGTGCTGAAGCCGAGTAAGTCTTCAGAGAAACTAGATCCACAGAGGGTCATGTAGTCTGTGGTGAAAACCAAACAGGAAGGGAGAAGGATCTGAGCGCTCTTGATGAGGATGGGCGGGAGAAGCTGCTTTGGCTGGGGCTGAGAAAAGCCCCCCTGCCGCCAACCCCCTGAAGGCCTGTGCAGTCACTCGGCCCTGAGTCTGGGCCGACCCGCACACCTCTCCTTCTGGCTCCCTGGAGCCTTCTCTATCTCCTGCACCCACTCTACTCAGTGGTCTCACCATAAGCAAAATCCTCAAGTATAAAGATCTGTTGAAATGAAAAGGAATGCCTCATAAGAAAGGGTGGGACCCCTGTGTCAGCTTGCCCTGAGAGAAAAGAGCACCAGGCCAGGACACAGCTACATTGCAGAGGTCCTGAGATGCTAGTGACTGCAAGTTTACCATCAGTTTAGTTACCATAAAGAGAGATGCTGCCAAATTAAACTGTGGCAGGCTGCGAATTGTGAGCTGTGTGCCAAACTCAGAGACTAACATGAAAAAACAACGTATCTTAGATTTAATGAAACCTGGTAAATCAACTCACTCATCTTCGATAAACTGGTGCACCTTCAGCACTGAGGTGAATTAAAGAAAACTCCAGAAAGGGGGACATTTTAGTGGCATCTGGGGCAGTGGGTGAATAATGATGAGCCAGCTCACTAGGCTGAAGCAACTGTAAGAGGGGAGCACGTGAATTTTTTCAGGGGGAAAGTGGAGTAAGTGAATCATGGCTGGAGCTCTGGTCTAATAAGCAAAAAACCAAGAAACGCCAAAGGACACAGTATTCCCACCCAGCTGCTTAGCAATGCTTATATGGCCCTAACTTCTCACACTTGATATCACAGGCTACACTTTTTTCCTCAGGATTTAGGAAAAACAGGGAAAAAAGGAAAATGATTACTGTATAAAAATAGCACTCGACCTGTACTAGCGTCCCGTGGCAGGCCTCCTACAGCCATGGCAGCGGCAACAGGAACGAGCGATATGCCTGCTTTCGCCCCCACTCCCCTTAACCACTTCAACTGCAGTATGAACCCATCACGGCGCGCAAACGCAGCAACCCGCCCCGCTCACCGAAGGTAATGTAGCCGATGTTGTCGCCCACGGCGGCATCGGTGTCTTTCAGCTCCAGAGGAGGTTCCCTGTGGCTAAAGAGGACCTGTGGGGCTGTGTGGCTGGCTCTGCGTCCTTCTTTGAACTCCTGCCAGGATGAAGCAAAAAGCAACCAGAAGAGAATCTGGTGTGAGATGAACGGCAACTTACGCTCCAGGGTGTGCCCTATGGGTGTGACCTCTGAGCCCTCTGACCAGCAGAGGCTAAAAATAAACTACACCTAATGTGAAATATTACAAGTGCTGGCTGCTATCAATGCACTTCAGATTCAGAGGAGAGATCACAAAGTACTTAACAAGTCCGATCTTCAATGAGTGTGGAAAAGCACTGTTAATCCTTTTGCCTTTCTCTTGTTTTGGAAGAACACAGATGATAAAATTACTTATGAGACTAAACAGACAACAAATTGCAAAGCACTGGGAGAACCAGATTACATTCAGGATAATGACTACTGCTTATTAGTCTCTTTTGATTTAACGTGAAAAGAGGTTACATTTTCCAGGAAATTAAAAAAATTTCTGGGTGAACGGAACCCAAGCTTTAGCTTGATTAAGACCTCAGGTTGGGGACTTCCCCGGTGGTGCAGTGGTTGAGAATCCGTCTGCCAATGCAGGGGACATGGGCTCAATCCCTGATCCCGGAAGATCCCACATGCTGCGGAGCAACTAAGCCCGCGGCGCAACTAAGCCTGTGAGCCGCAACTACTGAAGCCTGTGTGCTCTAGGGCCCGTGTTCCGCAACAAGAGAACCCACCACAACGAGAAGCCTGCGTACCGCAACGAAGAGTAGTCCCCACGCAGCCAAAAAAAAAAAAAAATAGACTTGGAGTTGAAGTCTTAACTCATTTAACCTTTGCACACAAAGCCCCTTATGAGCTGACCAATTTTTCATCCCTCCTCTCACCCCACCTCCACTTCTTCCAGTTTCATGAATACTACGCTTTCTCTGGGCTCTGAGTCTTGTTGCACTGAGGTAACTTAGACCCTGTTACTGTTTAGAATTCATCAGTGAGAACTTTAGACCAAATTTAAGCCCTTCTTGGGAGAAGACAACAATGTTAAAGAAGCTGAGCTGTCTTAGTGTTCACTGAGAAAAGGAGACTGTGTGACATGAGAACTGGAAGTCCGACTTTTGATTCTCGCTCTAGAATGGCCGTGGATGAAATCACCACCACACTGCGTAAGAGCTCACCCTTGACAAAATGTATCCACCCTCACCAAACTACAGAAAAATGCCTAAGGAAGTAAAAACCAGGCCATTCCTTCCACGTCCTAATCTCCACATCTCAAGCTTTCCCAATCCATACATTCCTGTGTAAATAGACAAGTGATACAAGGCATCCCTGTCTCAACCCAGATCTGCAAGAACAGGACTAGATTTTCCAGCAATGCCAGTAAAACCGACGATCCAAATTCTCTGAAGGATGGAACCGAAGGCTTTCCAAGGCCTCTGAGTTTTATGAGTATACCGAAGGCACGTTATACAGCCATTTGGTCTGCAACGCTCTTCTACTGCTGCTCAGATATGACCTCTTCTATAACGCTATCTCCAATAGCCTGGGGGTAGCTGGCTGCTCTCCCCTCGGGGTTCCCATGTTTTTTTCTACAAAGCTCTACTGTGATACTTTACTATTCATTAATGCATCTGGCTTCCCCACCAGGTTGTAAAAGTTCCTCAAGCCAAGGATCCTGCTTTTATTCATCTCTGTATCTAGTCCTCTGCCCTTCAAAGAGACTGTCTAGCACATGGCTTGCTGAATGAAAGAAAGCACCTCTACCCTAGCTGACTTCAGTGCCAGTGTCAGGACACTGTAAAGGAGCAGGGACTATGTTTCCATTTGCAGGTAGGAGAATACACACTGATCAGCAAGCCTTCAGTAAATGAGGAAGGATAACACCTACGGAGGTCTAATGCCCAGTCTGGGATCTCGCCTGTTTCACCACCCTGCCTCCTGAGCTCACTGCGTGGCTTCTGAAGGTTGGTGGGAAATAAATTAACACCACTGGGTTAGATTAGCTCCCCTGTGAATTTTGTTCCCCGAAGGAATAATACTTGGAGAGGGAGGGAAGGATCCAAGATCATTCAAAATGGAAATTCTTAAAGCAAAGCTTCTGAGATTGCCCTTCTCTAGAAAATACCTTTCATTCTGCAACTGGGTTGGGAGGTTCTCTAACTTCTATCAGTTTTCCTCTTTAGCCTCGGGGGAGAAAACAGAACAGATAATAACTGCCCGCCACTATTTTCTTGTGTTTAGTAAGCTTCCTGAAGGCTCCAGTTCACTGGTACACGTGGCATTCACAACCAGCTGGAGTATTTGTAAGCCTGTGGTGACTTGGCAGCATCTCAACGGTTCTGTATACGGAAAGTGATACATTTCAAACATTTCAGACTTGGTTAACAATATACTTCTGACTTGGGGCTATCCTTTAGGCAATCTCATGTTTCTCCTTGGTTTTCTCTCTCACATAACACTTAAAAGCCAATCAACCCACCAACCAGCAGCTCTCTTTTCCTTAGTGTCTTTGTTACCTATGTATCAGCAATACTGCCTCTTTTCTCTCCCTCCAGCTGGGATGTCTTTTGAACATCACAATACTATTTCTTGCCTCCATCAAAGCACAACTGACCACAGGAAGTTTAGAATAAGCCCAAATATACACAGAAATTTAGTATACGATAAAGGCAGCATCTTAAAATCAGTAGTATAAACATGGGCTTTTAAATAATTGCTGCTGGGACCAGTGGGTAGCCACTTAGAAAAAAAGATGTATCCACCTTTCATATCATGTACCAAGAGAAACTCCACATAGGTAATAAGATTTATGTGTAAAATATGAAACTATAAAAACACCAGGAAAATAATACAGGTAAACTTCTTTATAACCCTGCAGTAGGGAAGGAGTTTCTAACTATGACTCAAAATCTGGAAGCCATAAGAGGTTGACCAATTTAACTACATGAAAATAAAGTTCTGCATGGGGAAAAAGCAAAACAAAACAACAACAAAAACTCACAAAGTCTAACGACTGACTGGAAAAAATATTTGCAATTCTTATCACAGAGAAAGGGCTAATCTCCCTAGTATATGAAGAAATTCAGAAGATCAATAACCCAACAGAAAAATGCGTAGGGGACATAAAGAGACACCTCACAGGAAACAAAAAAATAGCCTTCAGCATAAAAAAAGATGTTTTGACCTTGTTCATAAGAAAAGTAGATAGCATTTTTAACCTGTCAGATTGGCAGAAATCCAAAAGTTCAACAACACTTTGGGGAAATGGACACTCTCATGCATTGGTGGTGGGAGGGAAAATGGCACAACTTCTATGGAGAAGGGTTTGGCAATACCCTTCAAAATTACTCACTTTGAATCAGTGTTCCCAGTTCAGGAAAATATCCTATAGATATAACCCCACATGTATACAGGTAGCAAGGGGCCTCAAAAGGGGCATCTTCACAATTGCCTAAGAGGCAAACTGCTTCTGTCTTGTCTCTGAACATGGAGAAACCAGTGGTTTCCACTTAACTTCTCTTACTTACTGAACTAACTTAAAGATCTAATAATATAAAAAAATCCTAGCTCGCCATACTCCAATGTCCAAAAGGGTAACTATTGTTTCTATTGCTTTTCACGTAATAAGCGTTGAAATGAGGATATCTACCAGATTTTCGCTGGTGCTCAGCTCATATGCCTACAAAGATAATGCCCCAAAGCCGAGCACTAGGACATCCTTATGAGTGGGGAATGGAAACTCCCTGCTTTTTTCCTTATGGCAGCAATAAGCGTCCCTCCAAGTCTGCCTGCCAAATGACAAAAGCAGGGATTGTGTTCTGACCAGGCTGGAGGTGCATGCCAGCATGAGAAAACAAAGACCCACAGCAAGCAGACTAGTGACCACAAGGAACTTCAAACAGCCTCTCCAGGTCACAACACTCTGTGCTGGGCATCCACTGTTGTCCCTTCTCCTAGAAATTTAAAACAACTAGGCCTAGGACAACGATCAGATGATTTATTCTGGAGGGGAAAACCAGCAAAATAAGTCCCGGTTTCTACGGTCATTTCCAATAAATTACCCCAGCCTTGGAGTTTGGAGAGGGCGGCAGGGCAGGTGGCTTCCTGAGCACTGTCTTCTCACAGGTGCCAGGCCCATCACTCACTGGAGAAACCGTCAGTGCAAAAATGCAGACTTTCTGTTTCCTTTTAGAAGTGCCCTACCACATGTACTTTGAGGGAGAGCGTAAGTTCACATGCAGAAAAGAACACACAAAATTCTCCTAAGGAACAAATCTCCAGTACACTCTCCAAGATAAGATCTGTTTAAAGTATAAAAATAAGTTAAGATGTGGTCTGGAATAAAATGGAACAAGACTGGTAAAAAAACAGCCAAATCTAAATATATAGTTCATAGCTTTTAAAATTAGCTTGTCGGTCTGGATTTAGCCCAATTTCGGAGCTACTGCGTTTAATTCCCCTGTCAATTCTGCATAGAAACACATGAAATGCCTGCCGGAGGCTTTCATTTAGGACCCAAGATATACATATCTATATATCTATGTACATACACACACACTTTTGTAAGTTTGAGTACTCTCAAATGCTGTGTCAATATTCCAATTTTTCTGCACAGGGACTACAAAATTAGTTTCTGATTAATTAGCTTAAACACAGAAAGCCACTACATGGGCTTCCCTGGTGGCACAGTGGCTAAGAATCCATCCACCTGCCAATGCAGGGGATGTGGGTTCAATCCCTGGTCCGGGAAGATCCCACATGCCGCAGAGCAACTAAACCCATGTGCCACAACTACTGAGCCTGTGCTCCAGAGCCTGCGAGCCACAGCTACTGAAGCCTGCACGCCTGAGCCCGTGCTCTGCAACAAGAGAAGCCACCACAATGAGAAGCCCGTGCACGGCAACAAAGAGTAGTCCACGCTCGCCGCAACTAGAGAAAGACCGCGTGCAGCAACAAAGACCCAACACAGCCAAAAATAAATAAAATAAATAAATTTATAAAAACAAAAAACCCCAAAAAGCCACTACAGATGGATCAAACTGAGAATACCCCTTTTGAAGACTTCCCTAGCCACTTCGAACAGCTACACATAAAGTATTCTCACGATATTAAGCACAACTGTCTTTCAACTCAACCTGGCAAAAGAGATTCTGTCCCAGAATTCTTAAACCTCTTCACCCTGCTAAGGAACAGAATGAACGTACAAGTGTTCTGAAACTTAACCACTGTACTAGATTTTGAATGCTGAGCCATCTCAGAAGAAAGCAGCCAGGATACCACTTCACCAATGAGCTCTCATATCCTAAAGCCAGCAACTGGTTAGCAGACAGCATGACAAAGCCACAACAGGTGTGTTGTGTCAGACCTGAGTCCAACCGCACCAGAAATCCAATTACAAAATGTCCTGTTAAACCCCATTACTCTTCTAGCAGATGAGCTTCTTCTGAGGGAGGCACTCCCTCCATGGGGACCTCGGTCAAACTGAGGCCCCTTCTCTTCACTGTCAGTTCGACAACTCTAACCTATTAATGCATTACCTACTACTTAAGAATTTTCTCTAGATTCCATTCTGAAAAGACTTTATTTGGGACTAAGCCAAGCCAGTAGACCTTGCTAGAAACTTGAGGAAACTTAAGAGGGCAGGAAATGTGACCAAGCTTTAAATTAAAGACCCCACGGCAGGATGGATGCTTAATATTCAGTCATTTTGTTAGTATGTTTAATACTCAGTTCACCCTCTAGTCCAGTCCTGCAAAAGGGCTAAACCCACTAAGAAAAAACATTCAGCGAGTTTGATGGGGGCTGTTTAATCAAATCTTCAACAAGTTCCAACATCAAATGAGCGGCCAGTTCTATGCTCATGGTGTGCTTTGATGACAAGGTGTAAGTCACCAGGCCATGGTTCCCCCCAAGATGTCTGCTCCATACCTGCATGAACACCTTTCCAATGACCACATCGTCGTCATCCTTAAACACTGTGCTGAAGACTACTGTGACTCTGTCCTTTTTAGACTCAACATACCTGAGGGGAACAAAACCCATGAGAGTGAGTACAGAACCAGAACAGGGTTTTGTCAAGAACTTGCTCTACAAGTGAAGTAGGAGGGTAAAGTCACGAACCTGTTCATTCATAAAACAAGGTGTGCCAGTGAGACTAAGTATTTATGGCCAACGAAGTCAGTATAATAAATGCATGCCCTATGTGAGGCAAGAAATGAAAATCACCCAAAGTGGATGTTATTAACTTGCCTATATGCTACGACATGGAATCTAGAGTTAGTGATTCTCAGAATTCCACTTTAAAGAATGTATTTCTTTATACACTATGAGACTCATAGCATGTAGATGATCCAAGAGTTGCAACAACACGGAACCTACAGTCACCCTCTGCCTCCCGATTACCCAGCTATACTACTGAAGGGGACTCAAAATGATGGTGCCTTCAAGGAAAGCACTGGATTCTCTTTTCATCTTTTGCCAACTTTCAGTATCTGGAGACAAGGAGAAGTGGGCTTTCCCCCCCAACACTTACATCCTGGGTTAAAAAATTTTATGAGAAAGACACTCGGGGGATTCACACAATAGAGTTTAAGGTGTGACTTAGCCGAATGACTTTCAGTAAGCATGCGTGACAGCCACACCAGGCTTCAGGACCAAATTCTATACTCACATGGTCTCATCATCCCTATAATGGATAACTGCCCTGTTCTCTCCTTCCTTGCCCTCTTCTTGGAATTGGAAATATTTCTCAAAGACAGAGGCAAAACAGTTTCGTTTCAACATGCCAGCCTGATGCACGATGGAATCCTTGGATGCAGGCAGATTTTCAAGGTCATATAGCAAAGAGACATTGTATCCTGGAGGGGAAAAAAAAAACACCCAACAATTATATTAAAAAAAACTTTACAGGTTCTAATGACATTTTATTTTGTCTCAATGTCTATACTTTTAACCCAGGTAGAAAGCTGTCCATTCCCATCTACTTCAAAGGGCAAATGAGATGAAATAAAAAATCTTAATTCTTGAAGAATTACTGTAAATATATATATAGCTAATTAACAGATACTATGCAAAAATTTGAATCAATATCAAAGATGACTGATTACAAATAAGGAATGGGAGGAAGTCATAATCCTGGAAATTTCATTAGAAATTTCATGTTCCAGACATAGCTGTGAAGGGGGCTGAAGATGCTATCAAGCTATAATACGAGTTACATATTTTTCTCTGAGGTTTAACGTGCCAAGTGCCAACACGGCCAGCAGTTGGGTTGCTTTTTGATAATAAAATATACCCGCTTACATGCCATCACAAACCCTGAGGATGGAGGTAGGGAAAAAAAACTAAAAAGGAAAAAAAAAAGGGTACATATACCTCCCCAGGAGATTTGTGTACCCTGTAAAATTTTCAAGGTGTTTTAAAATATTTGACTTCATTTGATCTCCATAAGAATTCTTTGGGGACTTCCCTGGTGGCGCAGTGGTTAAGAATCCGCCTGCCAATGCAGGGGACACGGGTTCGAGTCCTGGTCCGGGAAGATCTCACATGCCGCAGAGCAACTAAGCCTGTGCGCCACAACTACTGAGCCTGCGCTCTACAGCCCGCAAGCCACAACTACTGAGCCTGCGTGTCGCAACTACTGAAGCCCGTGCACCTAGAGCCCGTGCTCCACAAGAGAAGCCACCGCAATGAGAAGCCCGCGTGCAGCAACGAAGACCCAACGCAGCCAAAAATAAAATAAATAAATAAATAAAATTAAAAAAAAAAAAAAAAAGAATTCTTTGGAATAGGTAGGCCAGAATATGGTTATTCTCATTTTAGAGGGAAAAAGAGGTTCAAAGAAGCAAAGTGCCAGGCCAAATGCAGCATGATATAAAGGTGGAGGCAACTCTTTTTTGAGCTGAACAAAAACTGGGTCCAAATCCTGGCCTTAACACTTCTGGCCTTGGACAAATTGCCTAACTTCTACAATTCCTGCATCTGTTAAAAAAAAGGGTGGTGAGTTGGGGGAGGCTGCTGGGAGAATTAAAAGAACACACAGTATTTAAAGTGCCTGGAACACAGCAGGTCATCAATAAACGGGGCAGAACAGGGACTGAAATCCGAGTGTACTGACCACTACACTATTCTGCCTCCTTTATAGCGTGTCCAGTACAAATTCCAACAAGGCTGGGATGCTTTATTTTATAATCCAGCGATATAATACCTGCCCCAAAGCCTACAGATGATTCTGCAAGAGTATCTGTACATCACCGAGGATCATTTCATATTCTAGACAACTGATAGAAATAATTTTGCCAGAACTGTATAGATTTCACATTTCCAAGTATCTTAGACCTTTATACTTTGTTACTATTTAATTTTTTCCCGAAAGCATTCCTGGGGTCTGTGTTTTTTGTTGGCTCTATCCTCACTGAGAGCACTGGCTGGCTATCTAAATCTCTGTTCTAGATAGTGCTTAGCACAATTTTGGCACTCCAATATTAAATAATACCAATCACCATTCCATTTTGGATACCTGAAAACCAGATAAACAAATAGACCACAAGATTAGATTAAAAAAGAAAATATTTAAATTTGAGGTTTGCTAGTTTTAAGAAGCCAAATAAAACAAACTAAATAAAACTATAACTGAAGCCAGACTTAAGTACAGCTTCTGACATGATGGACAGAACATACTGAAAATGAAGAAAGTAAAAATCTAGTATGCCCTGCTGAGTTTTCCAAACTTGCCTAGATAAATCCATAGAAAAAGAGGAAGAAACATGCTACCTTCACATGTTTTTATACTTTGCACTTGTCTGAACACAAGGTCTGCAATTTGGTAGCGTGTGCTTTAGCACAGGAAGTGGAAGAAAAGGCCCAGAGACAGAAACATAAGCTCTCCGAGTTATACTCTGCTTATTCCGATAGATTTTAGGATCTGAGCGGTGACAAGCATGTCCGAGAGTTCCTTTATGCTTTTTCTGCTATAGTTCTTTTTTTTTCGTTCTTTCTGAAATTCCTTGATTCCTCTTAAAGCCTACAGTGTTATTTATCTTTTGGCTTTTATTTCTGAGATACGTTTGTACCATCAATTTGGGGATTAACACATTTCAGTATTCTTTAGGAGTGCAAAGCTCACATCCGTAAATACTCCTAGTAGCAAGTTACATTCCAAAGGCGCTTTTTCTTTATTAGATATTTTGTTTCCAAAGCAGCATATAAGGGTCACAGGAAGGTATTCTAATGGGAATAGTGAGGAGGTGTCATGTTGTTGTTGTTTTTTTGTGTGTGTGCGGTACGTGGGCCTCTCTCTCACTGTTGTGGCCTCTCCCATTGCAGAGCACAGGCTCCGGACACGCAGGCTCAGCGGCCATGGCTCACGGGCCTAGCCACTCCGTGGCATGTGGGATCTTCCCGGACCGGGGCACGAACCCATGTCCCCTGCATCGGCAGGTGGACTCTCAACCACTGCGCCACCAGGGACGCCCTGTTGTTGTTTTTAAAGTAACTTGTTAAAAGAGACAGACACACCTTCCTTTTTAGAAGGATTTGTTAGTCAAGGTACCACAGTCACAGGATTTGAGTAACAAATATTATGTTCAAACAGTCTTACAACTTGGTCCTGACTATGGGGCCCCGGCTAGACACCTCAGGATTTGAAACTACCACTTAATTATAGGGATAAAAATACTGTTTATTTTTTTCTACTTTAAACTTCCTTTAAAGCTGTGTAACACAGCTGTTCTAATCAAGGATGGCCATGGTGCTTTCCAATACCTCTGGCCATGAAGGAGGCAGAGATCACTCATCAGAAGAACAGATGAAAGGGGCTGAAATTTTTGTTACTTGAAAATGGAGAATAGTTGTGAATATTGCTTTTCCTTCTCCAAATGTACAGTGTACAGACAAAGGTGTTACTAGGGGCTGGGAGGGAGACTCAATGTTTGCTTAGTTTTCTCAAAAGGCATTTTAATCATCATGGGCAAAGAAAGGTGGCCCTCTGGCTGAAACATTAAGGGAGAGTCATTAGGCCTTATCCAGTAAATGTTAAAAATGGCATACATCAATTCTTTGTGTGACTATAACAATAACGTGTACCATTATTGGACAATGCAAAGCCCCTTAAAACTATTTTTACGACAAGAGTTGAAGTGGGAACTGAACTCATGCAAAAATATTTGTAAGATGAATTAACATTTAAACGAAATCCTTTGGCTAAAAAAAGCATAGCACAAAAAAGGACAGGTCTCTTTCTATGTCATCCCACAGCTGCTCACATTACTACATACCTGATTCTGGATTTACCAAAAAACTCCCGTACACTCTCTTTAGTAACTAGAAAACACAAAAACAAATAGGTTAATTCAAAGTCCATGATAATTTCATTATTTTCAAAGCACTGTGCTGACTAAGCTTTTCCTAAGCCAGCGTTCTTCCTAACTTTCAAATGACGAATTAGAAACTGGATGCAGAGGGGGAAGCAGATTTATCTGAGTTACCAAGCAAATCACTCACAGAACTGCAATTAACTCCAAAAGGTTGGTCTAGGATCTGTGTTTCAATCAAGGTTCACCCTTTACTCTTTTAGGACTCAGTCACACCCGTTACATGACGAGAGACAACCAGAACTGTCGGGAAGTGATTCCAGTTAGCTTGCTTATCTTGTATGCTTTAAAATTATTTAGCTCACCATCATCTTTTTTTAAAAGACAAAAAGCAATGGATAACTGAATCTTAGCCAGTTATTTATGCTGGTGGGTCCACAGAAGCTTGTACTCTCTAAATGTCTTTTTCTCAAAACCAATCCTTACAGCTGGCTACTTTCCAGCTTTTTGGAGTAAATGATAAAACAAGAGCCCCTTTTACACCTTCTTATTTTTTCTCTGCCAGTATGACTGCTCTCCCTGGTAGAAACTGCTCCTAGGCTGACATGGTTTAAGAAACAAACTTTTTATTCGGGAAGGAACAGTTCTGACTTAAATGTTATATGGGACACATTAAGCAGCAGAAAGGCAGTTATTTGGAGAGAAAAAAAATAAATATTAAAGCCACTAAAATTTAATAACCTCTCAGTATTTAGTAGTCTTTATATGTTTAAGAGGCAAAACACAGACAGGGCTTATTACTAAGTCTCATTAGAACCTTACACTTAGGGAGGAAAGATGTCATCACTATTGTATAGGAAGGTAGAACTGAGGCCAATATATTAACCCTCAGTGGTATAACAGGCTGTGAGGTTTTGTCTCTAGGCATCCAATTTCTAACTCTATGCCACCACAAACACACTAATGATCCTCTTGCATTTTCTGGGATATCAAAAAAAGAGGTACTGAATCTAAGACAAGTTACCAAGTTAAAAATGAACAAGAATACAAACTTGTTTTAATTGTAAGAGTGGCATGTGTGTTTTAAAGGATCCCACTAGCCAGCGAAAAGCACTGCAAACACAGGCAGCACTAGAGTGGAGGTCCACGTGAGCAGGGCCTCTGTCTCGTGCACTCCTGTGGTCTCATCGCCCATCTCCCACAACCGGGGACTCATAATAGATCTGAGCAAATGTCGATGCTTTTCTTCTCATCTTATTTTCAATGTACTCTCTAGGTTATTTAAAACAAACACAACAAACAAACCAGGAGCAAACCATTCATTTCATGTCCCATTTAAAAAAATTATCACAAGGTAGGTTCTTTCCCCCTATTCTTAAATATTCTTTAGTATTCCACATATCAAGCATTATCCTATAGCTGGGAGAAATTCTCAACGTGCAAAACTTGGATAATAGGGTGGACCTCACCACATGAATCAGTGACCACACTTTTTGTATAAAGGTAAAAGATAAGTAATGTCCCATGTAGTTCCTATTTGGTGACCATACAGCCACTGTAAGGTATTCTCTTTTACAGAAGAGGAACTCAAGGGAGAGGTTCAAGGTCATAGAGTCTGTTGACCTTCAGGTGTCCCATATACCACTTCTCCTTAACTGTCTGGGGGAAAAAAAAGTAACACACATACCCCATTAACAATTTTAACTAGCTACAATTCTGTACTGTGTGTACTTGGAGGAAGGGAAAATCAGATGTGGGAGAAACCACAGCACCTCAGATTTAGTTTAATTCCAAGTTACCAAGTTAATACTCTGAGATCTAAGAGGTTTTTAGAGCCAAAATTACACCACATTCAACTCCTCTTGGCAAAACCAGCCAGCGCGTCCCTGCTGACTTCACTTGCACTTTTAACCATGATTCACTTTTCAATTTGTGCCCCCTCTTCCAACCGGCACCCAGAAGATCAGACCTTCCCACCCCAGCAGCTGAGGCTTTCTGCTCTGAAAAAGGGCCTGTGACAAAGTAACAAGCTTCCTGTGGTTATCCCAGGCTGGTCACTGTTTAACCAACCCGGGGAGCCATTTACTGTGCACTCTGCCCCAACACTGCGAATGTTATGTACCCCACCCACTTGAGTGGGTGGGGCTGTTTCTCTGACCCCTGTGGTACCTACGAGAATAGCAATGTGTTCTGGAGTTCTACAAGGAAAGCACAGACGGGAAAGGAGATTTAAGAAATCTAGCTTAACACTTTCTCTCCCTCCCAAGGATTGTTCGTATTGCACCTAGATCTTTAAAGAGAGGGGACTATCTAGGGAGAATCATCACACAATTTTTTAGTTGTTTGTTCAAATGTTCAACAGTTCTTTCCAGGTAGTTGTCTTCTACATCATCTAATGCACGGCCAGCTTAATGCCGTTTGTTTCCCCTTGCTCTTTATCTGGTAAAGAGTCAGCCAGTATCACTTACATAATTAATAATCTTTCAAATGCTTTAAAAGACTAGGTCTTTCTCCTGAAGCTCTTCCTTTTCAGGTAAAATAACCCTGAATACAAATTCTCTAAACCATCCTTCTTCCCTTGAATTTATGAGGCAAATCAGAAAAGGTTTTAGCTCTACCCTTGAACTTACAGGGCAAACCAATCACATATGAAGAAGTAAGGGAAGTGACTGTGTATGGCTCTTGGTATTCTTCATGGTTAACATCAATTTTAGTTTTTATTATTAAGATTTTGATTATACTCTTTTGCAAACAGCCTTTTTCATTACATAAGTTTTAAATAAGTCAAAAGCTACTACTCTTAATCAGAAAGAAAATATATCTGATTTCATTCACCAGACTGTATCTTCATTCACCAGATTAAGGAGAACCTACTTTGTTAAAACTAAAAGATATTTGAAAACTGATTCAGGAACTGAGTCATACTTCCTGCTTTGAGACCCAACCACAATGTGCACACACTGGTGTAATAGCATTTTCTTTCTTCCATAAATGGCTCTCCCCAGAGCAAACATAGTTCAACAGGAACCAAACCCATTGAAAGAAGCCAGGGAGTAAAGCATGGCCACCAAGAGTTTCATAACGCATGGACACCCTTTCTTATTTCCCCTAAGGTAGTCATAAAGAAGAGCAGATACTTAAAGAGGCCAGCTCTAAAGAGCATTAAATTAAAAAATTGAAAGGGCAGATTTGTGCCTTAATTTCCAAAATAAGAAATTAAGATTGTAAACTTGAAACAGGTCAGAGGTTATATACCTGCTTCACAATGTAACAGAAATAGAACAGAACCCATCTCAGTCTTGTGACAGTTATTTTTGTATTGGTCAAGGAAAAGTATTCTTTGCTCCATTTTTTGAGAACTAAAGCTGTTTTTGTTTTCATTGGTTAGAGAATATCTTTATTTCTTCAGAGTAAAAAGCAGGCAAGCAAAGAATCAAAACTCTTTCTGGGAAACATCCTTCTTTATGACTATGGGAAACAGAGTCAAGAGCCCCTGGTTAGGTGAGCAAGCCATCCAGAGTGGCCCATGCCAGTAGGGATGACTCAGTGCCGTGGATCTTCTAGGAGTGGCAAGCTACCAAGATAAGGTGAGGAGGAAACAAGAGTCCCAAGGAAAAGTGATGTGGAACTTACCTCATCAGCACCATGTGCCTGAAGTTCCTTGTAGAATTTCAAAGAAATACTGACCATTACTTTTGTTTTGTCTCCATTAGGATTTGAAATATGATAGAGGACTCCATCAAAATCTGCAAGGAAAAGCAAATAAGGTTGCTTAACTTGGGAATAGGGAATAATATCTCAAAGTACCTGCCTACATGTTGCAGGCCACAAGGAAGTCTCCCTTACAAGTAGGCATATAAGTAAAACTGCATTTATTTTAAATCCATGTGGAAAGTCAGCAGAAACACTGAGATAGAATTATAGAATACCTATCTCTTTGCTCTTTTCTAAAATTACAAAGCTATTTTTACTTTAATCACAGCTTGGTGCTGAAAGAATTTGAAAAAAAAATCTTTATTGTGATGTATTTTAAACGTATAAAATATAACGTATAACAAACCCCTATTCTCCTCATGGCTTCAACAATTATCAACATATGGCCAATCTTGTTTCACTTAGACACACCCCTTCCCAATGATTTATTCTGAAGCAAATCGCACACGTCACTTCATCCATAAATATTTCAGAATACACCTCTAAAAGGTAAAGAAGACAGTTGAAAAAAAAAAAACCCTAATTCCACTGTCATGCCTAAATTAAAAAAAACAATTTATTAATATCAAATATCCAGTCAAGCACTGAAATATTGTCTCAAGAATTAAAAAAAAATATTGTTGTCTTACTTATGTAAAATGTTCAAAGAATAGAATGAATAATATTAAGCCATTCTTGATTAGGCCTGATAGCTTAGCTGACTTTTTTTTTTTGTCTTTTAACCTATTACCTTTTTTAAAATTTGGACCAAGCTGTTAGTCTCCCAAAACTGAGTGACAGTGGTGATGTTAATGAGGTTGTTTCAATACAGAATCCCTGTGCACAGATAATCATCATAGCACCAAGCTGAAGGAATCAAAAGGAGCCACATTTAAATAAGTCTAATTTGAATGTCAGAATGTGCTGTGTTGGGACGTTGTGGCCAACTCTGCCACGCATGTTCTGTTGATTCTGTCAATAAAGACGACTTCAGCTTCAAAAAAAAATTTTTTTTTGTCTTATTTGAATTAGGATCCAAACAAGCCCACACACTGCATTTGGTTATCCCTTAAGTTTCTGTACTCCACAGGCCTCCCCTCTCTTGTAGTTCTTGAAACCAGGTGCTGAATGTAATTACTTTAGGGAGACCTGGCATTGCTAGTTAGTATGAGGGGAAGGGGTTGGTGCCTGGCCTCCAAGTCACAGCACTTCAGAGCTGCAAAAAGTGTTCCAAGATCATCTAGCCAAGTACCCTCATTTCTACAGAGCATGACTATCCAACTCCTCAAAGTTCACGCAGCAAGCGAGTAGTATCAATACCTAATTCTTTCTAGGAAAAGAAAGCAGTAACATCTCTCTGTGACTTGTGGAACAGGTCTCTTAGCACTTTTGTGATTCCCCACTCCTCTAGTGCTAGGCGAACTAAGATGATGGTTAAAGATAATAACATAATATTTCCAAATTTAAAAAACCTTAGTTTGTACCACAAAATTAAACCCAAACTTCTAAGATATCAGTAGGCAACTTTATATGGCTCACTAAATCCATGGAATAATCACCTAAAATAAAGACCACACACACACACACAAAGACAAGATAGTAGCCCTAAAAAGCTTATTTTAGGAAGAATTTTATTTTCTATTTTTTATATTGTGCCTTCTTCTTAGTAGGTGAGATAAAGGCACTTACCTGCAAATGTTACTTCTACAGCTTCTGGTTTGTTTCTGCAAAACAAAACAAGTCCTTTAGTTAAGATAACTATATTGCTGGGGCTTCCCTGGTGGTCCAGTGGTTAAGACGCCGCTCTTCCAATGCACGGGGCACGAGTTCGATCCCTGGTCAGGGAACTAAGATTCTGCGTGCCGCATGGTGCAGCCAAAAAACAATATAACTATATTGCTGCTTGCCTCAAGGGGACTTGCAAAAGGCTCCTGAGCTTTATTTAAGATCGGACCATCCTGTAAAAATCTTATACTTACTATTGATCCAGGTACACAATTCATTTTCTCATGCATCTAAACCTCTGGAGTTATTTAGGGTGGAGGACTGAAAAAAGGAAGCAGGACAGATAAAGCTTTTGTTTTGCAGCTGGAATCTCTGCTGTGGTTGTGCTCACCTTCAATTCTCAACTCCTTAAGACCACGATATGGGCTTCCCTGGTGGCGCAGTGGTTGAGAGTCCGCCTGCCGATGCAGGAGACACGGGTTCGTGCCCCGGTCCGGGAAGATCCCACATGCCACGGAGTGGCTGGGCCCGTGAGCCATGGCTGCTGAGCCTGCGCATCCGGAGCCTGTGCTCCGCAACGGGAGAGGCCACAACAGTGAGAGGCCCACGTACCACAAAAAAAAAAAAAAAAAGACCACGATAGACACGTTTGTATACGTGACCCACAAAATGCCCTCTTTTGGTCAATCCCTCCCCCACGGGACATACTCAGTGGAGGTAGCACACACACTCAGCAGGAAAACTGCTAAACAGAGCATAGAATGGTTTACATTTACTTAAAGTGAAAGGATGATTTCAGGCCATAAACGATACAGTTCTATTCCATCTCAAAGACAATCTGTTAGTCTTCCTACACATCTTTCCCTCTCCCTTACATGACCGAAGTACTCACCACTCTCCTTAGTGAAGCCCTCTTTGATTCCACCCTAGATTTTTTGGTTTTGTTTTTAAATTCCAGTGTGTACTTCCATAAAGTGTAGCACAAAATGACACTGCGAAATCACTGAGAACAGTTAAGACACCTGTTTTCCAACTTTAGCCTTTTCTTCAGGACCATGTTTTCAGACAAATTAACACTACACGCCTTCATTTTCTTGCCTACTCATCTATGAAATGGGAGAACACAAATGAGCCTACCTACCTCTCACAACTGCTAAAGATAAAACAAGAGAACAGACACAGAAGAACTTATCCTGGAAGGCAAAGACGATTCCCAGATGAGCCTGGAATATGGACTTCTATTTGATAAATGCTGTTGAGTTATTACCTAGAAAGCATGACATATATCCTAGCTATAAACAATAACAGTCAATTAACCTCCAGTGAAAAGCTACTTTACATGCTTTCCTCACTTCTCCTCATTCGTAGGAAACGAATAAAGACTCTACAGTTTTATCAGCTAACACCCTAAAACTCAAATGATGCCACTTTGTTTTATGGGCCAGCAGACAAGATATGCACATTTTCATATTTATTCTTGCCTAGCTTGCTCAAGACCTCACGATCAAGTGCGTATCTCTTTTACTATCTCCGCTCCCTCACCTGTAAAAGGAACAAAGACTGAGTTACCCTCCAGAGTTGCTGGGAAATAATGGAATAGATAACGTGGTTTATGACTGTTAAAAAGCTGCAGCAGAGCTAAACAATGCCTTTCAAGGAAACTGGCCTCTCCTAAGCATATGCTAGCCCTGTTGTAAAATCAGCCTATACAAATCACATACAAAGTTCCACTCTTGCTTCTTCAGAGCCATCCATATGTGACTTAGAAAAAGTATTTTGGGTGTCTGAGAATCGAAGCATCAAGTGGGTTTACGGACAAGCAGAGAGTTCGGAATATGATGAAAAGAACTGTATAAAAATTTAAGTTGTTTCTGATCTTTCATTTGAAACTGTAGCCTGGAGACTAAGGCAATGAATGGCCAACCACCATTTTTCACTTCTAGAAAACAGGAGCCAAGGAAGAAGTAGACACGTTAATCTACGGCTGGCTTGAGTGAAATATTAAGAGGCTGCACAACGGGAGGAAGCACTGAAGCACATTTTCCAGAGGAAGGCTGGCTGTGCCAAAGAGGCAGGGTGGAGGCTTATAAAAGGCCACATTGTATCACTTAGTAGGCGGCCGGTCTTTTTTTTGTTTGTTTGTTTTTCTTAACCTTTAGGCTTTAATTCAGCCAAGGAAGGACTGAGTTCCTCACTTTCTCACTTCATCAACAGACCGAGAAAAATCAAGTACAGATAAAAAACCTTAGGGTTCCAACATTTTGACTCTGAAATTCTGCATTTCTCTAGGCCGTAAAGTTCCCTGAGCACAGCTCCCCACTGGGAGAAGTCTCTAACATCTATACTATGTGGTTTGCTGCCTGACTTGGGAATATTTGTCAAATCATTGCCATTAATATTTTAGCTTACTATTTATGGCTGCATAGAAGTTGTAGAGGAGAGAGGCAGGCTGCTGAGGAGAGCACTGGGCCAAAGGAGTCCTCCTGAGGCGTCAGCTGGGAGTCAGAGGTCTGAGAACTCTGTGCCCCAACATGGAGACTGCACAGAGCGGGAAATACACCACGACAGGGCCATGACTCAATTCCAAGACCAGGTGTTTCTTATTTACTTTTGTGGTTTAAAATCATGGAGCTAGAGGGGAATAAGATTGGTCTGGGAGAAAGTGTACCATTTAATAGGCCAAAAGCGTAAATCGTTAAGATACCTTCTGTTCCACTGTCTGCTAAAGTTTCAGATGCTGGGGGTGAGTTTACTCAAATGTCTGCGAGCCTAAAATTCCTTTTCTAGAAAACGGAGATTAAAAGCATCTACCACACAAGGTTGTTGTGAAGACTAACCGAGATGCTATGTGGACAGCAAAGTTTCCCAATCAGGGTCTTGTGACTAAGTTAGAGATATGCTGAGATAATGATCCCCACAGCCCTCAGGGCAGCTCAGAGGCAGGATCTCTGGGCTAGACCATTTACCCAGATGTACCACAGGTATGGTCATGTTCTGTGTGTGACATACCAGGAATCACCAGGGAAGGGTGCCTGTACAATGCTTAATACATATGTCTACTCCCTCTCCAACTCCCAAGAGCCCCAGTTTTGTCAACTGTATTACTGGAACTGCTGTCTGTCACCCAGGCACACTCTGAAATGGAACAAAACCACGTTAAAGCTTATAGTAAAGTGCCTGGTTCATAGAAGGTGATCAATGAATTAGTTTTTCTTCTAGGTAGAATCAGAGGAGATCAGACTTTGGAGTCATGGTCGAGAGAGGTTTTGGGATTGTGTTAACTCCCAGTATCAGGAATTGGTCAGCTCAACAAGGAGAAACGGAACCATATAGCTGTCAGACTGTCGTAATGTCTGGAATCCTAGAATAAAGTGCCCTGGATAAGCCCTCAGGGTTACTGACTGGACAGAGTACAAGACACTAAAACATATTCAATTCATTCAGATGGGTTTCAAGAGCCATTCTTAAAATCCTTTAGAAAAAAATTTCCTTTTCTCCTTTTTCTAAGGAAGCTTCTAGAATGTCACTAATCAGTCAATAAAGAACTCCTGGCAACTGTTATTGTCCAATCCTCTTTCCTCACTAAGGGTTTTGGAGTTTTTACTCCCGAATGCATCCAGTTCCCCGTCGTGCATTTATGTCCCTCTTCTCGTTATCCCTTCCATAAGCTGAATTAGAGGAATTATTGAATTCTGGCTCATCATCTCACCATAAAGTTCTTGATTACTCTCCTTTAAGTCCTCTCTAAGGCTCCCATCCTCCTTTTTGAGCAAAGCCTAGAAAAATGGATCATGCTAGGTAAGAGGTGGGTGGTCCTACTCTCTGTTAAGCCACATCTCAAAATAAGGAGAACAAAGAGGGTCTAAAAGCTCATTCACACAATGTCAGAAAAGTGATAAACTGCTAAAGAAACTAACAACCATTCTATCTGGCTTCATCCATTGCTTCAAGAAAACACTTATTAAGCTGACTATACACACAGTGAGAATGCTGGGAAAACAAAGATGATGAAACCATAGGCCCTGCCCCTAAGGAGTCACAGGTTTGGTACACATGTAAGGAGTGCAGCTCTGGGGCTTTATGCCCAAAGTGGTCCCAAGGCAGCCAGAGGGTGGGCAGCAGTGTGTAACTACCGTGACCTGTAAAAAGACCAACTAGATCGTCTCAGCAAGTCAGCCACTACATCCAATTTCTTCTAAATGCTTAAACAATGTCCTAATTCCAAATCACTTCAAACCAGTTATGTCTCTCTGAGGACATATGCAGCATATTTGGGAATGAGAACAAGGTATCAGCAAGATTTAATTTATTCCTTTCTCAAATTTCTCCTCCCACAGTCCTCACCCACCCCAACTGGCACAGCCTGCTTACTAAGCTTCACTCCCCCTCACAGAACCACAGCTCCCCACAATATGCACAGCTGTGGCAAGAAGCCAGCATGCACTTAAAATCAACAGCAATTTGCATCTGACAGCATTTCCTCAATTTTGGACTCTAGCTAAGCTGACAACCCTAGCTTCTGAGGCCGTAAAGGTTCTTGGTGTGTATATACTAACAAAAGAATTAAATTAATTTGCCAGATTACTTCTGCTTTAATTGGGGGCCTGGGTAAGACTTCCTAAATGATTAAAAAAAACAAAAACAAAAACAAAATGCTGTTGACAAGATCTGCACATGAGGTTATCTGCAGTGTTCAAAATAGCTTCTTAATCAGTCACAGTCTCTTAGTTTGGAGGCTGTTGGGAAGACAATTTACCAATAACTATCATTCTGTGAGGATACAGAAATCATTCCAATAAGCCACCTTCCCAGTAGGGCGGTAGGAAAAAAAAAAAACGGTAAATCGTTTGGAATGAATCTTAGGCTTTGTCGGAACTGCCTCCAAATTAAAAGGGTGTCATGACCAAATGTATTCTTTTTTTTTTTTTTAGTTTATTTATTTTTGGCTGTGTTGGGTCTTCACTGCTGCACGTGGGCTTTCTCTAATTGCAGCGAGTGGGGGCTACTCTGTTGCGGTGCGCGGGCTTCTCACTGTGGTGGCTTCTCTTGCTGCGGAGCACAGGCTCTAGGCACGCGGGCTTCAGTAGTTGTGGCACACAGGCTCAGTAGTTGTGGCACACGGGCTTAGTTGCTCCGCGGCATGTGGGATCTTCCCGGACCAGGGCTCGAACCCGCGTTCCCTGCATTGGCAGGCGGATTCTTAACCACTGTGCCACCAGGGAAGTCCCTAAATGTATTCTTAAACAATTTAGATGACAGAATTGCTTTATTCGAAGGAAATTTAGACTTTTAGTAGGATGTCACAGGCAAGAAGACCCAGCAGGATGATATGAGAGGCATCATTCTTTTCTGTTTCATACTGTACAACACCCTTCAGTGCTCACAGCCCACAGGTAAGGAGGCTGGGCAATGGTTCGAGGCTGCAATTTACTCTGGCATGGGTACACTATGAGAGGCCCATAGAGAAGGACCCGCCATAAATCCATTACCATGCTCTGAGAGGCATTTAAAATAAGATCAACTTCAAAAGGAAAATTACTCTAACTGTATCCTGAAGTATATACGACAGAACTATTTTTAAGACTATCTCATGCTTATGTTCTTAGTAGCTGGAACAGTGCTGCATTTCCAAATGATACCTTTCTGCAATAATGGAAATGTTCTACATCTCTGCTACCCAAATACTGCTGCTCCTAACCACATGCGGCAACTCAGCCCTAGAACCGTGGCTAGTGTGACTGAGAAGCTTAATTTTAATTCGCTTTAATTAATTTTTATTTAAACTTAACTAGCCACATGTAGTTACTGGCTATCATTATTGGACATTGTGGAGATGGAAGATTCACTCTGGGGAAGGCTGCTCAGAACCTAATTTCCCCAACTGGTTTGTTGAGAAGTGTAAAGCAGGGTGGAGCTGACCTCTCCCAGCATGTTCCCACAAGGGCCAAGCCTTTCAAATCTCCAGGGTTTCTCCATAGCACTACTGCCTTTCTTTAATCTTTCTCTGATCTCCATCCCAACACGTGTCACCCCTTTGGTCCTCTGTCACTTTGCCAATACCCTCAGAAAGGTCCCCCCTTCCTGTTCCTTCCTGGTGCTGAGCACTGGGAGAACTCTACAGACGTCTATGATGATCACACTAGTTGCGCTTCTCTGGAAGTCCTGGCTAGGCATGCACCTTGATAAATTCTTAACTACTGTACTGCTGCTTCACCGTACTGGTATGCCTGGAAATTCACACTCCGTCTAGAAACAGGCTTCTGCTAGGTGTTACATTTGCAATCCCAGGAAAGCCCTACCTCCTCGGCTGAATATCATAGTCTTTTTTCAAAGATTTTCAAAGTGCTTTGCAGCAGAATACGTTTTGAGCCCACTTACTTAAAGACACACCTCAAAGGGAAGATGGGCCAGAATAAAAGCCAAAACTTGCTGCCCTGCCCCAATATTCAACATTGCTACAACATATACTTTGTAAAAAAAAGTCCCAGAAGTTCTAACTTAGGCCTTCCAGACTTGAGTGCCTACTTTACTCCCACTGAAATGGTTAGTAGCTCTTTTTAAGAGTCATGTTCTAAAAGCAGAAGAGCTGAAGCTCTGCGTAATGGGCTACATTTCAGAATCACAAGTTATTAACAAACAAGTAGGTGTGAAGGGACTCCTACACTACAAGGCATGCTTCTACTTGAAATGCACAGGCATTTATCTTGTAGATCAGCTTATAACCACCCAGGTCTCATTTTTTGCTAGCCTAAACTTGAGAATTCACTTGAGATCAACTGTGAAAATGCAGAAGTCAATTTAACTTCCTCCTATGTGCTACACTGCTCAAAAAGGACAGAGCAATCACCCCAAATAAGCCACTAAGCTGATTCGTTTGAACATTTAAAATGCAAAGCAACTGGTAAGTGAGGTTGAAGACACGAAGCAAGTTAGCCTAAAATATAAGCAACTGCAGTCCCTGGCAGGAAACAGTAGCTACTGCTCACTGTGTTACTTCAAGAAACGTTGTGCTTTGTTTTACAGATAAAATCTGTGGCCTTATAAAAGAGATAGGAGACAATATGTTCAATTTAAGCAGTGGGTTATAAGTATTTTTTTTAATGCCTCCAAGCCACAAGTTCATTATGTCCACTTAGAATTTCCCCTCCACCAATCCTCTTCCATCTGTGACTCTCCAAGCACTTGCTCTCTTATTATTAGTTCCCAGTTCACCAGAAACGGTTTGCACTTATTTCAACTGTGTAAGCAAGATGTGAAGCCCCATCCTCACGGATGGGGAAATGAGGCAAAGGGACTGGCCACAGGCCACCAAAAATTAGAAGCTAAGATCAACTCCTTGGTTTAAATATATTAGAAAAGCAAAGCAGCTTTGGGGGAAGAGTTTGTCTTCTACTGATTCTCGTGTTTGACAGAGAAGGGTGCCTTTGAAACATGTCCTAAAGCCCACTTTTAAAAAAGCCAATGGTTAAAAACAGGTTTCATCTAAGAACTTAATAGACTCTGCAGGCTTCTAACTGTGTATCTAGGCCAGAATTACTGCAGAAGAAATCACAGACCAGGGGTATGGTATAAGAATTTAAAAGATAAACAACCAGATAGAGGACAGCGGGTGGGGAAAGGATTATTAGAACCTCAGAAGAGCGATAAGGAAGGGCTGTGGATGTGGGGGACGGCTAACTTTGCTTGAGAAATGTAACAAAACGGCCAGTGTCTCTCACAGCTGGGTTCAGGGAAGGTAAACTAGAGAGATCATCGGGTTTTCCGGCTGCAAGGCTGGGCCTGCCTTCAGTCTTCCCTCCCGGTCCCTTAGACGAGGGTGGGGGTGGGGAGAGACTGGTGGTGATCTGGGCCTGCATCTTTTTTCCTCTTCCAGTCCTGGGAATTCCTGAAAACTCCTTCCAACACAATCCCAAATGGGCTCTCTCCGGGTTCTGAACAATGACGGGGAATACAGAGGGAAGTGGTCCCCTGCTCGCTCCAGCGGGCAATGGGATTCTCCAGCGAGAGTTCTGGCCCAAGCTACCCTCACGTCCCACAGGTCTCCTGCACTTTGGCACGCGCTCTCCTGTCCACTCACTGCTTCCGCATCCCTCCTCTGAGCCTCTCCCCACGCATCTCTGCCCCTCACCCCACCGCGCCCAATCACCGCCCACGTCTACACCGCCTGGGCAGTCCCCACACCCTGCCAGGTCTCCCACCTCCCTCCTCCATGTCTGGGGGGCTGAACGATTAGCAGTGGTCAACTCTGCCTCCCCCGCCACCCACCAGCCCCCGGCCCCCAGTGCGCGCTCACCCGGCGGCCGCGTTCTCGAACTTGAGCGCGAGCGTCTCCTCGATGATGCGGTTGTTCACCTCCAGCAGGATCATGGCGGCGGCTGCCCCGGGCAGGGGAAGGAGAAACAAGGGCGGGTGAGGGTGGGTAAGGGAGGAAAGGACGGAGGGAGCGGCCCTGCTGCCCCCTGAGGAGGGGAGCTGGGTGGGGTAGGAGGTTAGGGGAGAAGGGGAAAGGGATCGGGGTAGGGGTAAGGGAACACGCGCGCGCTGGCCCGCGCACGCACTGACTGTGGAGACACCTACCCACCCACCCGACCGACCTGGCCCCCGAAGCCTGAACCCGCCTGCCAAGCCGCCGCCGCCGCCGCTGCCGCCTCACCGACGAGCCCGGTCCCCGCCCAGCCCCCGGCTCTAGCCGGCCACTTCCGCTCTCACACCCACTTCCGCTCGCCGCCCGGACGCGCGGCCCCGCGGCGCCATTTCCGCTCCGACCCCTCGTGCACGCGCACGCAGGCGCGCCGGGCGAGGGCGGAGGCCGCGGAGGCCGCGCATGCGCATGTGCGGTGCCGCTAGTTCCAGCTCCACTTTCCCATAGACGCTCGAATTGGCTGTAGGTAGTTTCCTAGCCTGCTGTCTTTCCCCGAGGCCTGCCTCACCGTCCGGCGTCTCCCTCCCGCACTCCCCAAAGGTTTACTTCCACTCTTCCCGTCTTGTAATTTCAGAGACCCTACAAGAAGCTCGCCCTTGTCATCTCCCCGCCGGCTTTTTTGCTCTCAGCTTGTTTGCTGTCGGTGTGACCCTTCCTCATGCCACACTAATGGCTGTCCGGCGGCACCATCTTGCATTCATTTCTTCCACAGATGCTTAATGGGCTCCTGCTCTGCGCTGGGGATACAGTGGCGCGTGAAACAGATGAGGTCCCCCCCCTCGTGGAGCTCATAGTCTGGTAAAGGAAACGGACTACAGACTCAATTTATGTAACTACAGAGTGTTAAAAGGGCAAGTGAAGGAAAGGAATGAGAAGTCACCGAAGTGAATAAGCCTACCTGGTTTCCTGTCATGCCTCCATTTCTCTGCCTGGAGCTGCCTCCAAGGTGCCCCGAACATGATTTTCTCTGCCTCTGAAACCCTTACCTTCCAGTACCTCTGCCAGAGACATACTTTCTTTACTCAACTGCACGCGGGAAATGAACTCATTTTTGTGCTGCGTCTGTACCTTCTGCCTGTGTGTCTTGTTTTGTATTTTTTCTTCTCCAGGGAGAATCTGACAAATTTGAGTTCTTTTTACATGTATTAATTTATTTTATGCTAAGTGCTCCCAGGAAAGCGGGGGAGGGGGAATGCAGAAAATGAGCAAAAAACTAGCTCTTGTCATCGAGGCCCAGAGAGCCCCTCAAAACGGATTTCTTTATTTACCGGCCATGGATAAACTTCGAGACATTGCGGATACCCCCAAATTATATGCTAACATTTTAACGTTGTTTATTGAACTAAAATAATACGCATACATAGTTTAAAATATATATACATATACTAGAAGGCTTGTAATGAAAAAAGCAGTTCTCTGGCCTACTTTTTAGAGGCAATAGCCTCAAACTCCTTTAGGTATTCATACAGATTAGATCCATGTATCTAAATAAATGTGTATACTACTAATTCTTGATTTGTTAATTTTAAGGGTTATTTGTTGACTTCCTGCCGTGATAGATAAGAACATGAATGAGTATCACTTCTGTTCTCCACCTCCACATTTATATAACTATTTTTAGTTAAACCAATAATCAGCATTTAAATTATGTTTGCGAATACTGTTTACTAATGAGCCAATAAAGGTAGTACAGCCATGCCTTCTAGTTTATACAGCCCTCCATTTTTCTTAGTTAATTATTGCCTTTTTTTCCTCACTTGTCAATTTTCTATATTATCTACAGTTGGCTGCCCCCACCCCTGCAAGTGCTCCAAGACTCTGTCCAAAAGTCTAGCAATATTTTCCATATACTCAAATGCATAAGTTCCATTTTTTTCTCTAGAGTCTTTGTCCCAGAGCCTCCTTCCTCTTGTTTCAATCTGGGCTGACTGATCTCTAGACTTGCTATACAGTTGTCATTCTGGGATTTTCCTTCGTTGCTGTCATGGGCTGGTTTTGCCCATTTCATGGATCCCATGCCTTCTTTCTTAGTTTACTTCTTTGTTTTGCTAAAGCACCTCCTTTAGTAACCTTGTAAGGAAGAGAGATAGGGGATATGTTGTTGGGATCTTTGCATATTTTAAAATGTCTTAATTTTATTCTAATACTTGATTTGTAGTTGAATTTATAGTTGGGCTGGTTATTGAATTCAAGTTTGAAAATAATTTTCCATCATAATTTTGAGGGTATTATTCATTTTCTTTTACCTTCCAGGGTTGCTGTTGTAAAAAGTCTGATTCCTGTTCATATTCCTGATCCTTTGTATGTTACATCTTCTCCATCTCTGGAAGCATTGGGATTTTCTCTTTAGGCTGTTGGTTGGAAATTTTATAATGATGTGCTTTGCTGTGACTCTTAATTTTTTTGTACTGAGCACTCATACAGAGTGGAAACTCATATACTTCAGTTTTGGAGGAAATTTTCTTTGATTATTTACTTGATAATTTCTTCTCCTCCACTTTTTTTTGTTCTCTTTCTGGAATGCCTATTATTTAGAAGTTAGATTTCTGGATTGATCCTTTCATTTTTTTCTTCTATTTTTTGTTTCTTTGGGTTTGTTTGTTTTATTTTTATTTTTAATTGTGGTAAATGTACATAACATAGAATTTCTCATCTTAATCATTTTTAAGTGTACAGTTCAGTAGTGTTAAGTTTATCGACATTGTAATGCAACCAATCTCAAAAACTCTTTTCATCTTGCAAAACTGAAACTCTGTACCCATTGTTTGTTTGTTTTTGTTGTTGTATTTTTCTGCGATATTCCCTTGTCATTATCTTCAACCATTTTAAGTTTCAGTTTTCTTATTTTTAATTCCCAAGACCTTTTTTCCCCAACTCCCCTTCCCATATTATTCTATCCTTGTTTTATTGACAGGAATATCTTCTATCTTTCTGAGGATATTATATGTTTTATGGAGAGGAATATCTTCTTTCTGAGGATACTATAGTGTGTTTGTTTTTAATTTTTCTCTAAAAACTAAACTAAACTGCTCTCTGTTTCTTTTCTTTCTTTTTTTTTTTTTTTTCATCTCTCTCATTTATGTTAATGGCCATCCTCAAAAGTCTGGTTACTTTAGCAGCCTGTTCGTATTTAGGGACGAGACTCCAAAAAGCTGAGTGGAGGCTGAAGTGTGTGGACAAGATGAGTTGACAAGCACCTTACTACTTAAAAGGGACTAGCAGCATTGGCTTCCTCTGGAAGCTTTTTGGAAATACAGAATCTCAGGTCCCACCATAAACTACAGATTTAGAATCTGTACCTTAGCAAGATCCCTAGGTGATTCAAATGCATAGTATGTGGTGAGAAGCACTGGATTAATGGACTTCACTCTAAGGTGCACTGATGATGTGCCAGATTTCATAGAGGGCCCACAAATGTCAATATTGGGAGGTCTTTTCTCCAGAGAAGGATCCTCTAGTTGCTTGGGGCTTACAAACTTGGCTATGAGTGTTCCCAGAGTCTTAAGAATGCTTTTAAAGTTCCAGGCCACTTCCACTTAATCCCATTATAATCCCTGTGCCTCCCCACTGCCTTTCACTGGGCTTGAGTGTATAGAAAATAAATCTCTGTTGGTGGAGATGGAGGAAGGGGTGGAAATGGGATGGGTCAGGTGGGAAATGGGATAATCACCTGACTGCTTGGGGACCTAGAATGCTCTTTATACAGATTTTCAACCAATCTTCCCATTTTCTTCATCTTGCTTTTGGTTTTTTTAAACTTCTGACTGATTGGACAAATATCTTTGTCCCACCACCCAGCTTCCTTGAATCTTAACATTTTATAATTAAACTTGCTTCAGAGCTTTTTAAAAAAGAAATACAGTTGAAACTTCCTGTGAACCCCACCCAATTCTATTCCTTTTTCTCCTTCCCCACCTCCTCCTCAAAGATAACCATCACCTTGCATTTGGTGTTTATCCTTCCCACACATGTTTTTACACTTTTACTACATATGCATGTATCCATAAACAATGTGTAGCAAATTTGCATGATTTTAAGCTTTTTGTCAATAAGTATCATACTGTACATCTCCTTTTGAAACTTGTTTCTTTTAGCCAGCAATATGTTTTTGAGATTTACCCATCATTACGTGAACCTGTTTTAACTGTGATATAGCATTCCAATGTACGATTATATGTTATGATTACCAAGGTATTTATCCATTCTCCTGTTGAAGGACACTAAAGTTCTTTCCAGTATTTTTTCTATTACAAGCAATGCTGTTTGGAACATTCTTGTACACATTTCCTGTGTACAGGTGTGAAAGTTTCTTTAGAGTATACCCCTAGGATTGTAACTGTTGAGATGTGGATTATGGACACCTTTAACTTTTCCAGATGTTGCCAAATTGCTCTCCAAAATAGCTGTACCAATTTATACTTCCACTTGCAATGTATGAAGGTTCTCATTGCTCCTTGTCCTTACTAGCACTTGGCATTATCAGACTTTAAGTGGATGGATATTAAAAAACATCTGATTGTTTTTAAAATAAGAATTAGCCAGGTAGATAAAGAGAGGTAGAGCTGGAGAGGGGAAGTGCCAAGAGATGGACAGCTGGAAACACAGTAATAGCTAACATTCAGGTGGAAGATTCATTCTGTGCTAGGTGCTGTTTTAAGAACTTTACATGTATCTCTTTGAATTCCTGTGACAACTCTAAGAAGTAGGAACTACTATTAATTCATTTTATAGATGATGAAACTGAGATGCTGATAGGCTAAAGAATGTATCCAAAGTAACACATGTGGCTGGTCATTGAACTGGGATTTAGTCTCCAGATGTCATGTTTTGACATGCAATATTGGTATCCAACAGGATAGTTGACATGACATGCAATACTGGTATCCAGTACTGAACTGGATAGTTCTGCATTTTAGTTTCAAGTATGATAAAATCAAAGTATAAAAAACTGGACCTGACACTTCATTTAAATAAAGACAACAGCTTCTTGATTGAACCTTCATCCTGCTGAACCCTGATGGCCAAAGTAGGGAAAGCGACTGTTCTAAAACAGCCTGAAATTTGCTGCTTTCAGTCGTAAAGACAGAGGCTGGAGGTCTTTACCTCCAGGGGTTGGGGGGCTGGAATAAATTCAAACTTGATTTTTATCCATTTAGGATGTCAATTGTAATCCCCAGGGTAACCACTAAGATAATAGCTAAAAAAATGTATAGAAAAGGAAATTAAGAAGGGATCAAAACTGTACACTAGAAAAATCAGTCGAAAGTAGGGTGTATTCAAGGAAATAAAGACAAAAGTTTAAGATATAAAGAAAACAAATAGCACAATGGTAGAAGTAAGTCTTTTATTATCAGTAATCATTTTAAATGTAAACGGATAAGGTCAATTTATTAAAAGATGGGGATTGGCAGAATGTATAAAAATCTGTGATCCAGCTATATGCTGCTTACAAGAAACTTTAGAAGCAAAGACACAAATAGGTTGAAATGATTGGAAAAATATGTTCTATGCAAATAGTAACTACAAGAGAGCTGGGGTGGCTATACTAGCATCAGACAAAATAGATTTTAAGTTAAAAGTTGTTACAAGAGACAGAAGAATGCTGTATATTGATAAAAGGATCAATTTATTGAGAAGATACAATAATTATAAACATATACACCCAAAATATAAGAATCAAACACTGACAGAATTAAAGAGAGAAATAGATAATTCTACAATAACAGTTGGAGTTGGCCTTCAATATCTCACTTTAAACAATGGCTTGAATATCTAGACAGAAGATCAATAAGGAAATAGAGGACTTGAAGAACATTATAAATCAAGTAAACCGAACATACATGTACAGAACATCCCATCCAACAACAGCAGAAATACATTCTCCTCAAGTGTATGTGGAACATTCTCCAGGACAGACCATATGTTAGTCCATAAAAAAACCTCAATGAATTTTAGAAGATCAAAATCGTACAAAATATTTTCTTCAACGACTGGAGAATGAAACTAGAAATCAGTAACAGAAGAAAACTGAAAAATTCACAAATGCATGGAAATTGAGCAACACACTCTTTAACAACCAGTACATTAAAGAAGAAATCACTAGGGAAATTAGAAAATACTCTGACATGGATGAAAATGAAAACATAATTTACCAGAACTTATGGGATGCAGTGAAAGCAGTGCTCAGAGGGATATTTACAGATCAACACCCTAACTTTATACCTTAAGAAACTAGGAAAAGAAGAGCAAACTAAACCCAAAGCTAGCAAAGGAAGGAAATGATAAAGTTTAGAGCATACATAAATTAAATGGAGAATAGAAAAACAATAGAGAGAACCAATAAAACCAAAAGAAAAGTTTTTTTTTTTAAAATGATCCAACAAAATTGACAAACTTTTAGCTCAACTAAGAGAAAAAAAGAGAAGATGCAAGTAACTAAAATCAGAAATAAAAATGAAGATCTAAAAGAAAAGGATTATAAAAGAATATTATAAACAATTGTATGCCAACAAATTAGATAATCTGGATGAAATGAACAATTTTTTAGAAATGCACAAATTACCAAAACTCACTCAAGAAGAAATAGCAAATACCAACAGACTTCTAACAAGTAAAGATATGGAATCAATAATCAAAAGCCTCACAAGAAAGAAATGTCCAGGACCAGGTGGCTTCACTAGTGAATTCTGATAAACATGTAAAGAATAATTAATACTGACTCTATCCAAACTCTTCCAAGAAACAGAAGAGGAAGGAAAACTTCCTAACACATTCTATGAGGCCAGCATTACCTTGATACCAAAGCTAGACAAAGATACCACAAGAAAAGCAAATTACAGAACAGTATCTTTTATGAGTATAGATATAAAAATCTTCAACAAAATGCTAGCAAGCCAAACCCAAGAGCACGTTAAAAGGATTGTATACCACAACTAAGTGGAATTTATTCCAAGAATGCAGGGTGGTTCAACATAAGAAAATCAATCAATGCGATACAGAACATTAAGAGAATGAAGGAAAAGAATAAAGAACATCTCAATAGATGCAGGAAAGGCATTTGACAAAATACAGCACCTTTTAATGATAAAAATACTCAGAAAGCTAGGAACAAAAGGGAATTTCCTTAACACAATAATGGACATTTATGAAAAAACCCACAACTAACATCATACACAGTTATGAAAGACTAAAAGCTTTCCCCCTCAGATCAGGAACAAGACAAAGATATCTGCTTTCACCATTGCTATTTAGCATTGTACCAGAAGTCCTAGCAGAGCAATTAGGCAATAAAAAGAAAGACAAGACATACACACTGGAACACAAGAATTAAACTATCTCTATTTGTGCTTTGGTTTTGTTTTGGTTTTGGCTGCACTGTGCGGCATGCGGGATCTTAGTTCCCAGACCAGGGATTAAACCTGTGCTCCCTGCAGTGGAAGTGCAAAGTCCCAGCCACTGGACCACCAGGGAATTCCCTAAACTATCTCTATTTGTGGATGACATGATTCTATATAAAGAAGATCCCATAGAATACACACACACACACACACACACACACACACCAGCTAGAGCTAATAAATGAATTCAGCAAAATTTTAGGGAACAATATCAACACACAGAAATCAGTTGCATTTCTATACACCAGCAATAAACAATCTGAAAGGGAAATTAAGAAAGCTTTATTTCCAATAGCATCTAAAAGAATAAATTACCCAGGAATAAAAATAGCCAAGGAGGTGAAAGACTAGTACACTAAAAACTACAAAATGTTGCTAAAAGAAATTAAGACCTGAATCAGTGGAAAGACATCCCATGTTCATGAATTGAAACACCTAATGTTGTTAAGCTGGCAATATTCTCCAAAGCAACCTACAGATTCAATGCAATCCCTAACAAAATTCCAGTAGCCTTTTTGCATAAATGGAGAAGCTGATCTTCAAATTTATAGGGAACTGCAAGGGCCTCTAAATAGCCAAAACAATGTTTTTAAAAAAGCAAAACAAAATCAGAGACTCACACTTCCTGGTTTCAAAACTTACTACAAAGTGGGACTTCCCTGGTGGTACACTGGTTAAGACTCCATGCTTCCACTGCAGGGGGCATGGGTTTGATCCCTGGTTGTGGAACCAAGATTCCACATGCCATGCAGCATGGTCAAAAAAAAAAAGAAAAAAAAAGAAAAGAAAGAAAAAAAGAAAAGAAAGAAAAAACTTACTACAAAGCTACAGCATTCAAAACAGTGTGACACTGCCATAAAGGCAGACATATATAGACCAATGGAATAGAATTGAGAGTTCAGCAATAAACCCAACACCTATGGCCAACTGACTTTTGACAAGGGTGCCAAGGCCATTAAATGGGGGAAGGAAGAGTCTCTCTTTAACAAATTGTACTGGGACAACTGGATAACCTCATGCAAAAGAAGGAAGTTGTACCCTTACCTCACTCCTTATACAAAAATTAATTTAAACTGGATCAACAACCTAAATATAAATGCCAAAACTATAAAACTATTAGAAGAAAACAGGGGTAGAATCTTTATGACCTCAGATTTGTCAATGGATTCTTAGACTTGCCACTAAAAGCAGAAGCAACAAAAGGAAAAAATAAATTGTTCTTCATCAAAATTAAAAACGTGATAGACACATACAAGCTGTAACTCTAAACCTGAGATGAGTCAGCCAAGAGCTCTCATTAGGTATAGTCAGCTGAAAGTCTAAATATGAATAATGCTATTGGTTGTGCTATTTACAGAAAATTAGAGATTTATTTAAATTTTAAGTGGTTTCATGTGCCTCCCAAGAAGTTATCTGCTTTAGAAAAATCACATGTATTGAGCCTCTCATTTTGGCATAAAAAGAGAGACACACCACTTTTATTAATAGACAATTTCTCTCATTTCTGCTGAATAAATGTTGAATTGAAGGAACGCCAAAGAATTCACTTGCTTTCATGTCTTGGCCCTGTTCTAATAGGAGGGGCAAATGCGACAGGGGAGATCAGGAGGCTATTCTATTTGTCTGGGTAGGAGATGATGACAGTTTGCTCTGGGTGGAGTAGTGGAGATGGAGAGAATTGGATGTTTTTGAGAGTTATTTCAGTGAAGGAATCAAAAAGTTCTGGTGATAGATTGAATAGGTGCTGCCTTAATTATCTATACTGAGTAACAAGTTATCAGAAACTTAGCGACCTAAAATAACATCCATTTATTAGCTCACAGTTTCTATAGGTCAGAAGTCCAGGCATAGCTTGACTGGGTCCTCTGCTCAGGATCTCACCAGACTTCAATCCAAGTGCTGACTGGGGCTGTGAATCAGAGATTCAACTGGGAAAAGATACACTTCCAAGCTCCCCCAGGTTGTTGGAAGAATTCATCTCTTTGCAGCTGTAGCACTGAGCTCCCCATTTTCTTTCTGGCTGTCAGAGGACCCCCCACACTTCCTTGACAAATATGACAGCTTAATTCTTTAAAGCCAACAAGGATGTCTCTCTCACTTCAGCCTGCAGGATGGAGTCTCATAATAATGGGAATCCTATAACTATGGGATTGACATCCTGTCACCCTTGCAATATAAGACAACCTGAACAAGAGGCTGACGTTCATCACCTTGGCCATATTCTACTGATTAGGAACATGCCACAGGTTCTGCCTTAAGGAGAAGGGATTATACAAAGACATAACTCAGTGGAGGGGGTTTATCACTTTAGAGTGTGTCCCCCACAGGTAGGATAAGGGAAAGCAAAGTGTCAGCTCTAATCAGATTTCTGCCTTGAGCAGGTGGGTGGAAATTTTGCCATTTATTGAGATGAGAGCTTGGGGGAGCATGTTGGTTGAGGGCAGATCTTGGGCTCAGTTGTTGACCTGTCAAGTTAAAATGCTCAAGGGCATGAAGGATGCCTATTCTGTTCTTCACTCTTTATCCAGTACCTAGTGTAGTTCCTGCCATATAGTAGGTGCTCAATAGAATGAATGACTGGGTGAATGAATGAGTCTGTGAGACATCCAAGTGGAGACAGTGATAAGCCAATATCTCTTGGAGGTCACTGGTGTTTGTACAATGATTAACACACTGCCTTGGATGAGACTGCCTAGGAAAGAGGGTAGAGGGAGGAGGGCAAGGGTCTCAGGATTGAGTGCTGGGGCCCCCAGTACTGAGAGGTCAGGCTGGAGAGGAAACACTGCCAAAGGATATCAAGAAAGGATGGGCACAAGAGTGTGGTGTCAAAGGCTCCTGAGAAGCCAAGACAGTACTGAGAGGTGTCCATGGGGAGAACTGGTTTTGGCGGAGTGGTGGAGCTAAGGAGTGGACAGGAGGTAAGGAAAAGGAGGGCAAGCCAACAATTCTTTCCAGAAGTCTGGCTGTAGGAGAGATTGAATGATAACTGGAGAGAGATGTCATCCGCTATAGAGATCAGCCAGGTTCTGATGTTGAGAGAGGGCAGCTCAAGGCAGGTGCTGGGGCTAGACCAGCTCTCTTGGTCAGAGTGGTAGAGAACACCTTCTCTGCTGATCTCATGGTCTTGCTTTTATACTGCTTTCTCTATAACGTTTTTTTTTTTTTTTTCGGTGCGCGGACCTCTCACTGTTGTGGCCTCTCCCGTTGTGGAGCACAGGCTCCGGACGCCCAGGCTCAGCGGCCATGGCTCACGGGCCCAGCCACTCCGCGGCGTGTGGGATCCTCCCGGACCGGGGCACAAAACCCGTGTCCCCTGAATCGGCAAGCGGACTCTCAACCACCGCTCCACCAGGGAAGCCCCTATCACGTTTTTTATTGTAGTCAAGCTAACACATTTCTTTAAGAATGTTAAGGATGGAAAATACACTCAAGAGGTCTCTTTCCTTCCCCCTTTTTTCCTCCTCTTCCCTCCTTTCGTCCTGCTCCCAAATCATTCTGTCCAGAATGTATTTCCTTCCCTTCCTCCCTCCCTCCTTCCCTTCCCCCCTCCCTTACCCCCTTCCTTCCTTCCTTCCTTCCTTCCTTCCCTCCATTAGTATGGAAGAGGCTTGAGCAGTTTTCATTGAGGACTAGTAGGCTGCAAGAGAGAAGTTGGAGGTAAAGCAAAGATGGTAATTAATAGTGTGAGGCTTCTGAGAGAATGGTGGGTAGACAGACAGTAGGGCACAAACTGGCTTTGCGGTGGCTGAGGGACGCAACTCCTCTGTGGCACAAGCAAGGAAGAAGGCATGCGGTGGGCCCAGTGAGAGTATTGGTTTGGTGTCAGGAAGTAGAGGGAGGTTTCCAGGGCTTAGGTCCAAGTGCCTTTTGTGTCCACCCCCATCCGCGAGACACAACTTATCATATAATAAACTTAATATTTGTTGAATAAAAGAATACGTGCAGAAATCCTTTAAAGGACAGCATAAATAGCATTTGTCTTCCTTGAGTTTTCAAAATGAAATACTTATTGACTTTAGTTATCCTACAGATAATACATGCTCCTTATAAAAAATGTAAATAATATAGAAAATTTCCCTGGAAATTCTCCCCCACAGAGATAACAACTGTAAATGGTGAGCGTCTACCTTGCCAGTGGGTTATATATTAAACAAAAGAGGATCACCTTATATGTGGAATTGGGTGAGCTGTTTTCCTCACTTTAACATTGTATCCTTTGTGTCAATACATAAAGACTATCCTTATCTTTCATAACACCTGCTTGGTATCCACCTCTGAGTCTCATACATTTATTTAACAAAAACCCTTTGATAATCATGTAGGTTGTTGCTAATTTTTCAGTACAGCTTTGCACACCTGCACCATTATTTTATTAAAATAAATTTAGAGGAGGGCAGCACATATGCACATTTCAAATTTTGATACCCATCTCCAAATTGCCCTCCAAAGGACTGTGCCAATTTAAGCTTCCATCAACAGGATGTCAGGTTGCCTGTTTCCACACACTCTTGCCAACAACCGGCTATTAGAAATCTTTTCAATCCTGTCCATCTAAGTGAAAAATGAATCTCATTTTAATTTGCTTGGATGTAATTATTAGTGAGGTTTGACATCTTGAATATGAATTTTGGACATTAACAAGTCTTCTTTTACGGAGTGCTTCTTTGTGTCTTTTACTTCTTTTCTATTTGGCTTGTAATTTTCTTATTTATTTCTAAATAATCCATAGTTTAATTATACTACTCTTTCTCCAGCACGTTGCAAATATTTTTTTCCATTTTGTTATTTGTCTTTTAGCTATGCTGTTGATTTGCCTTGCTATACAGAGATTTTTCATTTTCACGTCAATTTTCTCAATTTAAAAAAAAATGGTTTTTGTCACTGGCATAGTACTAAGAAAGCTGATTGTCACATCAAAATTATTGAAAAATTCTTCTGTTTTCTCTATTAGTTTGTAGTTTATCATTTTTTAGTTAAAATTTTATCTGTTTCTGCTTATTTTTAATTACAAGAGCAATATATGATTACATCCTAGTCACTTCCTTAGAAGTGATCACTGCTATTTGATTAAGGTCTGTGCTTTCAAACTCTTATATGTTCATATGAAGATACACACACATATTCAATATAAACGGCATCATTCTATATGTGTTATTTATAACTTGTTTTTTCATTGAACAGTGTTTAAATATTTCCTTGTCAGTACCTATGGATTGATTTCTTTCTTTTCTAACTGCTGAATGATAGTTTATTGTATGAATGTACCATAAATTGTGGTCTTTAAAAAATATTTGTCTGCAATTCATCCGAATTTGTGTGTGTGTGTGTTGTGTAGAGTGAGAGATATATCTTAATTTTTCCCAATAATTTCCCAACTATCTTAATACCATGTGTTGAATAACCCATCTTTCCTCTACTGACTTGAAATGTTACTTTATAGTTGAGTGAACACTAGATTGACAATGTTGGGAGATGGGCATAGCAAAGTGCTCAGGAGAATATGAAGGCCTTCCTCTTCTGCTGTACCAGCTATACTAGCTGGCCTGGCATTCCTGTTTCTCCCCTGGCCATGTAGCTTGCTCTGAACAGACATAAAGGACTGACCAATATTCCCTAGTTGTTTTATACCGATGTACAGAGAAATCTTAGCTTTGAAATGGGGCCATTTCTCCTTCTTCTCCTTCACCACCATCATCATCATCATCCTGTATAAGGTTGTGGTAGACCTGCCAACTATTTCCATCTCCCCTGAGCTACTTGAAGTGTGTACAGCCTTATGCACCATGTGACTCAGGGGAAGACCCTCATCTATAGCATTCCCTCCTGGAAATCTGGAACAGGAACATCTAGTCATCTGGCTTTGCTTTTGCAAAGTGCTCCACTGGTAAAAACGAGATGATTTCGGGTGGTACATGGTGAATCTGTTTTAATTTAATTTAATTAAAATTTAAAAATTATTATTCTTTTTTACTTACATTGTAAAGGATACAAATGAACAGCCAGATGAACAGGCAAGGTCTAGAAGTGTCCTGAGAGCAGGATCTTCCCTGTGGAGATGGGGTGTACCACCCTCGTGGCAGGTAAATGTACTCAGCCATCCAGAAACTGTTTTAATTTTAATCGTTACATTTATTTATTTATTTTATTCTAATGGGTATTAAAAAATGACACACATGAGAGCACAAGGCTTAAAATAGGTATTTAATTGAACACAAGTGAATAAATGTAAAGAACACTGTATTTGAGTGAACATGGCAAAATGGTACAGAAGGTTTGAGGATGATTGAAGTTTGGAAAATCCCAAATTAGTTGGCAGTATTATCAGTCAAGAGTGCCCTCAGGGGAATTCCCTGGTGGTCCAATGGTTAGGACTCTGGGCTTTCACTGCCGAGGGTAAGGTTCGATCCTTGGGTGGGGAACTAAGATCCCACAAGCTGTGCGGTGGCCAAAAAAAAAAAAAAAAAAAAAAGAAGAAGGAGTGCCCTCAGATGCAAGTAACAAAAACCTAACTCATAATGGCTTAAAAGCATGGGGGTGAGGTTTTAAAAAAAAGTTAGTTTTTGTCTTTGGGTTTTGTTATTTTACACATAATTTCCACTTGTTGGACAATGTTGGTTCAGGGGCTCAATGATGTCTGAGGGTGAAAGACCTCTCTGTGATTCTTTTGGCCTTTTCCTCATGGTCCCATGATGGCTGCTGCTGCTCTGGCTATCACAGCCAAAAGGAAGAAAAAGGAAGAGGTGGCAACAAGCAGTGCCTTGCCTTTTGTCAGGAAAAGCAAGAGCTTTCCCAGAGTTCCCAGCAGTCTTCTCCTTAAGCCTCATTTGCCAGAACCTTATAAATGGCCACTGCTAGGTGTAAAGGAGGCTGGGAAAGTGGACCGTAGATTGTTGTAACTGGCTTAGATCATCCTCATCAAACCGAGGTCCTCTTAGTGAGGAAGGAACGGGAACGGGTGGTGGGTAGACAACTGCAGTGTCTGCCATGTGGGGATGTGTGGACCTGCAGAGAGAAGCAGAGATGGGACACCATCTGCCCCAAAGAGATGCTACTGTGGAACTAATGTCAGGCTCTCAGCTCCAATCCCTAAATGGCCAACTGTACTTCATTTCCTGTTCTTGCGAGTTGGCAAGATTGCCTGTTGTATCATTTCCATAAACCATCTTTGACTTGAGCTAGTGAGAGTGGGTTTTTATTCATTATAGCCCCAAGCAGTTTTTTTGTTTTTACTGAAGTATAGTTAATTTACAATGTTGTGTTAGTTTCAAGTGTACAGCAAACTGACTCAGTTTTATATAGATATATATTTTTTTTCTTTTCTATTATAGGTTATTACAAGATATTGAATATAGTTCCCCGTGCTCCAAGCAGAGTTTTTGACATGCATTAAAGTGTGTTTTCTCATTTGTTCTTTACAGCAGTTACTAGAATCCTTATTTTACACAAGAGGAAAAAGAAGTTCTGAGGTTAACTTGCTCAACTTCATGTGACTTTAACTTAGGTTTTCTGACAACTAATATATTCTTTATGCCATCTCCATATTTTTTAAAGGACCATCTTTAAAGGGGAAGTGTTTATTCCTTAAATAGCATCAAGAGGACAAAGGAATAAATACACGAGAGAGGGAGTTTCCTTGGGGGCTGGTCAATGTCACCCATCAGCTCTATCCCTGGCTTAAATCAAAAGGCAGAAGGCAGCCTGACTCTGTCACGCATCTGGGTTTCAGAGACCTAGGGAATGTTTAGTTTTCTGCTTGTCTATTTCCAAACTTCATGCATGTAATTTATTGTCCTAATTACAATTTAACGTGGTTAGAGGATGTGAGACATCCAAGTTACAGATCTGTGTGAGAAGCACAAGAGACATCAAATGCATTTGGGAGCTGTGGTTTTCCTCCCTTCTCACACCAGAGTCGCTCCGTGGGTGACCTCAACCAGCCATGATTTTAACCACCACCAAGACAGTGCTGACTCTCAAGATCTTGATTCATCCTGGTCCAGCGGAAATCATTACCTCCTCTCCCTGAACTTGCTGTTTTTCTTGCATTCCCTATCTTGGCAAATGGTGGAGCCATCTACAGAGTCATGCCAGGACGTCATCTCCCCCACATGTAAACCCTTGCCACGTTATGTAGATTCTTTCCTCTAAATCACGCTGCAGTACGCCCCTTCTTTCCTTCCCCGAATGCTTCAGTTCAGCCCTTCATTCCCTTTCAGAGGATGGTGGCTGCCATCTCCTGGATTTGGTGTTTTCCAAGTTCATTGGAAAACCTGGGGTGCTTGCTAATCATCTAGATTCCCAGGCCCTTCTCCTAGACTCTGAGTCAATAGGCCTGGGGTAGGGCCCTGGAATCTGTATGCTTAACAAGCGTCCCAGGCAATTTTTCCAAGCAATGGGCAGCACTGGTACCTCACTGGTCTCCCTGTCTCAGGTCTCTCCCTTGTCAATCTAGCCCTGCTCTGCTGAAGAAGTATCTTCCTAAACTGTACCAGAGGCTTTTTTTTGTGCTGCACAAAACTCAGACTCTGAAACTTTATAAACAGGGTGTGACTTAGTCACTACCTCCCTCTCCAGTCTCATTTCCTGCCTTCCCTGGACTTTAATAATACAAACTGTTCATCAGATTTGAGGATCCCATTGCTTTTTCACTGCTCAGTGCCTTTGCCTATGTTGTACTTTCTGCCTGGACAGTTCACCTTCCCCAGGTCTACCTGGAAAACTCTTATCCATCCTGCAAGATCCAACTCAAGTGTTCCCTCTTTCCTGAAGCTTTCCTTGCCCCCTTTGGAGCTTGAGCATATGTTTATTATTGCAGCTGCCTCACTGAAGTCTCTGTGGCAGAGTCTCTGCTTAGCCCACAGGTACAGGTAGTATTTGTAGTTGTTGCCGGTGCTCGTTAAACAACTACTGAATAGATAGCTTTTTCTCTGTGAGAAGAAATTTAGTGAAAACAAATAAGGCAATTTCCAGAAAAATAGTATTGCCACTCTTTCCCCTGTGAGTCGAAACTCTATAGAGTTTCTTACTGTGAAAAGCAGTCCTTATTCTATCTGTTTACATTTGCAAATTCAATACGTTAAACTGTGTAGTAACAGTCAACATTTACCTGGTGCCCATTGTGTGCTAGAAACTTTGCATTCACCACTTCACTTATCCTACAGATGAAAAAACTGAGGCTCAGAGATTAATTAATTTGCCCAGGATCACAAAACTGGTAAGTGCTGGGATTGGTACAATGCTATTCTGCCTCTTCCAGAGATTTATGTAATAACCACTAGGATATGCCATATGTGTTTAGGATAAAACAACCCTGTATTGAGGGGTGCAAGTAATGTAGGTGAGTGAAGCAGTGTGGGCATGAGGCAATAAGGAGGGGTGTGGAGTGTGGCAAACCGGAGGGTGTACACTCTGCTTCAAGGAATTAGCCAAGACTTAGTGCCAGCTGATCTGCCTCCCCAGCATTTTTGTGAAAAATTTCTAACATGTAGTAAAGCTGAAAGAATTTTACACTGTATGCCTATCTACCTAGTACCTAGATTCTACTAGGAACATTTTACTTGCTTTATCTCATATCTATCCATTTATTCATTAATCAATTTTATTTCTTTCTACTGTAAATATTTCAAAGTAAATTGCACGCACATCTCCCTAAATACACCAGTATGTACATTAACTAGAGATCAATATTTGTTTTTAGTTTTTAGATATAAAATTTATGTACAGTGAAATGCCCAGACCTTCAGTGTATATTCACTAAGTTTTGACAAATAATGTGCTCCTGTCATCTAAATTTCCATTGAGAAATATCCCCCAATCTAGAAAACATCACCATCATTCGCAAAATAGCCTCACGTTCCTCCTAAGTTTGTCTCTGCTTCCATCCCCCTAAGGCAACAACGGTTTTGATTATTTTTCTTTCATAGATTAGTTTTGCCTGTTCTAGAACTTTATAAAAGCAGAATCATACAGTATATATTCTTTTGTGTAAGACTTCTTTCACTCAGCATAAAGTTTTAAAGATACATCCATGTTGTTGAGTGTTTCAGCAGCTCTCCTTTCTGTTGCTGAAAAGTATTCCATTGTATTTGACTTATGAACATACCACAGTTTGTTTATCCATCTTCCTATGCATGGACATAGGAAGTATAGCATATAGCCTAGTTTTTGGCTATTATGAATAAAGCTATTAATATTTTGGCACAAATATGTTCGTGGACATGTATTTTCACATCTCTGGGTATATTCTTAGGAGTGGAATTTCTGGGTCATAGAAGAGGAGTATGTTTAGTTTTATAAAAAAACTGCCAGACCTTTTACCAAAGTGGTTGCACCATTTTACATTCCCATCAACAATGTATGAGAATTCCAGTTGCTCCACATCCTCACCAGCACTTGATATTATCATTTAAACATTTTTTTGAGTCATTCTGGTGATTGCATAGTGGTATTTCCATTGTGGTTATAATCTGCATTTCCCTGATGACCAATGATGTTGAACACTTTTCATGTATATAGTAGTCATTTGTATATTGTCTTTTGTGAAGTGTCTGTTCCAATCTTTTGCCCATTTTGGGGGGAGTTGTTTGTGTTTTATTATTTTTGGAATTCTTTGTATATCCTTGATGCCAGTCACATACATGTTTTACAATTATTTTCTCCCAGCTTGTGGCTTGTTTAATACTTTTTACAATGGTGTCTTTTTTGATGAACATAAACTTAAAATTTTGACAAAGTCTAATTCACCAAAAAATTTTTAAAGGTTATTGCTTTCTTTGATTGGTAAAAAATAGTTTGCTTACGCTCAAGTCATGATATTCATCTACATTTTTCTCTAAAACCTTGGAGTTTTAGCTTTTACATCTAGACCTAGGATTTATCTCAACATAATATTTGTGTATAATGTAGGCATCAAAGTTCATATTTTTCCATATCTAGTTATTCCACCACCATTTTATGGATGAAATTTTCCTTTCCCCATTTGATTGCTTTGACACTTTTGTTGAAAATCAAGTGATGGTGTGAATGTGGTTCTACTTCTAGGATCTCCTTTATGTACCAACTTTAGATGGTTTTTTTTTTTTTTTTTTTTGGCGGTAGGCGGGCCTCTCACTGTTGTGGCCTCTCCTGTTGCAGAGCACAGGCTCCGGACGTGCAGGCTCAGCGGCCATGGCTCATGGGCCCAGCCGCTCCGTGGCATGTGGGATCTTCCCAGACCAGGGCATGAACCCGTGTCCCCTGCATTGGCAGGTGGACTCTCAACCACTGCGCCACCAGGGAAGCCCTTTAGATGATTTTTGCCATGAGCTCAGTATTGTCCCATCTTCCAAATTTTAGAAGAGAGGATAGAAATCCAGATTTCTTTTAATGTGAAAAAGTTTAAATTTTAATAGGTTGAAAATCAATTCTAATTTCAATGAACAAACAAAGAAACCAAACCTGTGTAGCCAAGGAAACTCATCTGCAGGCAGATCGGGTCTGTGGCATGGGGACTAGGAGAGGTAATTTCAGCAGGAAGCTGGTTATACTATCTATGTTCAAGTATAAATCAAGGGCCTTATTTTGTTTTTTTGTTGAGGTTGAAGAATATATTTTGAATAAATCAAGGAAATATAAGTTTGTGTGACTATTATTTCACTAAGATAATTAGTTATCTATTATTATAATACTTAAAGTTTAAATATAGAAATATGTTATTATGGAATTTGTATATCAACACACATTTAATTTTCTGAAAAATTTCCTTCAAATATATTAAAAAATTTTTTTTAAATTGAAGTATAGTTGATTTAAGGGCCTTATTTTAAGGGAAAGAAAGTGGGAATGTTGCCAGGGAAAGTAGGTGGGTTTCAATAGTTCAGGAGAGTCCATGAGAATTCACTGCCAGGGCGAGTTTAAAACCCAGAGCCTGAAACAACAAGGTCCTACTGTATAGCACAGAGAACCATATTCAGTATCCTATGATAAACCATAATGGAAAAGAATATTAAAGAAAAGAATGTATATATATGTATAACTGAGTCAGTTGTACAGCAGAAATTAACAGAACATTGTAAATCAACTATACTTCAATAAAAAAAAAGTCAAAAAAAAAAAAAAAGCCCCAGGGCCTGAGGTTTCTTTGGTGCCTAGGAGAGTGGGGAAGGACAGCAGCGGAGCTATTTGGAATTGCATCTAGCAGCAATACAGAGAGAGGGCCTAGTGGGAGACAAGAGAGTCCAGGACGCCCTTGATTGCAACGGAGGGGAGAGTGTAAGTAGCTAGACAGACCAGTGACAGGAGAGGGACAAGGACCAAGAGAGTCCAGCGTGAGCTGACTTGGAGTTAAGGGTCTGGAGTGATGGGAACTAAGAGAAGTGACAGGCCTCTAGGCCCAGGCCCAGGAAGATGCTTCCTGGAGTTGGCTGAGGCCTCTTTGGCTCGCTGGGTGGAAGGTGAGATAGCAGCCAGAAGACATACAAGTGCGGATACCAGAGCTTCAAGGAGAGCTCCCAGCAGCACGACATATTTCCCACTCCCATGGTTAAGTTACTGGCTTTTAACATGTTAAGATTATACTTCACACTTAAAACTTAGAACGGGAACTATGTCACGTGTTTCAAAAATAAAAAAAATTAAAAGCTATTGATGAAAAGTCTTCTTCCACCTGCCTCCCATCTGCCCAGTTCCCATCTCCAACCCCTCCACCCCCAGGTAAATATTTGTGCTGTTTATTTGTATTGCAACCAAGGATGCTACTTTGCCTGCCCCGTCTGTCAGACAAAATGTTGATTATGCTGATTGAGCCACACAGAGTAGAGCTTAGTGCAGCTGGCAGCATGTAAGAGAACATGAGCAAGTCTGCATTAAAGACAGAAGTTTGTTAGAACTTGCTAGAACCTTGTCTTATGAATATGTAAGAGAGTGCTATCAGGGAAGGAGATCATTCTCCTCAAACTGGGACATGGTGGTTGTTATGGAGTGAATGTTTGTGTCCCATCAAAATTCTTTTTTTTTGGAAGAAAATCCAAGGTCGCTGTAACGGAGATCAGTCACTTCCCGTGGTTACATTTTTTTTTTTTTTTTTTTTTTGCCGTACGCGGGCCTCTCACCATCGTGGCCCCTCCCGCTGCGGAGCACAGGCTCTGGACGCGCAGGCCCAGCAGCCATGGCTCACGGGCCCAGCTGCTCTGCGGCATGTGGGATCCTCCCGGACCCGGGCACGAACCCGTGTCCCCTGCATCGGCAGGCGGACTCTCAACCACTGCACCACCAGGGAAACCCCCGTGGTTACATTTTAGTAGAATTAGAAAAAAGTAACAAAAGTTGGAGTAAACCAGGAGGTCTTTCCCCAGACGCTGAATCTGCCAGGGCCATCAGAATTCAGGTGTTGAAGTCCTAACCTCCAATGTGATGGTATTTTGTGGTGCTGGTGGGGTCTTTGGGAAGCAACTAGGTTTAGATGAAATCATGAGGGTGAGGGCTCCCTGGCCCCCCCACAAGTGATGGGATTAGTCTCCTTATAAAGAGGAGGAAGAGGCCAGAGCTCTTTCTGTCTCTGCACAGAAGGCAGCGGTCTGCAGGCCAGGAAGAGAGCTCTCACCAAGAACCCTACCAGGACTTTCAGTCTCCAAAACTGTAAGAAATAAATATCTGTTGTTTAAGCCACTTAGTCCACAGTATTTTGTGATGGCAGCCCCAGCTGACTAAGACAATTTTGGAATTTTGGAGAACCAAAAAGTGAGTTATAAGAAATCTGTGAAAAGATTTTCAGTTGTCTGAAATAATACCTTTTAATTGCTTTGCCAAGTGTGTCCAAACGTGCTGTGTTTAAAAGTGTGGGTTCACACAAAGAGACTGAGAACCGCTGGTCTGGAGGAAGGGTCTGCGGAGGAAGGGGGATGGCCACAGGGACAGCTATTCATGAAGCCTGTGACAAGTTTGTGAGATACGACCAAACGGGTGGTAAACTTCAACTGCTCATCTCAAGCCGCACTCACGCTCTGGCAATTGCTAAACTCTCATCTGGGAGGTCGTTAAGGGGAGAATGAATGTAGAATGAATGTATGCGAAAAGGTTTGCAGACCTTTAAAGGTGGTGTTAGGTTCTAGACATTGGCTGCCTAATCCAACTTCTAGCGGGTAGAGGGTATTTCCACGTGGGTTATTTCACTGCCCTCCCCGCCCCGCCCCGCCCCGCCCCGCCCCTCGTCTGCCTGTCGGCCCCCTCCCCGTGTTTGGTTTGAATTGAAGGTAATGCTGCCCTCTTCTGGATTTATTTTGAAACTACATTCCCTGGCCACCAGGAGTAGATTGTTTTTTTTTTCCCCACTCTTGCTAGATCTCAGGTGCTGTCAGCATCGCTAGGGGTCTCATGCTGTCCAAAGCCATGATGGGGTCCACTTTCCCTCCAGGGTAATTTCCCAGAGGCCAGATGCGAGATAAACAGAAGGCAAGCCACTCGTGGGTCTCCCAGTGTCGAGAAATATAATCCGTCTTTCTTTCCTTTTCTTTCGTCAACAACTTTTTATGGCACCCTAATTGCCAAGCTGTCTCATAGGCACTTGGGATACAGTGATAAAAATAGATAAGGATCACTGCCCCTGTGAAGTTTATGTTCTAGAGAGGAGACAGACAATAAACAATAGAGTCTATAGTAAACAAATAGATTATATAGTTTGTTAGAAAGTGGTAAGTGCTGTGGGGGAGAAACATGCAAAATAAAGCGGGGTTAGGGACACCCAGCAATGGTGATGCAACTGTAAATAGGTGGACAGGCTGGGCCCCATTGAGAAGGTAGCATCTGAGCAAACACTTGGAGGAGGCGAGGGAATTACCCACAGGAGCACCTACAGAAGAGCAGTACCAGAAGTGTGAACTGTGGAGGCAATGCCCTAAGGCAGGAGCAAAGCCAGCAGGACAATGTGGCCGGAGCAGAGCTCTAAGGGACAAAAGAGGATACGAGGGCTTCCCTGGTGGCACAGTGGTTGAGAGTTCGCCTGCCGATGCAGGGGACACGGTTTCGTGCCCTGGTCTGGGAAGATCCCACATGCCGCGGAGCGGCTGGGCCCGTGAGCCATGGCCGTTGAGCCTGCGCGTCCGGAGCCTGTGCTCCGCAACGGGAGAGGCCACAACAGTGAGAGGCCCACATACCGCAAAAAAAAAAAAAAAAAAAAAAAAAGAGGATACGATTAGAGAGTATTATGGACTGAATTGTGTCCCTTCCCCCCAAATTCATATGTTGAAGCCCTAACCTCCACTACATCAAAATGGGACCTTATTAAGAATCCGCCTGCCAATGCAAGGGACACAGGTTCGAGCCCTGGTCCGGGAAGATCCCACATGCTGTGGAGCAACTAAGCCCGTGCGCCACAACTACTGAAGCCTGTGCGCCACACTACTGAAGCCCGTGCTCCTAGAGCCCATGCTCAGCAACAAGAGAAGCCACTGCAGTGAGAAGCCCACACACCACAACGAAGGGTAGCCTGGCTCACCGCAACTAGAGAGAGCCCGCGTGCAGCAACGAAGACCCAACATAGCCAAAAATAAAAAAATAAAATAAATAAATTTTAAATTAAAAAAAAGGGGGTTTCCCTGGTGGCTCAGTGGTTGGGAGTCCTCCTGCCGATGCAGGGGAAACGGGTACGTGCCCCGGTCCGGGAAGATCCCACATGCCGTGGGCGGAACGGCTGGGCCCGTGAGCCATGGCTGCTGAGCCTGCACGTCCGGAGCCTGTGCTCCACAGCGGGAGAGGCCACAGCAGTGAGAGGCCCGCATACCGAAAAAAAAAAAAAAAAGGGACCTTATTTGGAAATAGGGTCCTTGCAGATTAATTAATTAAGATGAGGTCATCAGAGGGGGCCCTAATCCAACATAATTGTTGTCCTATAAAAAGGGGAAATTTGGACACAAACACATGCACACAAGGAGAACACCATGTGAAGATGAAGGCAGAGACTGTAGCAATGTTTCCACAATCAAGGAATTCCAGAGATTGTTAGCAAACCACCAGAAGCTAGGGGAGAGGCCTGGAACAGATTCTCCCTTGCAGCCCTTGGAAGGACCCAACCCTACTGACACCCTGATCTTGGGCTTCCAGCTTCCAGAACTGTGAGAAAATACTTTTCTGTTGTTTAAGCCACCCGGTTTGTGGCCCAGAGTGCAGGGGGTGGAGGAGTGACGGAGAAAGCCTTAAAGGCTATGTAAGGACTTTCACTTTTATCAAATTCACCTTTTTTCATGATTAAGTGGGCTATATCACCCCCAATGCAAGCATTACTCAATGTTAGAAAACCATTAATATAATTCACATGCTAATATATCTAAGAAGAAAAAAAAACATATGACTATCTTGATAGGCCTTTGACAAAATTCAGTACCTATTCCTGATTTAAAAAATAAAGCTCTGGGACTTCCCTGGTGGTGCAGTGGTTAAGAATCTGCCTGCCAATGCAGGGACATGGGTTCAAGCCCTGGTCCGGGGAGATCCCACACGCCACGGAGCAACTAAGCCCGTGCACCACAACTACTGAGCCCACGTGCCACAACTACTGAAGCCTGCATGCCATAACTCCTGAAGCCCACACACCTAGAGCCTGTGGTCCACAACAAGAGAAGCCACCACAATAAGCCCGCACACCGCAACAAAGAGTAGCCCCCGCTCGCCGCAACTAGAGAAAAGCCCGTGGCAGCAATGAAGACCCAAATGCAGCCAAAAAAAAAAATAATAATTAAAAAAAAAAGTCAATAAAACAAAATAGGTAACAACGTTAATAGCAAGTATTAACTAAGCTCCAGATTTTATCTGGATTTTTCTAGATATTCCATTATCTCCTCTTTCTGTATCAAGATCCAATCCAGGTCAGCAGAAACTCTGCAAGCCAGAAGGGACTGGCAGGACATATTTAAAGTGATGAAGGAGAAAAACCTGCAACCAAGATTACTCTTTCCAGCAAGGATGTCATTCAGATTTGATGGAGAAATTAAAACGTTTACAGACAAGCAAAAGCTGAGAGAGTTCAGTACCACCAAACCAGCTTTACAACAAATGCTAAAGGAACTTCTCTAGGCAAGAAACACAACGGAAGGAAAAGACCTACAATAACGAACCCAAAACAATTAAGAAAATGGGAATAGGAACATGCATATCGATAATTACCTTAAATGTAAATGGACTAAGTGCTCGCAACAAAAGACACAGATTAGCTGAATGGATACAAAAACAAGACCCATATATATGCTGCCTACAAGAGACCCACTTCAGACCTAGAGACACATACAAACTGAAAGTAAGGGGATGGAAAAAGATAGTCCATGCAAATGGAAATCAAAAGAAAGCTGGAGTAGCAATTCTCATATCAGACAAAATAGACTTTAAAATAAAGACTATTACAAGAGACAAAGAAGGACACTACATAATGATCAAGGGATCGATCCAAGAAGAAGATATAACAATTGTAAATATTTATGCACCCAACATAGGAGCACCTCAATACATAAGGCAAATACTAACAGCCATAAAAGGGGAAATCGACAGTAACACATTCATAGTAGGGGACTTCAACACCCCACTTTCACCAATGGACAGATCATCCAAAATGAAAATAAATAAGGAAACACAAGCTTTAAATGATACATTAAACAAGATGGACTTAATTGATATTTATAGGACATTCCATCCAAAAACAACAGAATACACATTTTTCTCAAGTGCTCATGGAACATTCTCCAGGATAGATCATATCTTGGGTCACAAATCAAGCCTTGGTAAATTTAAGAAAATTGAAATTGTATCAAGTATCTTTTCTGACCACAACACTATGAGACTAGATATCAATTACAGGAAAAGATCTGTAAAAAAAATACAAACACATGGAGGCTAAACAATACACTACTTAATAACAAAGTGATCACTGAAGAAATCAAAGAGGAAATCAAAAACTACCTAGAAACAATTGACAAGGGAGACATGATGACCCAAAACCTATGGGATGCAGCAAAAGCAGTTCTAAGAGGGAAGTTTATAGCAATACAACCCACCTTAAGAAACAGGAAACATCTCGAATAAACAACCTGACCTTGCACCTAAAGCAATTAGAGAAAGAACAAAAAACCCCCAAAGTTAGCAGAAGGAAAGAAATCATAAAAATCAGATCAGAAATAAATGAAAAAGAAATGAAGGAAACAATAGCAAAGATCAATAAAACTAAAAGCGGGGCCCCGGAGGAAGATGGCGGAAGAGTAAGACGCGGAGATCACCTTCCTCCCCACAGATACATCAGAAATTCATCTACACGTGGAACAACTCCTACAGAACACCTACTGAACGCTGACAGGAGACCTCAGACCCCCCAAAAGGCAAGAAGCTCCCCACATACCTGGGTAGGGCAAAAGAAAAAAAGAATAAACAGAGACAATAGGATAGGGACGGGACCTGCACCAGTGGGAGGGAGCCGTGAAGGGGGGAAGGTTTCTACACACTACAAGCCCCTTCGCGGGCGGAGACTGCAGGTGGCGGAGGGGGAAAGCTTCGGAGTAGCGGAGGAGAGCACAGCAACAGGGGTGCGGAGGGCAAAGCGGAGAGATTCTGGCACAGAGGACCGGTGCCCTCAGGCACACACCAACCCGAGAGGCTTGTCTGCTCGGCCGCCGTGGCGGGCGGGGCTGGGAGCTGAGGCTCGGGTATCGGCTTTCAGTCGGAGCGCAGGGAGAGGACTGGGGCTGGCGGCAGGAAGAGAGCCTGAAGGGGTTAGTGCACCACGGCTAGCCCGGAGGGAGTCCGGGGAAAGGGTCTGGAGCTGCTGAAGAGGCAAGAGACTTTTTTCCCTTTTGTTTCCTGGTGCGCGAGGAGAGGGCATTAAGAGGGCTGCTTGGGGAAGCGCCGGTGACAGGCACGAGCCGCGGGTAAGGCACGGACCTCGGAGACGGGCGTGGGCCGCCGCCGCCGCCGCCCGCCCGCCGCGGCCCGCCGCTGCCGCCCGCCGCCGCCGCCGCTGCCGCCGCCGCCGCGGGGCCTGTGTGCGAGCGCGGGTCACTGTCCGCCCCGCCTTCCGGGGGGCCTGTGCACCCCGCCACTGCTGGGGTCCCCGAGACCCGGGGACGGCTTTCCCGGGAAAGCGCACGGAGCGCCACGGGCTGCTGCAACGTCACGCCGGCCTCTGCCGCCGCAGGCCCGCCCCACACTGCGCGCCCCTCCCTCCCCTCTGCCTGAGTGAGCCAGAGCCCCCGAATCAGCGGCTCCTTTAAACCCGTCCTGTCTGAGCGAAGAACGGACGCCCTCCGGCGACCTACGCGCAGAGGCGGGGCCAGGTCCAAGGCTGAGACCCGGGAGCTGTGAGAGCAGGGGCAGGGAAATCTCTCTGTGCAGCCTCGGAGGCAGCGGATTAAAGCTCCACGGTCCACTTGATGTGCCCTGCGTCTGTGGAGTGCATGAATGGACAGCGAATCATCCCAAATTGAGGAAGTGGACTTTGAGGACAAGATTTAAGACTTTCCCCCCTTTTCCTCTTTTTACAACGAATTATTCCAAATTAAGGAGGTGGACTTAGAGAGCAAGATTTCAGACTTCTCGCCCTTTTCCTCTTTTTACAACGAATTATCCCAAATTGAGGAGGTGGACTTGGAGAGCAAGATTTTTGATTTTTCCCCCTGCTCTCTTTTTGTGAATGTGTATGTGTAATCTTCTGTGTAAGATTCTCTCTGTATAGCTTTGCTTCCACCATATGTCTCAGGGTTCTATCGGTCCGTTTTTTTTTTTTTTTTTTTTTCAATAATTACTTTCTAATTTTAATAACGCTACTATATTTCATACTTTATTCTATTTTACTTTACCTGCTCTTTCTTTTTTTCCTACTCTCCCTTCCTCCCTCCCTCCCTCCGCTCCTCCTTTCCTTCTTTCTTTTTCTTTCCTCCCTCCCACCCTTCTTCTTTCCACTTTCTTTTTCTTTCCTTCCTCCCTCCCTCCTGTCTTTCTTCCTTTCCTTTCTCCCTCCCTCCCTCCTTTCTTTCCTTCTTTCTTTCCATCCTTCCTCCCTCCCTCCCTCCCTCCTTTCTTTCTTCCTTCCTTCCTTCCTTCCTTTCTTCCCTTCTTCCTTTCTTTCCCTCTCTCTTTCTTTCTTCTACTAATTCTTTCTTTCTACTTTTTCTCCCTGTTACTCTGAGCCGGGTGGATGAAAGGCTCTTGGTGCTGCAGCCAGGAGCCAGTGCTGTGCCTCTGAAGTGGGAGAGCCAACTTCAGGACACGGGTCCACAACAGACCTCCCAGCTCCACATAATATCAAGCAGCGAAAATCTCCCAGAGATCTCCATCCCAACACCAGCACCCAGCTTCAGTCAACGACCAGCAAGCTACAGTGCAGGTCACCCTATGCCAAGCAACTAGCAAGGCAGGAACACAACCCCACCCATTAGCAGAGAGGCTACCTAAAAACATAATAAGGCCATAGGCACCCCAAAACACACCACCAGACGTGGACCTGTCCACCAGAAAGACAAGATCGAGCCTCAACCACCAGAGCACAGGAATTAGTCCCCCCCACCAGGAAGCCTACACAACCTACTGAAACAACCTTAGCCACTGGGGTCAGACACCAAAAACAACGGGAACTACGAATCTGCAGCCGGCAAAAAGGAGACCCCAAACACAGTAACATAAGCAAAATGAGAAGGCAGAAAAACACACAGCAGGTGAAGGAGCAAGATAAACACCTACCAGACCTAACAAATGAAGAGGTAATAGGCAGTCTACCTGAAAAAGAATTCAGAATAATGATAGTAAAGCTGATCCAAGATTCTATTTCCATGATCCATAATCTTGGAAATAGAATAGACAACATGCAAGAAACAGTTAACAAGGACCTAGAAGAACTAAAGATGAATCAAGCATCGATTAAAAACACAATAAATGAAATGAAAAATACTCTAGATGGGATCAATAGCAGAATAACTGAGGCAGAAGAACGGATAAGTGAGGTGGAAGATAAAATAGTGGAAATAACTGATGCAGAGCAAAATAAAGAAAAAAGAATGAAAAGAACAGAGGAGAGTCTCAGAGATCTCTGGGACAACATTAAACGCACCAACATTCGAATTATAGGGGTTCCAGAAGAAGAAGAGAAAAAGAAAGGGACTGAGAAAATATTTGAAGAGATTATAGTTGAAAACTTCCCTAATTTGGGAAAGGAAATAGTTAATCAAGTCCAGGAGGCACAGAGAGTCCCATACAGAATAAATCCAAGGAGAAATACACCAAGACACATATTAATCAAACTGTCAAAAATTAAACACAAAGAAATCATATTAAAAGCAGCAAGGCAAAAACAACAAATAACACACAAGGGAATCCCCATCAGGTTAACAGCTGATCTCTCAGCAGAAACCCTACAAGCCAGAAGGGAGTGGCAGGACATAATTAAAGTGATGAAGGAGAGAAACCTGCAACCTAGATTACTCTACCCAGCAAGGATCTCATTCAGATTTGATGGAGAAATTAAAACCTTTACAGACAAGCAAAAGCTGAGAGAGTTCAGCACCACCAAACCAGCTTTACAACAAATGCTAAAGGAACTTCTCTAGGCAAGAAACACAACAGAAGGAATATACCTACAATAACGAACCCAAAGCAATTAAGGAAATGGGAATAGGAACATACATATCAATAATTACCTTAAATGTAAATGGACTAAATGCTCCCACCAAAAGACACAGAGTGGCTGAATGGATACAAAAACAAGACCCATATATATGCTGTCTACAAGAGACCCACTTCAGACCTAGAGACACATACAGATTGAAAGTAAAGGGATGGAAAAAGATATTCCATGCAAATGGAAATCAAAAGAAAGCTGGAGTAGCAATTCTTATATCAGACAAAATAGACTTTAAAATAAAGACTATTAGAAGAGACAAGGAAGGACACTACATAACGATAAAGGGATCGATCCAAGAAGAAGATATAACAATTGTAAATATTTATGCACCCAACATAGGAGCACCTCAATACATAAGGCAAATACTAACAGCCATAAAAGGGGAAATCGACAGTAACACACTCATAGTAGGGGACTTTAACACCCCACTTTCACCAATGGACAGATCATCCAAAATGAAAATAAATAAGGAAACACAAGCTTTAAATGATACATTAAACGAGATGGACTTAGTTGATATTTATAGGACATTCCATCCAAAAACAACAGAATACACATTTTTCTCAAGTGCTCATGGAACATTCTCCAGGATAGATCATATCTTGGGTCACAAATCAAGCCTCGGTAATTTTAAGAAAATTGAAATTGTATCAAGTATCTTCTCCGACCACAATGCTATGAGACTAGACATCAATTACAGGAAAAGATGTGTAAAAAATACAAACACATGGAGGCTAAACAATACACTACTCAATAACGAAGTGATCACTGAAGAAATCAAAGAGGAAATTAAAAAATACCTAGAAACAAATGACAATGGAGACACGACGACCCAAAACCTATGGGACGCAGCAAAAGCAGTTCTAAGGGGGAAGTTTATAGCAATACAATCCCACCTTAAGAAACAGGAAGCATTTCGAGTAAACAACCTGACCCTGCACCTAAAGCAATTAGAGAAAGAAGAACAAAAATACCCCAAAGCTAGCAGAAGGAAAGAAATCATAAAGATCAGATCAGAAATAAATGAAAAAGAAATGAAGGAAACGATAGCAAAGATCAACCAAACTAAAAGCTGGTTCTTTGAGAAGATAAACAAAATTGACAAACCATTAGCCAGACTCATCAAGAAAAAAAGGGAGAAGACTCAAATCAATAGAATTAGAAATGAAAAAGGAGAAGTAACAACTGACACTGCAGAAATACAAAAGATTATGAGAGATTACTATAAGCAACTCTATTCCAATAAAATGGACAACCTGGAAGAAATGGACACATTCTTAGAAATGCACAACCTGCCAAGACTGACTCAGGAAGAAATAGAAAATATGAATAGACCAATCACAAGCACTGAAATTGAAACTGTGATTAAAAATCTTCCATCAAACAAAAGCCCAGGACCAGATGGCTTCACAGGTGAATTCTATCAAACATTTAGAGAAGAGCTAACACCTATCCTTCTCAAACTCTTCCAAAATATAGCAGAGGGAGGAACACTCCCAAACTCATTCTACGAGGCCGACATCACCTTGATACCAAAACCAGGCAAGGATGTCACAAAGAAAGAAAACTACAGGCCAATATCACTGATGAACATAGATGCAAAAATCCTCAACAAAATACTAGCAAACAGAATCCAACAGCACATTAAAAGGATCATACACCATGATCAAGTGGGGTTTATCCCAGGAATGCAAGGATTCTTCAATATACGCAAATCAATCAATGTAATACACCATATTAACAAGTTGAAGGAGAAAAACCATATGATCATCTCAATAGATGCAGAGAAAGCTTTCGACAAAATTCAACACCCATTTATGATAAAAACCCTGCAGAAAGTAGGTATAGAGGGATCTTTCCTCAACATAATAAAGGCCATATATGACAGACCCACAGCCAACATTGTCCTCAATGGTGAAAAACTGAAACCATTTCCACTAAGATCAGGAACAAGACAAGGCTGCCCACTCTCACCACTCTTATTCAACATAGTTTTGGAAGTTTTAGCCACAGCAATCAGAGAAGAAAAGGAAATAAAAGGAATCCAAATTGGAAAAGAAGAAGTAAAGCTGTCACTGTTTGCAGATGACATGATACTATACATAGAGAATCCTAAAGATGCTACCGAAAAACTACTAGAGCTAATCAATGAATTTGGTAAAGTAGCAGGATATAAAATTAATGTACAGAAATCTCTGGCATTCCTATACACTAATGATGAAAAATCTGAAAATGAAATCAAGAAAACACTCCCATTTACCATCGCAACAAAAAGAATAAAATATCTAGGAATAAACCTACCTAAGGAGACAAAAGACCTGTATGCAGAAAACTATAAGACACTGATGAAAGAAATTAAAGATGATACAAATAGATGGAGAGATATACCATGCTCCTGGATTGGAAGAATCAATATTGTGAAAATGACTCTACTACCGAAAGCAATCTACAGATTCAATGCAATCCCTATCAAACTACCAATGGCATTTTTCACAGAACTAGAACAAAAAATTTCAAAATTTGTTTGGAAAAACAAAAGGCCCCGAATAGCTAAAGCAATCTTGAGAACGAAAAACGGAGCTGGAGGAATCAGGCTCCCTGACTTCAGACTATACTACAAAGCTACAGTAATTAAGACAGTCTGGTACTGGCATAAAAACAGAAAGATAGATCAGTGGATCAGGATAGAAAGCCCAGAGATAAACCCACGCACATATGGCCAACTTATCTTTGATAAAGGAGGCAGGAATGTACAGTGGAGAAAGGACAGCCTCTTCAATAAGTGGTGCTGGGAAAACTGGACAGGGACATGTAAAAGTTTGAGATTAGATCATTCCCTAGCACCATACACAAAAATAAGCTCAAAATGGATTAAAGACTTAAATGTAAGGCCAGAAACTATCAAACTCTTAGAGGAAAACATAGGTAGAACACTCTATGACATAAATCACAGCAAGATCCTTTTGGACCCACCTCCTAGAGAAATGGAAATAAAAACAAAGATAAACAAATGGGACCTAATGAAACTTCAAAGCTTTTGCACAGCAAAGGAAACCATAAAGAAGACCAAAAGACAACCCTCAGAATGGGAGAAAATATTTGCAAATGAAGCAACTGACAAAGGATTAATCTCCAAAATTTATAAACAGCTCATGCAGCTCAATAGCAAAAAAACAGACAACCCAATCCAAAAATGGGCAGAAGACTTAAATAGGCATTTCTCCAAAGAAGATATACAGACTGCCAACAAACACATGAAAGAATGCTCAACATCATTAATCATTAGAGAAATGCAAATCAAAACTACAATGAGATATCATCTCACACCAGTCAGAATGGCCATCATCAAGGAATCTAGAAACAATAAATGCTGGAGAGGGTGTGGAGAAAAGGGAACACTCTTGCACTGCTGGTGGGAATGTGAATTGGTACAGCCACTATGGAGAACGGTATGGAGGTTCCTTAAAAAACTACAAATAGAACTACCATATGACCCAGCAATCCCACTACTGGGCATATACCCTGAGAAAACCATAATTCCAAAAGAGACATGTACCAAAATGTTCATTGCAGCTCTATCCACAATAGCCCGGAGCTGGAAACAACCTAAGTGTCCATCATCGGATGAATGGATAAAGAAGATGTGGCACATATATACAATGGAATATTACTCAGCCATAAAAAGAAACGAAACTGAGCTATTTGTAATGAGGTGGATAGACCTAGAGTCTGTCATACAGAGTGAAGTTAGTCAGAAAGAGAAAGACAAATACCGTATGCTAACACATATATACGGAATTAAAAAAAAAAATGTCATGAAGAACCTAGGGGCAAAACGAGAATAAAGACACAGACCTACTTGAGAATGGACTTGAGGATATGGGGAGGGGGAAGGGTAAGCTGTGACAAAGCGAAAGAGAGGCATGGACATATATACACTACCAAACGTAAGGTAGATAGATAGTGGGAAGCAGCCGCAGAGCACAGGGAGATCAGCTCGGTGCTTTGTGACCGCCTGGAGGGGTGGGATGGGGAGGGTGGGAGGGAGGGAGATGCATGAGGGAAGGGATGTGGGAACAGATGTATATGTATGACTGATTCACTTTGTTATAAAGCAGAAACTAATTAAAAAAAAAAAAAAGAGAAAAAAAAAAAAAAAAAAAAACTAAAAGCTGGTTCTTTGAGAAGATAAACAAAATTGATAAACCATTAGCCAGACTCATCAAGAAAAAAAGGGAGAAGACTCAAATCTCACCACTCTTATTCAACATAGTTTTGGAAGATTTAGCCACAGCCATCAGAGAAGAAAAGAAAGTAAAAGGAATCAAAATTGGAAAAGAAGAAGTAAAGCTGTCACTGCTTGCAGATGACATGATAATATACATAGAGAATCCTAAAGATGCTACCAGAAAACTACTAGAGCTAATCAATGAATTTGGTAAAGTAGCAGGATACAAAATTAATGCACAGAAATCTCTGGCATTCCTGTACAGTAATGATGAAAAATCTAAAAGTGAAATCAAGAAAACACTCTCATTTACCATTGCAACAAAAAGAATAAAATATCTAGGAATAAACCTACCTAAGGAGACAAAAGACCTGTATGCAGAAAATTATAAGACACTGATGAAAGAAATTAAAGATGATACAAATAGACGAAGTGATGTACCATGTTCCTGGATTGGAAGAATCAATATTGTGAAAATGACTCTACTACCCAAAGCACTCTACAGATTCAATGCAATCCCTATCAAACTACCACTGGCATTTTTCACAGAAGTAGAACAAAAAAATTCACAATTTGTATGGAAACACAAAAGACCCCGAATAGCCAAAGCAATCTTGAGAAAGAAAAACGGAGCTGGAGGCATCAGGCTCCCTGACTTCAGACTATACTACAAAGCTACAGTAATCAAGACAGTATGGTACTGGCACAAAAACAGAAAGATAGATCAATGGAACAGGATAGAAAGCCCAGAGATAAACCCACGCACATATGGTCACCTTATCTTTGATAAAGGAGGCAGGAATGTACAGTGGAGAAGGGACAACCTCTTCAATAAGTGGTGCTGGGAAAACTGGACAGGTATATGTAAAAGTATGAGATTAGATCACTCCCTAACACCGTACACAAAAATAAGCTCAAAATTGATTAAAGACCTAAATGTAAGGCCAGAAACTATCAAACTCTTAGAGGAAAACATAGGCAGAACACTCTATGACATAAATCACAGCAAGATCCTTTTTGACCCACCTCCTAGAGAAATGGAAATAAAAACAAAAATAAACAAATGGGACCTAATGAAACTTCAGAGCTTTTGCACAGCAAAGGAAACCATAAACAGGATGAAAAGACAGCCCTCAGAATGGGAGAAAATATTTGCAAATGAAGCAACTGACAAAGGTTTAATCTCCAAAATTTATAATCAGCTCATGCAGCTCAATAGCAAAAAAAATAAACAACCCAATCCAAAAATGGGCAGAAGACCTAAATGGACATTTCTTCAAAGAAGATATACAGACTGCCAACAAACACACGAAAGAATGCTCGACATCATTAATCATTAGAGAAATGCAAATCAAAACTACAATGAGATATCATCTCACACCAGTCAGAATGGCTATCATCAAAAAATCTAGAAACAATAAATGCTGGAGAGGGTGTGGAGAAAAGGGAACACTCTTGCACTGCTGGTGGGAATGTGAATTGATACAGCCACTATGGAGAACAGTATGGAGGTTCCTTAAAAAACTACAAATAGAACTACCATATGACCCAGCAATCTCACTACTGGGCATATACCCTGAGAAAATCATAATTCAAAAAGAGTCATGTACCAAAACGTTCATTGCAGCTCTATTTACAATAGCCCGGAGATGGAAACCACCTAAGTGTCCATCTTCGGATGAATAGATAAAGAAGATGTGGCACATATATACAATGGAATATTACTCAGCCATAAAAGGAAATGAAATTGACCTATTTGTAATGAGGATAGACCTAGAATCTGTCATACAGAGTGAAGTAAGTCAGAAAGAGAAAGACAAATACTGTATGCTAACACATATATATGGAATTTAAGGAAAAAAATGTTATGAAGAACCTAGGGGTAAAACAGGAATAAAGACACAGACCTAAAAAAAAAAAAAAAAAAAGATCCAATCCAGGGTTCCCCATGGCATTCAGTTGGCATGGCTTCCCAATCTCCTTGGTCTGTGACCGTTTTGCTTAGTCTTTCCTTGCTTTTCATGACAGAGTTGAGGAGTGCTGGCCAGGTATTGTGTAGAATATGCCCCAATCTGGGCATGTCTGATGTTTTCCTCATGATTAGACGGGGTGATGGGTTTTTGGAGAGACTATCACAGAGGTGAGGTGCCCTTCTCTTCACATTGTCTCAAGGGTACGTGAGACCCACACAGCCTCCCTGGTAGCATCAGCCTTCCTCACTTGGTGAAGGAAGGTAGTGTTTGTCTGGTTTCTCCACTGTGCAGTTACTTAAAATGCACTTAAAAAAATGAAAGCAGTAAAATTCATCCTTTGGAGGCATTGGAGGGTAGTAAGAAGGCATGACACGATCTGACTTAAAACATAAACAGATGACTCTGGCTGGTGTGATGAGAGCAGGCTGTAGGAGAGAAGGGGCAGACGCAGGGGAGACTGGGAGGTCACCTCAGCGATTTAGGTGAGAAGGGATGGTGGCAGGGGCCAGGGCAATGGCAGTAGAGGAGATGAGAAAATAGGAGTTGCAATTTCTTTTGATAGAGTTAGCAGAATTTTCTGGTAGATTGAATGTTGGGTGTAAGAGATAAAGACGTGTCGATGAGTCCACGAATTCTGGCCTGAGCTGTTGGAAGGATGGAGTTGCCATCACCTGAACTCAGGGAAAAAGTCCTGTCTGCCATTTATCTCTTCTCCACTCCTTCAATATTTCACCCACCTAAGAAATATATATTTGGTGCCTGGGCTGGTTGTATAATTTGCTGGACCCAATGTAAAATGATAATGCAGGGTCCCTTGTTCAAAAAACAGGAAAAAGCTTGTTTCTTTCTTCCATGGTCTTTCTCTCAAGGGGACAGACTGGGGAATTCCCTGGTGGTCCAGTGGTTAGGACTCCACGCTTCCACTGCAGGGGGTCCGGGTTTGATCCCTGGTCGGGGAACTAAGATCCCACAAGCTGCATGGTATGCCCCCCTTCAAAGAAAAGGAGGACAGAGTGTTTTTTATTTTCTATCTAATGTTGCACTCCCTGAGGCTCGGGGTACTTGGGGGTGGGGGGAGTGGGAGGCTGAGCCCCTTGTCCCAGGGAGGCAACAAGAGGTGGGACTGCACTAGAGCAGAGCTCTAGGCCCCTATGCGTGTTCCATTGCCCCATCAGACCTCAATTACAAAACACAAATTCTAAGATAAAATCATAATTTTATCTGGCCACAGAGCATTACACCCCAAGCGCAGGGCTCTTCCGAGAATGGGGCCCTGTACTACTGCACAATCACATGCCCGCTCCCTGTTTGGCATCTACTAGTATGTGTCACACACTTTGCTGGGCACTACGGATGCAAAATAGAATCCTTTACAGAGGGGCAAGGAGGAAAGGAGAGATGCTTTATTAATCACTGCTCTGTGTCAGAGTCTTGCTTATTCCCAGTTGGGTGGGAGAGAGAGTCCTAGAAATGAGTGTATTCCAGTCTGAAAAGTACAATAGTAGAGAACGGGGTGGGCGGTACTCGGCCCCGAGGTGAAGGAGACTGTAGCAGACTGAGGGTTGAGGAGTTAGGAGGAGGCTGAGTCTTGGACATCTGATCACCAACCTAGCTGGACAGGCAAATCTGAGGGAGGAGAAGATGACCCTCAGAGTGTTATTTATTTACTTTTGAATGAAAATGGCTGAATACAGTTTTTCTTTTCTGATTGCAAAATTAATGCTCATTTTAGAAATTGGGCCACATCAAAGGATATAAGCAAGAAAGCAAATATCCGTAATCCCAACACCCAAGGACAACCACTGTTGACATTTCGACTCTTATTTTCTGCCTGTGCATATACATCCATACATTCATTACAAAATGTTATCATCCTGTACATTCTGCTTCTATTATAGATACCTTTCCACAGCATTAATAGTAGCTATACATTATTGTGTTTAATAGACACATAGTGTTCCATTTTACAGATATACTATAATTTGTAAAAAAAAGTTTTTTGAAGGGCATTGAAATATTTCCAAATTTTATTATTATAAACAACTCCGAGATAAACTTTATCCTCTCTCTTCCTCCCTGTTTCTACTTCTTTCCTTCTTTGCTTCCCTCATGTAAGTGGGATTGCAGGGTCAGAGGGTTTGTGCTGTTTAGTGAGTCTGATACGTATTCACCCAACAGGACTGTATATAGATAGTTAAAAGTCATGGAACATTTATTATCTGCCAGATACTATACTAAGCACTTTAATTTACTCAACGATCCTCATACCAACCCTATGAGCTGGCTCCTGCTTTTAGTCTCATTTTACAGAGGAGAAAACTGAGGCACAGAGTGGGTATCTAGCTTCCCAATGCACACAGCTGGCCAGGGACAGAGCTGGGATTTGCATCGAGGTGATTTGGTTCTAGAGCCTGTGATCTTACCCCATTTCATCATCACATAGTTCCATGAGGCAAGTATCCCCAGTAGAAAAAAAATTTTATTTATCTGGTTGGTTGCACCGGGTCTTAGTTGTGGCAGGGGGGCTCCATACTTGTGGCATGTGAACTCTTAGTTGCGGCATGTGGGATCTAGTTTCCTGACCAGGGATCGAACTCGGGCCCCCTCCATTGGGAGCGTGGAGTCTTATTCACTGTGCCACCAGGGAAGTCCCAAGTATCCCCATTTTTACGGATAAGGATATTTTGATACATGTTAAGAAATGTGTCCAAGGTCAAAAACTGTTAAAGGAAAGCTGACGTTTGAATCATGGTCTGTCTGCCTCCAAAGCAGGGGTTTCTGGGTCCCTCGTGAGGATTTCTGAGTTCATTCAGGAGAGTGTCCTCAGCTGGGGTCTCACCTGCTCACTCTCCAAGGTTCCTCTCTGGCTTCCACCAGAGGCTGGCAACCAGGGCTGGGAGGTCTGCACCCCCAGGACACACCCCTGTCAAGTCCTGCCATTACCTGACTGTCTGCCTGACCCAGTGTCACACTGACATTCCCTCCCCTCTCCTCTCATCCTAGATCACTGTTGGGTTCCAGAACTCTCTCAGTTGGTCACAGTTTTGGTTGCGTGTACCAGACAACTCCATTTGAACTGGGCTTAACAACAAAGACAATTTACTGGTTCATGTAACTGAAAAGTACACAGAGGAGAAGACCTCTGGGCACGGTATGTTCAGGGCCCTGGCTCTGTTCTTCTGTGATTCTCTCTGTTCTGTCCTCCTCCAAGTGTTAGTTTTTATCTCTGGATTGGTTTGCCATTTATGGTAGCAAAATGATTTGCAGCAGCAACAAGACTACATATTTGCTTTTCCACAGTCATTAAACAACCATCCTGAACTTGGCTCTGAGTGGGATCATCTTAGGTCACATGCTTGCCCTTGAACCTGTCACTATGGCAATGGGGACCATCACCGGGGAGAGGGGTGAACCTTCTCCTCCACCTCCCTTGCCTCTACTTTGGTCCCCAGGTCCAAGTGGATTCTTCTGCAGGGATGAGAAGAGATGCTGACGCTGGCATCAAAGCTGACAAAGGGATGAAATAGATATCCTTACAGCTATATTGTGCTGTTCACATGGTCTTGCATAGAAGCTGCCATTTCTAAAAGAGAATGGCAAGAGCAGGCCTCTGCATTTTGCCGGAGGACTGGCATTTGGGCTGCACATGTCACAACAATCTTTGTGGCACTGGATGTTCTGCACAGAATGGAAAAATGCTCTCCCATTAGGAACATTATAGATCCATTTAAGAGGGAGCCGTTATAAGTGGAAAGTGACATATGGAAGATACGTCGGGTGGGCGAACTGGCTGGAACATTTTCAGGTGGGTAAAATTTTATTCCAAGCACATCTGTATGTGCCTTTCCCCCTCCTTCAGTGAAATGCTCTTTCCCACCCTGAAGGGAAAGATTCTTTTCAACTCTTGTCCTCCAGATCGTCTTCCCACTGGAGACCTAAGTTACCACCATTGCCACTCCCATGCTCATCCAGAGGGGCTGCTTCCCTTTTACTCCTCGGGTTTGAGGGAGTACCAGACCCTTCCCTAGGACCCCAGTGATTAGTTGAAATAGACTGGAACACTGAACCAACTTGACTGAGGGCCTGGGAAAGCAGAAGGGAATTATACACGAAGAGGAGCTTAAACCAGGTGTTAGATCAGGCTGCTCTCTCCCTGGTCTCTCTCAATGGGTCTCTTCCTTGCAAAGACTTCCCTGTCCAGTCACTGCTGCCCCCTCGTGGCAAATACTCTCTCAGCTTGCACTTGAGTGTGTATAGGCTTTTGCAGTACACAACTTGGACAGTCTGTTTTCTTTTGTGTTCCCTATCTTCTGCTCCAGGAGCTACCTTTTCCCTGGATGATTAATAGGAGTAATGTCTGCTCCCTCGAGGGACTACCCCATCTTCAAGTTCTTTCTAGTCTAGGCATCAGATCACAATTGGTCAACACCTGTAAAAGCAAAGCATGGGTAACCCCAGGGCAATTGTCTCCTTACACTTCCTGCTATTACTTACAAAGAATAAGAGAACCCAGGAGGAGAGCATGACTTAGTTTAAGAAATATGCTTGCCCCTGGCAAAACTGTAGGTACCAGTGCCATGATAAATTCGGCATTTATGGTAGGGGCAGGATTTACGCTTGCATAGGTTAGCACCAACTCTAAACAGTAGAGGATGGTTTGGAAAGGACAGGCAGACCAGCTCGGCTGTATGGAAGTGCAACTTTCAGGCACACCTTATATAGACTGTGTGGCTTCAAGTGATAGACACCCTGAATCATGGTGGGGATCCACGATGCACGAATCAAAGGAGATACGACGAACGTCATTTATTCTACAACCATTGAGTGAGCACTTACTCTGTTTCCTGGCAGAAAATTGGAGAGGGTTTCTGGCAGCCCATGGTCTAGCGGGACAGGCTGACTTGTAAACACATCATTACAGAACGATAGGGTTCATGTTATAATGGAGAAGTGACTAAAGTACCAGAGGTAAAGCTAAGGGACGACATTAGCTGCTGCGAGCAGCTGAGGCAGGTTCCCAGAGATGCCATCCATCATTACTGAGAGTGGGGAGAATGACATGACCCCCACTCCTCCATTCACCGACTGCCCCAGCTCCAATGGTCTCCCTGTAGTCCAGCCAGATTCCAGGAGTGGCCCCCAGCCTCAGGGCCATTCTAATCAACAATCGTGAGCTGGCAGTGGTTGTACCACGGGGTGGCTGGTGGTGGAGGGGGTTTAGTTCTTCCTCCAAAGCTCCACCAACAAAGATTTTGCTTCAGCAAATGTTTCACAATTTTAAAAGATATTTGAAAACTGTTGCAAACAGTTTAGGGCATGATTTCACGGACCAACAAGCTTTCTCCACCCAAGCTTCCCAAAGAAGTCTAGAGTTTAAATAATAATTGTGTGCTTGCTGTCCAAACACAGGTCAAGTGCAATCTTCTACCTCCTTCCCACTGGGTTGCCCCCTAGTCCCCCCTAGTGGAGGACTCCTACAAGGCCCTCCTACTTTGAATTCATTCTGAAGTCTCTACCATGCAAAGTCAAGTCTTTTGCCCTTTATTCATGTCAGGCAAGGTGGAAGCTTGCCTGGAAATAAATGGAAGTAAATGCAAGAAAAGGAAGACAGTAAAAATAATCATCCACAGAGTGGAGAATTCAGATAATGGACCCTGAACTCCATCTTCATGCCTGGTTCCCCTGCTTGGACGTGTGGACCCTGGGAGTCTCTGATGCTTGACTTAACCTGTTCTCCAAATGTAGACATGGGCAGGGCTCAGGGAGGAGCTGGGCTGTGACGTGCCTTCCCTATTTCATTTTATTAATCAACTCTCTCTCAGTGTTAAGTCACTCTGGTCTCTGAATTCCAGGCTCTTACAGTTGGACACCCATGGCCAGTGACTCAGGTAAGAAGCTACCTCTGTTTGCCAGGACTTTCTTTGGGGCAGGGTGACTTGGTTTGACTGTATTTTAGAAAATGCATCCATTTGTCTGGGACCTGTGACTTCTGCTCAGTTGACTCCCTGCCTCCTCCCTTGCGACCGTGTGTTCAACCCTGTCCTTATACATGGTGACAAGGAGGCCACAGCCGTCTCATCTCCTCCTTTCATACCTCTCCTTTTTACAGGGAAGAGGATGACTTTCCCCAATCTGATGTTTATTGCTTTGCCCTAAGACTTTGTGTTCTGTGCAAATGCAGTCCTGGCAGGGATATTAAAATGTGTGAATCTAAATGAAGTCATAGAACCTCAGGCTTGGAAGCATCTCAGAGGTTATTTTCTCTGCCTCCCTCAATTTGGATGAGAAAATGGAAATCTGTAGAGGTAAAAGGTCCCATTCAAGGTCATGTAACTTATTAATGACAGAATCAGGATAGAGTGAGGACCGGATACCAGTTATCCTTATCTCCAGTCTTGGTAACTTTTTATAGGTTTTCAGATTGTTCTCGGAAGAGCCCTGGGGGTTTTGTGGGAACCTCCATGGTGGCTGTCTGGATGGAGAGAGCGGCACACCCTCCCTCCCCAGTAGATGAGCTTTTATCTGTTTTACATATTGGGCTTCTGGTCAGATTTTGCTTCAGCAAATGTTTCACAATTTTAAAAGATATTTGAAAACTGCTGGATGATTCTGTGGATGTTTAGGGGGTGATTTCATGGACCAAGATGGGGACTTCTCTTAAATGCTTACACTTCCTTTAGACAGAGGACCCAAACATTTATTGTTCCCTTAGAGAAAAGGCTTAACATACACCTTTTTTTTCTGGCTGCGCCGCACGGCGTGTGGGATCTTAGTTCCCCAACCAGGGATTGAAGCATGGAGTCTTAACCACTGGACCACCAGGAAAGTCCCTTAAAATACACTTGAATGCAATCCATTGCTATCATTTTCTTCCCTCAGTAGATTTTACGAAGGTTAAACAAGAATCAGGAAGGGAATTCCCTGGCAGTCCTGTGGTTAGGACTCAGCGCTTTCACTGTTGGGGCCTGGGTTCGATCCCTGGTCAGGGAACTGTGATCTCACAGGCCGCACGGCATGGAACAGAAATAACATAGAAAGGGATATCTGAGCAGATGAAGATATCTGAGGAAGGTTTGCCTCCTTCCATTTTGCCTGATTCTGGCCCTCCCATGAATGTATAGGACCAAGCTGGACCTCCCATCTGAATGCACAGACATGGCTGAGGATGGAGAAAGCCAAAGAGAGCACAGAGGCAGTATTAAGGGTAGAGTCGATGGCGTTGTAGGGCCGACCAATAGCAGGGGTTTTCCCCTGTAGTCCATCTTATCCCACATTCAAGCCTCAGAGTTATGGAAAGTTGACAACACGGTGAAGCTGATCTCTAAAGCAGACCGAGATAGAGATGAAAGAAGGGATCTTCGGCTACCAAACTAGCCGAGAAGCAGAAGATATCCCAGTAACCTCTATCATATCCGTTTTAATTACTTACTTACATACTTACTTAATTTATTGGCTGCACTGGGTCTTCACTGCTGCACGGGCTTTCTCTAGTTGTGGCGAGCGGGGGCTACTCTTTGTTGTGGTGCGCAGGCTTCTCATTGCAGTGGCTTCTCTTCTTGAAGAGCTCAGGCTCTAGGTGTGTGGGCTTCAGTAGTTGTGGCATGTGGGATCAGTAATTGTGGCATACGGGCTCTAGAGCGCAGGCTCAGTAGTTGTGGTGCGTGGGCTTAGTTGCTCTGCAGCACGTGGGATCTTCCCGGACCAGGGCTCGAGCCCGTGTCCCCTGCATTGGCAGGCGGATTCTTATCCACTGCGCCACCAGGGAGGTCCTGTTATCACATCCTTGATGAGAGTGACTTGAATCTGAGTCACTAAATCACCTTTCCTTCCTTCTAATCTTTCAACCAGATCAAACCATGACTATCATCCTGAATGATTTATCTAATGACACTGATCTGTGGCAGTTGTTTAAGGATGAATTTGCAAATTTCACTGGCACGCCACCCACAGAAGAACATCATTATAGTCCCTGTAAGATGGACACTGAGACACTCAACAAGTATGCCGTGGTCATCATCTATGCCCTGGTCTTCCTGCTGAGCCTCCTGGGAAACTCCCTGGTGATGCTGGTCATCTTATACAGCCGGGTGGGCCGCTCTGTCACCGATGTCTACCTGCTGAACCTGGCCATGGCTGACCTGCTCTTCGCCCTGACCTTGCCTATCTGGGCCACCTCCAAGGCAAAGGGCTGGATCTTTGGCACATTCCTGTGCAAGGTGGTCTCACTCCTGAAGGAAGTCAACTTCTACAGTGGTATTCTACTGCTGGCCTGCATCAGCATGGACCGCTACCTGGCCATTGTCCATGCCACACGCACGCTGACCCAGAAGCGGCACTGGGTCAAGTTCATATGTTTAGGCATCTGGGTCCTGTCCTTGATCCTGGCCCTGCCCATCTTCGTCTTCCGTGAGGCTTATCAACCACCCTATTCCAGCCCAATCTGCTACGAGGACATGGGTGCCAATACAACGAAATGGCGGATGGTGATGCGGGTCCTGCCCCAGACCTTTGGCTTCCTCCTGCCCCTGCTGGTCATGCTGATCTGCTACGGACTCACCCTGCGCACGCTCTTTGCGGCCCACATGGGGCAGAAGCACCGGGCCATGCGGGTCATCTTTGCTGTCGTGCTCGTCTTCCTGCTCTGCTGGCTGCCCTACAACCTGGTCCTGGTTGCAGACACCCTCATGAGGGTCCGGGTGATCGCGGAGACCTGTGAGCGCCGCAATGACATTGGCCGGGCCCTGGATGCCACCGAGATCCTGGGCTTCCTCCACAGCTGCCTCAATCCTCTCATCTACGTCTTCATTGGCCAGAAGTTTCGCCACGGACTCCTCAGGATCATGGCCACCCATGGCCTGATCAGCAAGGAGTTCTTGGTCAAGGACGGCAGGCCTTCCTTTGTTGGCTCTTCTTCAGGGAACACCTCTACTACCCTCTGAGACCGCACGCGGCGCTCCTCCCTTCCCTTCAGTATCCGCCCCAAGCCGCATGTCCTCTGGCTGCTCACAGCCCTGTGTCAAGGCAGGCAGCCCCCCATTGTGGTTACAGAAAGTTGCTGAGGCCACATCCTTACTAGGCCCCCAGCTATGGATTCGAAAGCCCTGGCCCCCACCTCTTACCGTAATTACCATGTCAACTGCTAGAGCTCAGTCCATCCTACCACTGAGACCACAGCACTCTGTCTTCTGGCAGACAGTCTTTGAAGATATTCTTTGAAGTGATTACAAAAATTTCCCACCATTGGGAGGCATTAGTGTCAAACACCATTGGTTGCTTCCCCAGCTCTCCCTTTCCTTGCCTGCTAACAAAGTCCACCTCCCTTGAGAGAGGCTGAAAATGACAGATACTCACTTTCTAAGACTCCCTTAAACTAGGAGTGGTCATATCATTTGGTTCTGATTAATAAGACTCAAAGACAATAGTGTGCTGGTAAACCACTTTCCTGGGAGAAAGTCTTAATGTTCTGTGGTGTAAGTAAATGCTCTTACCATGGCCGATTTCAAGGGTGGTGGTGTTTAGCAACAAGCTCACAAAATCTAGATAATGTAATAATCTGCTTTCACAAACTGGCTTCAGTGCACTATTGCTTAAGAGGAAGTCTACTGGGACCAGGGGACTCCTGGAATATATTCCTGATTTAAAAGACATACACACACATACATATCCCTGGTTCTTGCCTTTGAATATGGTTATAGGTTATGATGTGTAGAGCTGAGCCAGTCACTTTGTGACAATGAGGCAAAAAGTGTGCCCAACACACTTAGGCTGGTGGAGCCAAAGGATAAAAAGGACCTGAGAATAAAGAGCCCAGAATAAACCATAAATGGTCAAATGACTTTATTTATTTATTTAAAAATGTGTTTGGCTGCGTTTGGTCTTTGTTGCTGCACGTGGGCTTTTCTCTAGTTGAGGCGAGCGGGGGCTACTCTTCATCGTGGTGCGCGGGCTTCTCACTGCAGTGGCTTCACTCATTGTGGAGCATGGGCTCTAGGCGCTCGGGCTTCAGTAGTTGTGGCACATGGGCTCGGTAGTTGTGACTCATGGACTCTAGAGTGCAGGCTCAGTAGTTGTGGTGCTCGGGCTTAGTTGCTCTGCAGCATGTGGGATCTACCTGAACCAGGGCTCGAGCCCGTGTCCCCTACATTGGCAGGCAGATTCTTAACCACTGTGCCACCAGAGAAGTCCCTGGTCATATAACTTTAAACAAGGGTGCCAAGACTATTCAATGGGTGCTTCCCTGGTGGTGCAGTGGTTAAGAATCCACCTACCAATGCAAGGGACACAGGTTTGGTCCCTCGTCCGGGAAGATCCCACCTGCCACAGAGCGGCTGGGCCCGTGAGCCATGGTCACTGAGCCTGCGTGTCCGGAGCCTGTGCTCCGCAACGGGAGAGGCCACAACAGTGAGAGGCTCACGTACCGAGAAAAAAAAAAAAAAAAAAAGTGAAGCACAGTGAAATGAGGAGGTATGCCTGTACAGCCTTTGCTATTTCTATGCAGAGGTTGGAGAGGCCAAAGATCTCTGGGTGTGACCCAGAAAGCCACAAGTGGCTAACAGCTGAGCCCTCACCACGACTGTTTTTATCTATCCTGGTATTCTGTTTTTAAACTCAGGATTCTTCTTCCAAGCCTGAGGGTAGAAATGAATTAAAGAATTAAAAAAATAAAAATAAGCAGAATATGTTAATGCAAACTTTCTAAAATTAGTTTTTCTTTTTTATCAAGGTATTTCACCTACATTGTTTAAAAAAGTGAAATAACTTTATAAAGCTTATAATGAAAACCAGAAGCAGCCCTCCTGCCCCACTTCCCCCAGGCAAAGGCAACAACTTTCTTTCTGTAAAATAAATTTATTTATTTATTTTTGGCTGCGTTGGGTCTTCGTTGCTGCTCGCAGGCTTTCTCTAGTTGCAGCGAGCGGGGGCTACTCTTTGTTGCGATGCGTGGGCTTCTCATTGCAGTGGCTTCTCTTGTTGAGGAGCATGGGCCTGTGGGCTTCAGTAGATGTGGTGCGCGGGCTCATTAGTTGTGTCTCGCGGGCTCTAGAGCGCAGGCTCAGTAGTTATGGTGCATGACGGGCTTAGTTGCTCTACAGCACGTGGGATCTTCCTGGACCAGGGATCGAACCTGTGTCCCCTGCATTGGCAGACAGATTCTTAACCACTGTGCCACCAGAGAAGTCCAAAGGCAACAAATTTCAACTCGCATAGCTGTTTCATTCAATAGAGGTCTACATATGTCTAAATATCATGCTTATTCTGCTAGTTCTTGAGATTTTTTTCTGAGTTTTAGATATCATCTATTGACTTTCAATCTTGGCTTATGAAGATTTAACACTCTTTCACACTCTCTCTTGCTTTTACTCCTGTCCAAGCAAACACAAATACTGCCTCTTCCTTTCTTCCAGGACATGGATAACACACTTTTTTGGTCAAATCAGCATTCAATGTTTTAGTTAAAATGACTATATAAAAAAACACTTCACCGTTGGGTGCAATGTTTACACTTCCTTTTTTTTTGTCCAAGTTTTGTTTTCCTTAGAATTAATGATAGGATTTTCCCATGTACTTTTCATTACATCACTCTCAAGTGTCTCCCTCAATACATTCACAGTCATCAGATAATCAAGGTAATAAACATCAGATAATCTATCATTTTTTTTTTTCTTTCTTGGAGACCCCTTGCCTAGAGCCCTTTATACCCCTGTTCCAATCTGGGCAGGTTACTATGCCTGCTCTTTTTTTCTAAAAGCTTTAACTACATTTCCAGATAAATTTTAGAATCTGATTGCTAATTTCTATAAAATGTCCTGCTGGGATTTTGATGTGCATTATGTTGAATCTATGGATCAATATGGAAAAAGTTGACGTCTTAATAACATTGAGTCTTCCAATCCATGAACATGGCACCTTTCTCCAATTATTAGGTCTTTTCTATTTTGTCTTGGCAGTGTTTTGTAGTTTTCAGTACATAGATCTTGTACATATTTTGTTAGATTTATCTCTAAGTATTTTATGGTAGTTTAAATGCTATTATAAATGGTATTTAATTTTTTAAAAATTTCCAGTTTTTTCTTACTATAGAGAAATATAATTGAGTTATGTATATTGACCTTGTATTCTGGGACCTTGGTAAATTCACTTATTAGTTCTAGTAGTTTTATTTTTAAAGATTCTTTTGGATTTTGTGTGTACACAATCTTGTCACCTGAGAATAAAGACAGTCATTTCTTCCTTTTATTTATGCCTTTTATTTACTTTTCTTGCCTTATTTCACTGGCTAGGTCCCCCAGTACAATGCAGAATAGAAGTTGTAAGAGTTTGCCCTATTCCTAGTCTTAGGGTAAAGCATTCAGTCTTTCTCTATTAGACATCATGTTAGCTAAAGATTTTTCATGGAGACCCTTTATCAGGTTGAGGAAGTTCCTTTCATGGATGGGTGTTAAATCTTCCTCTTTCTTTAAGGGCATGGCCTCTGGAGCCAGACTACTGCTGCTTACATGCTTTGTGACTAAGGCAGATCATTTAACCTCCATCTACTACCTTGTAAAATGTGGATAATGATGATGTTCAGCTAATTCCTATGAGGATTAAATTAAATGACCACACACACACACACACACACACACACACACACACCCCATTTAGAAGAATGCCTATTATACCATAGGTGCTATATAAATGTGAACTATCATGATTTTGGTTTACTCCTTTATTTTGTTGTACTACTGGATTTTGCTGAGAAAAGATATATAGTGGATAACTTTTTAGAGATCCTGAATTTTCAGAAAAGCCTTTATTCTACTCTCACATGTGATTGGTATTCTGGTGGAGTATTGAATTCAAGGATAGAATTCATTTTCCTTCAGGCTTTTCTTAATTTCATTTTGCAGGCTTTTCTTAATCTCTTCTAGCTTGTAGGGTTGCTGTTGACACTTACAATGTTATTCTATTCTTAATCTATTTTATGTGACCGAATTTTCTCTTAGAAACTTTTAGGATATTCTCCTTATCTTTTCAGTATTAGAATGCATGATGATGTGCCTTGCTGGGGGTTCTTCTCTCATTCATTTTGTTGGGCACCTGGTGAATGCTTTTAATCTGGAAACACAGGTTCTGTGAAATTTTCTTGTATTATTTCTTTGATATTTTCCCTCTCATGTTTCCCATTCTCTTTTTTTCCAGGATTCCTTTTATTTGACTGTTGAACCCCAAAGGTTGATTTTCTAATATTTTTTCAATTTTTCCTGTTTTTTTAATCTTAATATTTTCACTTTCCATGAAATTACCCTTAACTTTATTCCTCAGCTTTTTAATTGGAACTTAAAATTTCCACTATCATATTTTAAATTTCCAATAGGCTTTTTTTGTTCTCTAATGTTTCCTTTTATGGCACTTCTTTCTTGCCTCATGGATGTAATATTTCCTCTTATCTTTCTAAGGATATTATGGTTTTTGTGAAGATTTCTTTAGCTCCCTTACTGTCTCTGGGTTTTTCTTTTGGTCTGATAACTCAGTTACAACTAGACTTCTACCTTCTGACTTCCATTAAAAAAATCTCTTATCTTCTATTTTCCTTCACATTCTCTTTGTTCTTGTACTGTGTGAGAGTATGCCTTAAAAAAATCCCTTCAGTGTAATTTGTAGTGGATTTTTGAGAGGGAGCAGATATAAAAACATTTCTCCAGTCCTCCATTTTTGATATAATAAGTCCCCTGGATTTAAAAAACATACTTATTTTAAAGTCTCATCCAGATTGTCTTATTTTATCTTTAGTCCCTCAGGTGTGAATTCTCCTTTTTGTTATGTTGGCTGACTGTTGATTGTAGTTGTTATTAGTTCTTTGTAATATTCGATTATGAGCTCATCTATTGAAGAGCACTTTTTTTCCCCTGGGAGTCTTGCATGTGTCTGGGATTATGAAGAAATCTACACAGGGGCAGTGTCATGGCTGTCCTTGCTGGGGCCCTACTGGGTCATATGGTTCATAGTATTTTTGGTAATTTTTTTTGTTATTTCTTGGTCCTAGGTTTCCACATCATTCCAAAGGGCGTATTTGGATCCTCACCATTTTCTACTCAGGACTTGTAAGTCTGGATTGTCCCTCAGGTGGCCCTCTTTCCCCCATGTCTAGGGCAGGCTGCTCACTTTGGGGTCATGTCTCATAGCTGGCAAATGTTTTTCTATCCCCAGGCAAGGGTGGGTCAGCTCTTCTCTGGTTCCTGGCTTTTTGCAGGGAATCCAGTTCCAGTTCCCAGCTGTACCAGGGTCTGTAGACCCACTGGTGTTATCATTCTCATCCTTGAGATGCACAACCATTTCTAGCACCCTCTGGGTTCCTGTGGCTTCAACTCCTGCTTCTTGATTAAGTCTGTACATCTCTAAGTTCCCTTTTCATATCTGGCCTTTAGAGAACCCCCTTTGCTTTTTTTTTTTTAATGTGGATCATTTTTAAAGTCTTTATTGAATTTGTTCCAATATTGCTTCTGTTTTATGTTTTGGTTTTTTGGCCTCGAGACATGTGGGATCTTAACTCCCCAACCAGGGATTGAACCCACACCCCCTGCATTGGAAGGCAAAATTTTAACTACTGGACCACCTTGGAAGTCCCTCCCCCCCTTGCTTTTGATCTCAGATATTTATTTAAAAAATTTAAAATATATGTTATCTAACATTTCAGTGTGTGTGTGTGTGTGTGTGTGTGTGTGTGTGTGTACTGTTGCTTCCCATGCTCCTCAGAGCACTATCATAATAGGATATCAGTAAAAATTCAAATAGCACGTAAAATCAATCAGTTTCTTTCCATTCATTATTTCCCTTCCTTAAAGATAAGTGTAGTTAAAACTTTCTCCCAGTGAATTTTAATGTCAGTCTGGAGGACACATTGACCAAATGTCTAGTTAACTCACAGCTTCTAAGTATATGCTGCATATGCACATGTGCATGTGTATGTATGTGTTGGAGGTGAATGACCCTGCAGTATCTCAGGATTATCACGCCCTTCTTTTAGCCAGGTTCAAATCAGCAGTGTGAAAGAAGTAAGATATAGAAGGTAAGTGGGGAGGTGCTTCTGGGGAAATCCAGTCACTTCCGACATGGGAAGAAATCAGATTGCCCAACAGAAACCTATGAGGCCACATCCGTACTTCTCTTGGTTCCCATGTTGTAAACAAGACTGTTTTCCCAAAACAGCTGGCTTTGCTCCAACTTTGAGAGTGTTGAAGGTGAAGGGAGACTAAACAAGTAAGGCCTAAGGGCCACACAGTGCAGGGCTCCCCACTTTGCCAGCATCCTTGTACACTTCCCTTAGCTGGGATCCTGATGATATTCTGCAGGCACTGTCCCCTGTGCCCATTCACCAATATGTGATAGAAAACATATGTTCATAAATAGGAATCAAATGGCCAGTTAGCTGATTATGTATCAGATGCCTATTATGCACCCAACTTTGTGCCAGACCCTTAAAATAAGGACAGGTACTATAGAAATGAAACTTAGGGGACAAGGAAACTTGTGAATGGAGGATATGTGAGGAGTTCATGAAATTTCCTATAGTGTCAAGGTGATCAGGACAAAGAGATCTGTCTGGGGGTTCTAGTGAACCACAAACTGAATCTGAAGATTTGGGAAAAAATGTTTCTAATTAAATAAAAGAAAGAAAAGAAAGACTTAGTAGTTGTGTGACCTAGAAAGAAAAGAAAGACTTAGTAGTTATGTGACCTAGAATATTCATTTAAACTTTCTGCTGGCACATAGGAGCTCAATAAATATTTGCTCTTTTAGGAGTAAAAAGAAACAAAACAAAACAAAATGAACAAAAAACCTTTCTGAGCTCAGTTTCCTCTTCCATGAAATGAGGTTGAATTAGGTAAGCTCCTTTCTAGTTCTAAGACGAGATGCTCTATTGAAGAATCTATACCTCTACAGATGTGAACTTGATATGAAACTTCTCTTTGCTCAGAACATGAACCTTAGTAATTAGGTGCTTCATAGAAGATCACCTCTTAGTGTGTGCTTTCTGGGCAGCTGCTGACCAGGGTTGACATGAAAATTTCTAGAGAGGCCTCCCTCCTTCCCCCCACAACTCACCCTCCAACACCTTCCTCCTTCAACTGTCAGCAATTCATTCCTTTGTGCTTGGCAGGCCCCTTGGAAAAACAGCAAATACCCCTGGTGAGGGGAATACATTTATTTCAGTTATTAAACCTAGAAAGATAATGGGTTTTTGAAATCATTCTCTTGCACAGAAGAGCCTCTCTTTCTGAGCCTTCAGGGTCATGAGCAAACTTGCACACTACAATCCAACACGTCAGCTTAGCCTCTTACTAACAGATGTGTCTGCTGGTAACTGCAGACCTAAGATGTGCCAGGCTCGGTGAAAAGCATTTTTTACATGAATTATTTCATTGAAAGCTTACCAAGACCTTACGGTAGGAATTATTATTATCCTGTCTTATAGATGAGGAAAATACGGCCCAAGGAGATTAAGTACCTTGTCCAAGGTAACACAGCAGCAGATAAGTGGTAAACTGGAGTTTAAATCAAGGATTAACTGCTTTCTGAGTCTGGGGTCTCAACTGCTCATGATACATGGAGAAGCACTGGGGTGGAGTGAGAGCCCCAGGGGGCTTTGAGTCAGGTTGGGTCTTAGTCTATCCTGAGTTGTATGATCTTGAGCAAGCACTTAACTTCTCTGACCCCTGTTTCCTTGAAGGCTCAGTAGCATTAGAAGCTTGTCAATGTTCAAGGTAATGGATGCCAGGTTCTTGGAATAGACTAGGGCCTTGAAAAATGGCAGACATTATTATCAGAGCAGAGAATCTTAGAGAGTTGTGTCAGTTGAGGAACAGGCAAGTAATCCCAAATCTAACTTTAAGGGCAGGGCTTCTGCATGATATCACAGGGTCAGGGGCTAATAGGAGAGATAGGATATACTGCTTTCAAAGACATCGGGCTGCTCTGAGATGAAAACACAGCTGGAAAAGGGACCAATGGTCTTCCTTCATGTTCTTCCAACATCCATTTTTTTCTTCCTCTCCCGGGTCATTGCCATTAACATACAAGCTCTCGTCTTATAATAACTCTTGTTGACCCCACAGTGCTATCAGCTATGGTCCTATTTCTCTGCTCCACTTTGCAGCTAAGCTCTGAGTCTCACTGCTCAAAGGGTGCTTTAAGCCTGTGAAGGGAGCTGAGGAACACTTAGCAGAGTCTCAGCTGGATCCTGACCTGGGCTGACTCTGGGGTTGGGATAAGTCTGGGCACAAATGAAAGGAATGAATGGTCAAGGGCCCTTTAGGGAACGAGCTCATCCCTAGGGGACAAGAGTAAAACTCATGGGTCTGCAGAAGGCCATCACTCAGAACTGGGGGCAGTGGGAGTGGGCGCTGCAGTTAAGACCAGCCCTGGCCTGTGGACTCTCGCCTGAATGTTAGGGAGGTGGGGCTGGGAGTGAACATGAGAAAAGCCGGGAGACTTTGGCAGTGCAAGCAACATACATGGATAACCTGGCCCTGTTCCCTTCCAGGTGGCTGAGCTGGAATCAGCTGAGGGTTAAGGCCAGCTTGGCAACAAGGCCCGGGAGCCTCAAGGGAGCAGGTGGGAAGAGGGTCCTGGAGAGCTTTCCTGAGGTGCTGAATCACTGCATTCTCACTGGATGTACACAGACAGGTATAAACAAAGAAAGAGCTCAAAAAGAGGAAAGGAGTCAGATTTCTGTCCCATGAGGAGTGCAGAGAGCATCTTTGTTATTTCCCCACTTGCCACACACTTCCTCCTTCTTAAAGTTCTGTTTTCTCTGGGCTCCTGCTTTCCTCCTGCATCTTTGCCTTCTTTTCGGTCTTTTTGGAAGACCCCTTTCCTCTTTCAGTGCTTTAAATGCTGACATTCTTCCAGATCCTCTTCCTCCCCCTTTTCTGCCCTTTCCCTATTGTCTGCTTTCCCTGAATGACATCATCTACTCCTGTGGCTTGAATGATCTGCTGTCTCTGTGAGAATTATCTCCCCAAATGTGGAGATTGTAGCCCATTTTCCCTGGGCTTCCAGAGCTGGATTCCAATGCACATTGACGTGCCTCCTTGTACCCTCACCATAAATTCAAAGTTAAAGCCAGCGTCTTCCCTCCAAAACCCGCTTCCTTCAAGCCGTTGGTCCAAGTTATAGGTTGAAGAATCCTTTTGACTCCCTCCTTCTCACTACCCCACCCCTATCCAATTCATAGCCGAGTCCTGTTTTTTTTTTTTTTTTTGTGGTACGCGGGCCTCTCACTGTTGCGGCCTCTCCCGTTGCAGAGCACAGGCTCTGGACGCGCAGGCTCAGCGGCCATGGCTCACGGGCCTAGCCGCTCCGCGGCATGTGGGATCTTCCTGGACCGGGGCATGAACCCGTGTGCCCTGCATTGGCAGGCGGACTCTCAACCACTGTGCCACCAGGGAAGCCCAAGTCCTGTTGTTTTGCCCTTAAAGATCTCTTAAACTCAAGCCCTGATCTCCACCCCCTCTGTCATTACTTTGCCCAGACACTCACCATTTCTTCTATAACCTCCTAACTGGACTCCTGCCTTGATCCTCAACCCCTTTCGGTCTATTCATATACCACTCAGGGAGCAATATGATTGCAGTATTCATCTGCTTAAAGCTCCTGTTGTCTGTAGGATGAAGTTTCCACACTTTAGCACAGCACTCAAGGCCCTCTGCCGTTAGGCCTTGCCTGCTGGCCCAGGTCTCAATATGGCATACCCACATCTGGTATAACCTTTGCTTTGGCCATACTGGATTCCTTAAATTTCCCTGAATACCTCATACTGGCTGCCTTAGTCTAGATTTCTTTGGTTGTAAGTAACAGAAATCTGCTTTAAAGAGGCAGAAGCCTAAAGGGAATTTAGTGACAAGATCCCAAGGGTATCTGATGGACCCCAAGGGTCATGAGATTCTTAGAGGGACTAGTACTAGGAGCAGGAAGGTGGCTCCTTACTTGGGCTCTCTCTTTTTGAGGGCCACGCTTCTTCATCTCTACTTCATTTAGCAGGTCTATTTCACTCCTCTTTCTAGGTACACCAGCTTTCTCTGCTTCTTTCTGCCCACAGCTATCCATGAGTTTACATCACCCCAAATCAATTGAAAAGCTCAGGTAACACCCCAGTCTCCCATTTCCAGGAAAGCAACTCTGGTTAGCTCTGCTTTGGCTGGGGACATAGAACACACGTAGCTTGGAGAATTGAGGCTTGGATGAGAGACTTCTGTATGACCCATACAAAAGTCTCTAAACTGTAACATTGCTGAGCCTTTGCATATACTATTCCCCTTCACTGCATGTTCTTCCCTGCATCTCCAGTTGGCTAAATTCTATTCATCCATCAAAAGGTAGGTCAAGATTTAGACCTTCCAGAAAGCCTCCCCAGGCTGAGTTACGAGTCCCTCCATGTGTTCCCATAAGCCCATTGCATAACTTGTCTCTAACGCTTATCACATTTGGGTTGTGTTAATTGATTTCTGGTCTATCTCTCCACTACACCATGAGGTCACTGAACCTTTCACCTCTTCCCCTCTAGATTTGGAGGAATAGCTAGGTCTAAAATGGGGATAGATTCAACTTTTAAATGAATGAGTGGAACAGCCCATTAGTCTCTATCCACCACATGCAGGTTTTCTGAGGGTCTGGATTCAGGCATAAGATGGGAAAAAAGAAAATACCACAGTTGGCTTATTCTGATGGCAGCATGTTCCTCATTGTTCATCAGAGTTCCATGAATATCAGCCCTCGGGAAACTGCGTAATTTAGGCTTAGTTTTCTGCAAGTTTACAGGGTTGTGACTTCCTAGATGAAAAATGCCTAGTTTCACTTAGTAGCTGACGTAAATAAATGAATGGCTAAAAGCGGAACACATCAGATTTTAGAACAGATTTGAAAAACATCACCACCTTTATATGACAGGCAAATGGATGGTGGCTGTGTACATTTTGTACTAACACTATAGCTAGGAACTCATTTGAACTTTATATGAAAATTGCTATGCATAAAGTTTAGTCCAAATTACTACATCCATAAGTTGGAACAAAATTAAAGATTTAAATAAGTATTAATAGCTAACTTTTTTTTTTTTTTTTTTTTGGCCTTGCTGTGTGGCTTGAGGGATCCTAGTTCCCTGAGCAGGGATTGAACCCATGACCTCGGCAGTAAAAGCACCAAGTCCTAACCACTGGACCGCCAGGGAAATCCCTAATAGCTAACATATATTGAAAGCTTACCATGGTCTATTACTGGGCTAAGTACTTTATATGTAGAAATAACTAATTTACTCGCTAGACCACCTATGGGGCTAGCTCTTGTTAATTACTTTTTAGCCCATTTTACAGAGGAGGAAACTGAGACACAAGAGTTTAACTAGAGTTGCGATATGCATGCAGGGATTTGACCCCAGGGCCTCCCCCCTCAAGCACTCTGCTAAACCACCTCAAGGTACAGGTTGGTACCTTTCTTCCAATACTTATCTGTTAATGATGGTTACTTAATTATGCCTTGTTTCACCATGCTTTAGTTGATTTTTTCTTTTAAAACATCCTTTATGTTTATGCTTTTAGGTAAAAAAAAATCTCTCTGTGCCTTACAAAATCCATGTTTGGAATCTCAATTTCCCCCTTTTCTTCCTAACACTGGTATAATAAAAAAAATTTAACATTTTCTAATCTACTGGATTGAAAAAATGCATCTCAAAGATGAATTAGTTATAGAGATCTGCTGTACAATATAGTGTCCATAATTAGCCATATGATATTGTGCACTTAAAATTTTGTTAAGAGAGTAGATCTCAAATATTGTGTTCTTATCACAAAAAGCAAGCAAGCAAACAAACAAACAAAAAACAAAACAAAAAACAACAAAAAAGCAAAAGCACAAAGGGACACAAGCAAACTTTCAGAGGTGATGGATATATTTATTATCTTGATTATGGTGATGGTCATGGGTATATTCATATGTTCAAACTCATCAAATTGTTCACATTAAACACCTGCAGCTTTTTTGGTATGTCAATTACATCTCAAAGAAGCTGTTAAAAAATGTAAAAAAACCCCTCTCTGTGTGGCTGTTAAGACTTCATGGCATTAAAAACTCTTGCAAGAAGCTTTAATCATGTTAATGTTTACCACTAAATGAGCTCCAAACGTTTACCTGCTTCACATGATGGTTGGGAATAAATGAATAAGTGACGGAGCAACTTTGGAACTACCCTCTGGGTCTCTCTCAAAACCAGGTCTTCTTTCTCCCTGAATCTTTATCTACACGTATGGAAGGAAAAGGTCATGGGCACAATGGCGAATCCTGCTATTTGTCCTGTGGGAGTTAGATTCCCCAGCGACTTGTGAGGAGGTGTCCCAGTATAGCAAAGAGGGGAATGAATGGGGAACTTGGAGACCTGGGTTCAGCACTGCTTCCATCACCTGTAGTTCAAGACCTTTGGCAAGTGTCCACTTGCTCTGGGCAACAAGTAGCTCACTTGTCAAAAGGGGAGGTCAGTCTATAAGTGAATCTTTTAAGCTCCCTTCCACCCAGACAGTCTAGATTTAGGTAAAGCAGTTCAAGGCCACCACTCACAGATGGGCAGGTTTGACACTGTACAGCCCTAGAAGGGTGCCATTTGCAGAGAGTACAATGTGACAAGCACACTTATTACATGTATATATCCGAAGTAGAATTAGTAGAATCTTCCCATAAACAGAGGGATTTTGTGCAACCTTGACCCTGGTCCCTGGGAGCTACTATGACACTGAGAAACTGGAAGCTTTCAGAAGCTCCCTGGGAGTCATGCTTGTTCATTTTTGGCAGTTGACTTGGACACTTGGGCAAGGGAGTTAGGCATGGGGCAGTAGAGGTGTCCAAGTGCCATAGCCAACTGTATAGTCTAGTGAAGTAAATCCCTTAGCATAATGCTGGACCTCCAAGCAAGTCCTCTAGAAATGCCAGCTGGTATTATTGCTGTAGTGGGAATAGAGAACAAACATGGGACAGGACACGTCGTGGGAATCAAGAGTTTGACCCAAACTCTGGGTCAGCTTGGCACAGAGCCAGCTTTGCTAGGAAACTGGTGCTGCTGTTTATGGCCAGGGGAATGTGTCTGACATCAGACTTTGCAAGGCTCTGTTGGGAAATCAGTGATGCGTCTGTCTTCTCCCGGAAGGTGCCTTGTGCATGTTTCTGAAGCTGCTGGGGGAGGGGACTTAGGTTGGGGCAGTGATGTCTGCACCTCCCCACATCCCCTCCCCACCACTACATCTGCCCCAACTTGGGCAGATGGGATGATCAGGAGGAGGCTCCATGCAAGGCCACCTTGCTTTTGGTTAGAGGTCAGCTAAGGGGAGTTGTGGGGGTCTTAGAGAGCGGGTGTATGTGGAGAGAGAGAGGAAGTAGAACACGTACCCACAAGGGAAAGAATCACCCTCACAGACAATTTTAATTCCAACAGGACATTTCTCATCTCCAGTTTGAAAAGCTTTGCCACCATTGCTTCTGAGTCAATGGGTTTTAAACTTGAGTTTTTTAAAAATAATATTGACTTTTTTTTTTTTTATGGTACGTGGGCCTCTCACCGTTGTGGCCCTTCCTGTTGTGGAACACAGGCTCCGGACGCACAGGCTCAGCGGCCATGGCTCATGGGCCCAGCCGCTCTGTGGCATGTGGGATCCTCCCGGACCGGGGCAAGAACCTGCGTCCCCTGAATCGGCAGGAGGACTCTCAACCACTGCGCCACCAGGGAAGCCCTAACATTGACTTTTTGAAAATTTATTTTTTATTGAAGTATAGTTCATTTACAATGTTGTGTTAATTTCTGCTGTACAGCAAATGACTTAGTTTTACACATATATACATTTTTAAATATTCTTTTCCATTATGGTTTATCCCAGGATATTGAATATAGTTCCCTGTTCTCTACAGTAGGACCTTGTGGTTTATTCATTCTATATGTAATAGTTTCCATCTACTAACCCCAAACTCCCAGTCCATCCCTTTCCCCATACCCCCTCCACCTTAGCAACCACAGTCTGATCTCTAAGTCTGTAAGTCTGTTTCTGTTTTGTAGATAGGTTCATTTGTGTCACATTTTAGATTCCACATATAAGTGATATCATATGGTATTTGTCTTTCTCTTTCTGACTTACTTCAGTTAGTATGATAATCTCTAGTTGCATCTATATTGCTGCAAATGGAATTATTTCATTCTTTTTCATGTCCAAGTAGTATTCCACTGTATATATGTACCACATCTTCTTTATCCATTCATCTGTCAATGGACATTTAGGTTGTTTCCATGTCTTGCCTATCGTGAATAGTGCTGCTGTGAACATAGGGTGCATGTATCTTTTTGAATTATAGTTTTGCCTGGGTATATGCCCAGGAGTGGGATTGCTGGCTCATATGGTAATTTTATTTTTAGTTTTCTGAGGAACCTCCATACTGTTTTCCATAGTGGTTGCACCAACTTACATTCCCACCAAAATAAACTTGAGTCTTGATCAGACTCATCTTGGGCTCCAAATTTCCAAGGACCCACCCTCAACCATTCAGATTCCTTGGGCCTGGGACTGTCACCTTACCTTAACCTTAAGCTGGGATGGTGAGTTGGATACCTTCTGTTTGTTCTTCCGGATCAATTCTCTGCGTTTGTCTACCATGCTCTATGCCCTGGGATGCTGACCAATATGGAATGCCTTAGTGGATTCCCCATCCTCTGGTTTCTGAGCTTAGCTGATAGGAGCACTGGTCGGGTATCTGTGGGCAGAAGCTTCAAGTCAGGGCATTTATTCTCCCAGCTTTGTCCCTGCTGGATGCTGCGATTGGCTCTTGTCAGATAGGCCTTATCATACAGCTTTCCCTCTGGGCTCCTGCAATGGCTTCCCTACCTCACCCCTTAGGTCTAGGGATAGTAAGAGCTCTCAGTCGTTACTGGCCTTGGGGTGCTGACCATTGCTCATTACTTTCCCCAAACCCTTCTCACACTTTTGTTAAAGGTCCCTTTATTCAATTCTCATGAGTTTGATGAAACTCTCTCTCCTTGCCCAGCTCCACTATTCCACCTGGTTCTTGCCAGGACCCGGATCCATTCAGGGCTTATCCATAAAGCTGCATTTTAAGCAAGGAGTCCATTTTAAACACGGATATAGAAATTATTATAGAAATACATTAGAAATACTGCTCCAATGGCCTTGAATGTTTCTTAGTTCTTTTTTTTTTTTTTTTTTTTTTTTAACGGTACGCGGGCATCTCACTGTTGTGGCCTCTCCCGTTGCGGAGCACAGGCTCAGGACGTGCAGGCTCAGCGACCATGGCTCACGGGCCCAGCCGCTCCGCGGCATGTGGGATCTTCACGGACCGGGGCACGAACTCGCATCCCCTGCATCGGCAGGCAGACTCTCAACCACTGCGCCACCAGGGAAGCCCCTTCTTAGTTCTTTTTTGGGCCCCTAGTGCTTAACTTACTTGAGACTAAGGTGATGTTTTTCAAAAGCAACTTTACCAAGAAATGAAGTTTAAAAAAAAAAAAAAGGACTGATACTATTCAATGAGAAAATATAAAGGCATAGAAATGGGCATATCCACAAAGCTCAGCCTCCTCGTCCGTAAGGAGGCCTGTACCCATGCTAGCCCACAGGTCCCATCCACAGACGCCAGGCCTCAGTTCCCTCATTTTTGGAAAAACTCTGCCCCAACCAAATAAATTGGAACAATGCAAAACTGTATGAATTAATCATGAATATTACTCTACCTTCCAGTTCTCTTTAACAATAACTCCTTTTAACAGTTTGGTGTATATCCTCCCAGATATTTTTTGAACACTTATAAAACCATATATATATATATATATATATATATTTTTTTTTTTTTTTTTTTTTTTTGCGGTATGTGGGCCTCTCACTGTTGTGGCCTCTCCCGTTGCGGAGCACAGGCTCCGGACGCACAGGCCCAGCGGCCATGGCTCACGGGCCCAGCCGCTCCGCGGCATGTGGGATCTTCCCGGACAGGGGCACGAACCCATGTCCCCTGCATCGGCAGGCGGACTCTCAACCACTGCGCCACCAGGGAAGCCCCCAAACCATATATATTTTAATGTTTTTACACAAATGGATAAGCCATTTACTACGCATGCTGTTTGACTTTCATTTTTCATTCAACATTATTTCTTGAAGATCTTCCCATGTCCGTTCATATACAACAAACCCTCAGTATCACAGGGTATTTGTTCTAGGACTCCCCGCCATGGGTACCAAACTCCATGGATGTTCAAGTCCCATATATAAAATAGCATTGTACTTGCATATAATTTCTGCACATCCTCCTGTATACTTTAAATCATCTCTAGATTCCTTATAATAGTTAACACAATGTAAATGCTATGAAAATACTTGCTGATGGATGGCAAATTCAAGTTTGGCTTTTTGGACCTTTCTAGAATGCTTTTTCCAAATATTTTCGATTCACGGTTGGTTGAATCCTCAGAAGCAGAACCCATGGATATGGAGGGCCAACTGTAACTACTTCATTATTTTTTAAAGATTTTAAAAAACAGTTTTATTGAAGTATAATTTACTTAATATAAAATTGACCGACTTTATGGGGGCTTCCCTGGTGGCGCAGTGGTTGAGAGTCCACCTGCCGATGCAGGGGACACGAGTTCGTGCCCCTGTCCGGGAAGATCCCACATGCCGCGGAGCGGCTAGGCCCGTGAGCCATGGCCGCTGAGCCTGCGCGTCCGGAGCCTGTGCTCCGCGATGGGAGAGGCCACAGCAGTGAGAGGCCCACGTACCGCAGGGGGGAGAAAATTGACCAGCTTTAAGTACATGATCTAATGATTTTTAGTAAATTTACAGAGTTGTACAACTTTTACCACAATTCAGATTTAGAGTATTTCCATCACCCCTAATAGAACCCTAGTGCCTATCTGCAGTCACGCCCTGCTCCCATTCCCAGCCCCAGGCAACCACTGATCTGCTTTCTGCCACTATAGATTTTCCTTTTCTGGGCATTTTATTTTAATGGACTCATACATGTGGTCTTCTGTTCTGACTTCTTCCACTTAGCATCATGGTTTTAACCTTATGTTTAAACCACTGCCTTCAATGTATTCCATGGTGTGGATGCACCTTCATAGTTGAACTAGCCATTTCCCTATTGATGAGCATTAGGTTGTTTCTAAGCTTTGCATTTTATAAATAAAGCTGCAACAAATAGCCTATATCCATTTGTCCACTTATGTGGGTATTTCTGTAGGGTACATTTCTAGAAGTGCAGCTCCTTGATCAGAGGGTGTGTGCACTAAAATAGATATGATCAAATTGCCTTCTCTAAAGGTTGCACCTATTTACTCTCCTAGGAGTGGTGGATGATGATATTGTCTTCTAATCTGCTGAATTCTGACCCCAGAACTATAGGATGTAGAAGCCTCTGCCCAACTCCCTGCCAGGGTTCCTTGAAATGATGGGAGTTGTCCCTTTGTGCTTTTGATAATGTTCTTCACAGTTTTCCCCTTTATTTTAATGATTAAAAGCATTTTTATTGTGAATAGCACACATACTACAGCTTGTAGAAAACTTATGTTTATAGCTTAAAGAATGATAGTACAACGAACCCCAGATATCTGTGGTCTAGGTAAAGAAAGAGAATATTATCAGGACCCTCAAAAGCCCCAGTGTGCTCTTCCCAGATGGACTGAAACCTTAAAAAAACATGATCCAAACTTTTGTGGTAAACATTCCTTTTTCTTTAGGTTCCTTTTCATAGGTAACATATATACGTGTGAAAGATTTGTACGGAGTCCATTTAGTTCAGTTGGAACTATGCTTCACCCGATTCCCTTCCTTGCATAGTTCCAGGTTAGTGTTGGCCAGAAGAGACTTTAGTGTGGGATTTGGAGGGCAGGGGTAGGGCAGAAGCTGCATTTTTTTTTTTTTTTTTTTTTTGCGGTACGCGGGCCTCTCACTGTTGTGGCCTCTCCCGTTGCGGAGCACAGGCTCCAGACGCGCAGGCTCAGCTGCTCCAGACGCGCAGGCTCAGCGGCCATGGCTCATGGACCCAGCCACTCCGCGGCATGTGGGATCTTCCCAGACGGGGGCACGAACCCGTGTCCCCTGCATCGGCAGGCGGACTCTCAACCACTGCGCCACCAGGGAAGCCCAAGAAGCTGCATTTTTTAATGCTCTGGCAGGTCAGCGCCACTGTGACGTTGCTGTGCTTATCTGCTGGCTGCTCTTGCTGGTTTGGCTGGAAACGGGTCCACAGCCCCGCACACTCCTGAGCCAGGAGTGTGCTGATCTTTGTGATACAGGAGCCAGCTTCTCCAGCAGGCAGGCCATCCACAGCCTGAGCTTGGAGGCTGCGAGAGCCCCACACAACTTTCAGTCTATCCTCACTCTTCTCCACCTCAAGTGCATCTTTCCTTCTCATCTGTCTGTCCTCCCACTTTCAGGTCCCAGAACCAGAAGCAAAGTCAACAGCCTGCTCTAGACTATTTAACCAGCTCCCAGGACTTCCCTGGCGGTCCAGTGGTTAAGACTCCACACTTCCACTGCAGGGGACGTTGGTTTAATCCCTGGTCGGGGAATTAAGATCCTGCATGCCACGAGGTGCGGCCGAAAAATTTAAAAAAAAAAAAAGAAAGAAATGCTGGAAACTCCTCACCATGTGAAAAGACAGGTCTATGAACCAGGAAGGGTGTTCTTACCAGACACCAAATCTGCCAGTGCTTTAATCTTGGACTTTCAGCCTCCAGAAATAAATTTCTGTTGTTTACAAATAACAAACAAACAACAACAAAAAACCAGCTGCCAATTGCTATAGTCAGATCCCTGTAACAAATCCCTCCTTCTAGTGGTTCTGCTTTTCTAAATCAACCTTGTGTGATAGAGCGTGTGTCTCAACACAGGGTTTAGTTTGGCCTGTCTTTGAACTTTGTGTTGGGCTCCGATTGCCTCTTAACTACCCTGCCTGCCAGCGCAGAATAGGGTAACCCCACCTGAGCCTGCTCCCACACTTGTGCCCCAAGCCTCAGCTGGCCCTTACCTCTAGCAGAAGATGATGGAGACTCCAAACCCCAGTGCCAACACAGATGAGTCTAGGCACTGAAGAGGTAGACTGGCCCTGCCAAGTGAGCAGAATGCTTTGAGAAGTTCATTTATTTATTCATAAGATGTCTAAAAATTTACCATTAGAAAAGCAAAATATCTGAAGAAATGAACTAGGAATTTTTATTCCAGTTCCATTACTATTTAGCCATGAGATTTTGGTCAAGTTGCTTTGCTTGGGCCTCAGTTTCCTCATTTATGTATTAAAAGAGTTGGCCTTGGGCTTCCCTGGTGGCTCAGTGGTCGAGAGTCTGCCTGCTGATGCAGGGGACACGGGTTCGTGCCCCGGTCTGGGAAGATCCCACATGCTGCGGAGCGGCTGGGCCCGTGAGCCATGGCCACTGAGCCTGCGCGTCCTGAGCCTGTGCTCCGCAACAGGAGAGGCCGCAACAGTGAGAGGCCTACGTACCCCCCCCCAAAAAAAAAAAAAAAAAAGCATGCCCTGTCCTAGTGATGGCTTCGCTGGTCGATTATTTATGCCAAGACTGTCTTTATATGTGTATGCGAGAGAGAATGTAAGAGCCAGGGATAAATATTAATAGTTCACGTAAGTACAACTCAGCCTCTGCCTCATTGCTTCTGGGCTTATTTTATCCTCTTGTTTTCCTTGGAGAACCATGTTTCCTCTAGCCCTTGTTCAGGGAGGAAAGAGCAGCGTTCCTGGCACCAGAGTGGCCTCCTCCCACCGACAGACATCTCAGCGAGCCGTCCGGTCCGTTTGCCTTGTCCTGTCAGGACACCATGGGTTCCTCTGGCAACTTGGATGTTTTGTAAATACACATTCCCTTGCCTTTCCCTCCTGCTGAATCGGAAGCTGTTCTGAAGACTCAGCCAGAGCAGCTAAGTCATGCTTGATCCTGAGTTTAGCCCAGTGCCTGGCAGAGTGAGCTTGGAACAAGGGATTATTGTTGCTGAATTAATCCTGCTTGTTGACTGGAAGAGGAAAAGCACTTTCGTGAGTTAGGGGAAGTGGTTACCTGCCCCCTGAGCACTGAAGCTCAGAGGTTTGCCTCTGTCTGCCTGGAGAGGCCTCTTGTCATAGCCACAGCTGCTGTCTCCTTGATTTAATGGTCAGAGAGTTGTTAGCATGAAAGGGATTGGAACCTGGTAAAAGTTTGGTGACAGTGAAGTTCAGTTCCCCTTGTTTCCTTACTTCCTTAGTAGGCTGCTCAGAGCCAGAGCCCCTCCTTCAGAGACCAGCCCTATGAACAGGGGCTGTGCCAGGGTGAGGCACTCTCTGTTTTGATTGTTTATATACTCAAAGCCCTAGAAGAGTAGGTTCTCAATACTGTTGAAGGAATGAGTCCAGTTCTTTGTTTTGTCTGGGTGACACAGTCATTTTCCCATTGTGCATGAGTGCCCCCCCTTTTTTTTTAATTGCCTCACTTACCCTCCTTTTTTATTTATTTTATTTTATTTTATTTTTTATTAGTTTCTGCTTTATAACAAAGTGAATCAGTTATACATATACATCTGTTCCCCCATCCCTTCTCTCATGCATCTCCCTCCCTCCCACCCTCCCTACCCCACCCCTCCAGGCGGTCACGAAGCACCGAGCTGATCTCCCTGTGCTCTGCTGGCTGCTTCCCACTATCTATCTACCTTACGTTTGGTAGTGTATATATGTCCATGCCGCTCTTTCACTTTGTCACAGCTTACCCTTCCCGGTCCCCATATCCTCAAGTCCATTCTCAAGTAGGTCTGTGTCTTTATTCCCGTTTTACCCCTAGGTTCTTCATGACATTTTTTTTTTAATTCCATATATATGTGTTAGCATATGGTATTTGTCTTTCTCTTTCTGACTTACTTCACTCTGTATGACAGACTCTAGGTCTATCCACCTCATTACAAATAGCTCAGTTTCGTTTCTTTTTATGGCTGTTCATTGCAGCTCTATTCACAATAGCCCGGAGATGGAAACAACCTAAGTGTCCATCATCGAATGAATGGATAAAGAAGATGTGGCACATATATACAATGGAATATTACTCAGCCATAAAAAGAAACAAAACTGAGTGCCCTTTTGTCAAACCTGAATGATGGGTGTGTGTGTGGGTGGGAGAGGGGAGAGTGTGAAGGATGAGTCAAAGTGAGAGCTGCTGGTCGAGCTCAGAAGAGCTCTCTGCCTTCCAACTACCCAATCCAGCTGATTTGGTAGACTTTCTTGGCCGTTCTAAGTCCCACCCTTGACACTCTTGACTCCTGTCTCACCCAAGGATACGAGAAGCACAAGATGATGCCAGGACATGTTTCCTTCCATAATACATGTTGAGCAGCAGGAGGCTTGGGCTGGGGAAGAAGGAAGAAATACCAGCCTCCATCTCGATTTTAGACCTTCTCTCTATGTACCCGATAAACAACGAAGGGATTTATTTATTGTAAAGACCCTCATTCAGGACCTCTGCTCACTCTTGCCCGACCTCTCTGTAGCACTTTGGATGTTTTTTGTTGCAAGTACTGAAATACCCAACTAAAAGTAGTTTATACAAAGAAAGACATTTAATTATCTCACTTCAGAAGTTACAGGTCGGTGGTTCCAGTGGTTCAAGTTTGCCTTTTTGGTACAAGGTTTTTTGTTTTTAATTGTGGTAAAATATACATAACGTAAAATTTACCATTTTACCCATTTTAAAGTGTATGGTTTAGTGGCATTAAGTACATTCACATTGTTGTACAGTTGTCACCATTGTCCATCTCCAGAACTTTTTCATCATCCCAAACTGAATTATGTACCCATTAAACAATAACTCCCCATTTTCCCCTTTCCCCCCAGCCCCTGGTAAACACTATTTTACTTTCTGTCTCTATGAATGTCACTATTCTAGGTACTTCATATAAGTGGAATCATATAACATTTGTGTCTGGCTTATTTCACTTAGCATAATGTTTTCAAGGTTCATCCATGCTGTTGCATATCACAGAATTTTATTCCTTTTTAAGACTGAATGATATTCCATTGTAGGGGTATACCACAGTTTGTTTATCCATTCATCTGCTGATGGATATTTGGGTTGTTTTCACCTGTTGGCTATTGTGAAGAGTGCTGCTATGAACATTAGTGTACAAATATTTGTTTGAGTCTCTGCTTTCATTTCTTTTGGGTATACACCCAGAAGTAGAATTGCTGGATCATATGGTAATTCTATGTTTAATTTTTTGATGAACTGTCACACTGTTTTCCACAGTGGCTACACCATCTTACATACCCACCAACAGTGCACAAAGGTTGTAGTTTCTCTGTATCTTTGCCAGTGCTTGTTATTTTCTTCTTTCTTTCATTCTTTTTTTTTTTTACAATTGTCATCCTAATATGTGTGAAGTGGTACCTCACTGTGGTTTTGATTTACATTTTCCTAATTATTAGTGATAGGATCTTTGTTTATGTTCTTTGGAGAAATGTTTATTCTTTAATCTTTTGCCTTTTTTTTTTTTTTTTTTTTTTTTGCGGTACGCGGGCCTCTCACTGCTGTGGCCTCTCCCGTTGCGGAGCACAGGCCCCGGACGCGCAGGCTCAGCGGCTATGGCTCACGGGCCCAGCCGCTCTGTGTTTTGCCTATTTTTGAATTAGGTTGTTTGCTTGTTTGTTTGTGTTTTGCTGAGTTGTAGGAATTTTTTATAAGGATATTAACCCCTTATAGGAAATACGATGTCAAATATTTTCTCCCATTCTGTGATTTGCCTTTTCACTCTGTTGATAGTGATCTTTGCTGCACAGAAGTTTTAAACTTTGATGCAGTCCAATTAAACTACTTTTTCTTTTGTTACCTGTGTTTTTGGTGTCATACCCAAGAAATCATTGCCAAATCCAATGACCTGAAGATTTCCCTCTGTGTTTTCTTCTAAGAGTTTTATAGTTTTAGCCCTAATTTTAGGTCTTTGATCTGTTTTGAGTTAATTTTTGTGTATGGTGTAAGGTGAGGGTCCACTTTCATTCTGTGCATGTGGATATCTAATTTTCCCAGCACAATTTGGTGAAAGACAATCATTTCCCCGTTGAATAGCCTTGGCACTCTTGTTGAAAATCGTTTGACTGTTTATGCTTAGGTTTACTCTGGGCTCTTTATTCTCAGGTTCTTTTTATTAAAAAATTAATTAATTAATTAATTAATTAATTTTTGGTGCATTGGGTCTTCGCTGCTGCTTGCGGGCTTTCTCTAGTTGCAGCAAGCGGGGACTACTCTTCATTGCAGTGCATGGGCTTCTCATTGCAGTGGCTTCTCTTGTTGTGGAAAACTGGCTTTAGACGCATGGGTTTCAGTAGTTGTGGCTTGCTGGCTCTAGAGCGCAGGCTCAGTAGTTGTGGCATATGGGCTTATTTGCTCTGCGGCATGTGGGATCTTCCCGGACCAGGGTTTGAACCTGTGTCCCCTGCATTGGCAGGCGGATTCTTAACCACTGCACCACCAGGGAAGTCCTCTCAGGTTCTTTATATCCTTTGGCTCCAGCAACTCGAGTGTGTTGGGCATACTTTTCATCTCATTTTCACAAAGTGGCTGCCTTGGCACCACATAGCATATCCTATAACCATATTAAAAAGCAAGAACCAAAGATATGTTTCCCTTTCTCTCTCTCTCTCTCTCTCTCTCTCACATCAGGAATACTTCCCAGGGGTTTCCTGGCCTCAGTAGACTTCTTAAGCAATGATGCACTGAAGCCAGTTTGTATGTGCTTGTGAAAGCAGATTATTACATTTTCTAGATCTTGTGATCTCATTGCTAAACACTGCCACCTTGAAATTGGTCATGGTGGGAGCATTTATTTACACCGCAGAAGGTGGTAAATGCTACAAACCAAGACTTTTTCCCCCAGGAAAGTGATTTACCAGCACACAATTTGCCTTTAATTCTTATTTATCAGAACCAGATGATATGGCCACTGCTGGCTTAAGGAAGTCTGAAAAAGTGAGTATCTGTCATTTTCAGCCTCTCTCAAGGGAGGTGGACTTTGTTAGCAGGCAAGGAAAGGGAGAGCTGGGGAAGCAACCAATGGTGTTTGACACTAATGCCTCCCAATGGTGGGAAATTTTTGTAATCACTTCAAAGAATATCTTCAAAGACTGTCTGCCAGAAGACAGAGTGCTGTGGTCTCAGTGGTAGGATGGACTGAGCTCTAGCAGTTGACATGGTAATTACGGTAAGAGGTGGGGGCCAGGGCTTTCGAATCCATAGCTGGGGGCCTAGTAAGGATGTGGCCCCAGCAACTTTCTGTAACCACAATGGGGGGCTGCCTGCCTTGACACAGGGCTGTGAGCAGCCAGAGGACATGCGGCTTGGGGCGGATACTGAAGGGAAGGGAGGAGTGCCGCGTGCGGTCTCAGAGGGTAGTAGAGGTGTTCCCTGAAGAAGAGCCAACAAAGGAAGGCCTGCCGTCCTTGACCAAGAACTCCTTGCTGATCAGGCCATGGGTGGCCATGATCCTGAGGAGTCCGTGGCGAAACTTCTGGCCAATGAAGACGTAGATGAGAGGATTGAGGCAGCTGTGGAGGAAGCCCAGGATCTCGGTGGCATCCAGGGCCCGGCCAATGTCATTGCGGCGCTCACAGGTCTCCGCGATCACCCGGACCCTCATGAGGGTGTCTGCAACCAGGACCAGGTTGTAGGGCAGCCAGCAGAGCAGGAAGACGAGCACGACAGCAAAGATGACCCGCATGGCCCGGTGCTTCTGCCCCATGTGGGCCGCAAAGAGCGTGCGCAGGGTGAGTCCGTAGCAGATCAGCATGACCAGCAGGGGCAGGAGGAAGCCAAAGGTCTGGGGCAGGACCCGCATCACCATCCGCCATTTCGTTGTATTGGCACCCATGTCCTCGTAGCAGACTGGGCTGGAATAGGGCGGGTGGATGGCCCTTCGGAAGACGAAGATGGGCAGGGCCAGGATCAAGGACAGGACCCAGATGCCTAAACATATGAACTTGACCCAGTGCCGCTTCTGGGTCAGTGTGCGTGTGGCATGGACAATGGCCAGGTAGCGGTCTATGCTGATGCAGGCCAGCAGTAGAATACCACTGTAGAAGTTGACTTCCTTCAGGAGTGAGACCACCTTGCACAGGGCTGTGCCAAAGATCCAGCCCTTTGCCTTGGAGGTGGCCCAGATAGGCAAGGTCAGGGCGAAGAGCAGGTCAGCCATGGCCAGGTTCAGCAGGTAGACATCGGTGACAGAGCGGCCCACCCGGCTGTATAAGATGACCAGCATCACCAGGGAGTTTCCCAGGAGGCTCAGCAGGAAGACCAGGGCATAGATGACGACCACGGCATACTTGTTGATATCCAGAGATTCCGGCTGGCATGGGGCAGAGTCCGGTAGAATAGAGGGCAGATCAGTGTTGTAACTGTAATTATCAAAATCTCCATCGCTGTAGTTTTCCCAGTTAAATCCTTCCATATTTGAAGTAAACAATTTCCGGCCTAGAGAAGAGAGACGAGGGTTACTGCACAATAAATCTCCCCAGATTCTAGTCTGTCTGCTCACAACATTTAGATAGGATTCTTTGTGTTAGCTTGTATATTGCATGGAAGTAACTTTCACTTCAAGGGATGGCCACAGCACTACGGTTTTGGAGACATATTTAGTAAAACGTGATGCATTTCACAACAAGTGTCTAGTTCCCTTCAACATCAGAGAGAGGTTCTTATCACTTTCCATAACATTGCTGTCACCCAAACCATTGTTGAAACGTCCCCTTGGATAATCCCTACAGAACATGTCTTGGATCCTCGGTGGTGGGCATCTCTTACTATTGAGGCTGATTTTAATGTCAGAAACATGAGGTACCATTCAGTTCTCAATCTGGGGGACTAAGCAGGCAATCCAATTGTGTTAGATCCCTAGGAAAAGATCAAGGCTTGACTATAAACCTAAGAGATGAGTCCCTTTGTCCAACTTTCTGAAAGTTATTTTAAAAGAAGTGTTCTGGGGCTTCCCTGGTGGCGCAGTGGTTGAGAGTCCGCCTGCCGATGCAGGGGACGCGGGTTCGTGCCCCGGTCCCGGAGGATCCCACATGCCGCGGAGCGGCTGGGCCCGTGAGCCATGGCCGCTGAGCCTGCGTGTCCGGAGCCTGTGCTCCGCAACGGGAGAGGCCACAGCAGTGAGAGGCCCGTGTACTGCAAAAAAAAAGAAGTGTTCTGGAAAAACAGTCTGAGTGATAGCAGCATGGAGTTTCAGGATGCTCGAGCTAAGAGGAAGTTGACTCCACTAGTAGAGCCCAGAAGTTTTCTTCTGAGATGCGTGGGGCCTGCTCTGGGCATACTTGTGCAGTTTGAAAAAAATATATTAAAAATCATAAGCAGGTGGCTGACTGATTCTCCACATGGGTGGAAATGTAACATTATCTTGGGAGCTCTGAACAGGCAGATTCTGCCATGTAGGGGTGAGCAGAGAAAGGCAGTATGTTCCCAGCCCAAGGAGGAGGGGCATCAGGAAGCAGAGAAGGCAGGTGGAGACACACGATCCTTGTTTTGGTGGCTTTCCAGTCCTGCTGGGGACCCTTCCTGCCCTGCTAGTAGTGCCTTCTTCCAAACCTGACTCTCCAGCATGCCTGGCTAACCTCTGTGGGCTCTGCCCTTGTTATGGGGGTAGCGGAGAGCCTTCTTTTGGGGGAAGCTGCAGCCACCCTGAAATATTATCCCAGTTTGCAGAGAGGAAGAAAGTGACCAGCTACTGAATTAACTTCCTTTTGAACCACAAAATATATCAGCATCATGCCATTTCTTTATAACAAGATATGGCCATCCTGTTACCCTATGCCAGTCTGTAGCCCACCTCAACATGGAACCCAGTGTTAAAGTGAAGAACATAAAGTAAAAAGGCTCAGGAACTACCTCACACTCACTTGCATGATCATAATTTAAAAAGAAGGACTATAACGATGGTGATGAGGATGTGGAGAAGTTGAACCCCTCATACATTGCTGGTGGGAATGTAAAATGGTGCAGTTGCTTTGGAAAACAGTTTGGCAGTTGTTAAAAAAGCTAAATATAGAGTTACCATATGACCCAGTGATTCCACTCCTAGTATACCCAAGAGAATAGAAAACATATGTCTGCACAAAAACTTGTATGTGAATATTCTTAGCAGCATGCAGCGAAAAAGTGGAAGTAATCCAAATGTCCATCAACTGATAAACAGATAAGCAAATTGTAGTATACACATACAAGGGAACATTATTCAATCATAAAAATTAATGAAGTACTGATACAGGCTACAACATGGATGAACCTTGAAAACATTATTCTAAGTGAAAAAAGCCAGACACAAAAGGCTTCATACTGTGTGATTCCATGTATGTGAAATGTCCAGAACAGGCAAATTGGTAGAGACAAAAAGTAGATTAGTGGCTGCCAGGGGCTGGGGGTGGGGGAGTGTTACTGAGTATAGGGTTTCTTTTTGGGGTGATGAAAGTGCTCTGGAATTAGACAGTGGCAATGATTATGTAATTTTGTGAATAGAGATCTTCCTCAACTTACGGTGGGGTGACGTCCCAGTAAACCTATCATAAGTTGAAAATATCCTAAGTCGAAAATGCATTTAATACACCTAACCTACTGAACAGCATAGAGTAGCCTAGCCTACCTTGTATGTGCTCAGAACACTTACATTAGCCTACAGTTGTGCAAAATCATCTAACACAAAATCTATTTTATAATAAAGTGTGGAATACCTCAAGTAATTTATTGAATTCTATACTGAAAGTGAAAAATAGAATGGTTGCTTGTATGGGTAAAGAATGGCTGTAAGTGTATCGGTTGTTTATCCTCATGATTGCATGGCCGCTACCCAGCATCATGAGAGAGTATCCTATTATACATTGCTAGCCTGGGAAAAGATCAAAATTCAAAATTCAAAATACAGCAAAATCACTTCTGCACCATCATAAAGTTGAAAATTTTTAAGTTGAACCATTGTAAATTGGGGACCATCTGTATACAAAACCCCACTGAACTGTATACTGTAAATTGGTGACTTTTTTTTTCTAAAAAATTTTTTATTGAAGTATAGTTGATTTGCAGTGTTGTGTTAGTTTCAGGTGCACAGCAAAGTGACTCAGTTACACATACGCATTACATTCTCCTTCAGATTCTTTTCCATTATAGGTTATCACAAGACACTGAATATAGTTCCCCGTGCTATGCAATAGGTCCCTGTTGTTTATCCATTCTACACACAGTAGTGTGCATCCGTTAATCCCAAACTCCTAATCCATCCCTTTCCCTTCCATTTCCCCTTTCATAACCATAAATTTTGTTTTCAATGTCTGAGTCTCTTTCTGTTTTTTAAATAAGCTCATCTGTATCATTTTTTTAGATTCTACATATAAGTGATATCATGTGATATTTGTCTTTCTCTGTCTGACTTACTTCACTCAGTACAATAATTTCTAGGTCCATCCATGTTATAGCAAATGACATTTTTTCATTCTTTTTTATGGCTGAGTAGTATTCCATTGTGTGTGTGTGTGTGTGTATGCACATAAGATGACTTTTATAGTATGTGAATTATATCTCAATTAAAAAAGATTAATCGAAGGTAAATAGGATTGCAAAGGAAACACAAATATTAAAACAACAATATCATCATCATCATCAACAACAACAAAGGTCCTAGGAAGCTTTTCTCTTTAGCAGAAGAAACTGTTACTGTCAATCATACATAACAAAAAAAAAGCTAAAATGAGGTTAAGGAAACTGGAGAAACAATGCCCCTTTTCCCCAGAGTGATAGAATTCTTAGCCTTCACCTTCCTGAGAAGGTATTTCTCCCCTAAGTGATGGGAGCCAGATAAATTGCCTTCTCAGCACACGGATACCACAGATAGAGCAGATTAGATCAGTCTGTGAACCTAAAAGACGTGATGATAAGTATGGGGCCCAGTCTGGCCAGGAGGCAGGGACGGTAGTGAGAGAGGTGGATAGTACAGCTGGCTCAGCCAGTGTTGCTGACGAAACCTGCGTGAAATCACTGACTCTGCAGCCCCAAGGTCAAGGGCAAGTTTGCTCAGAAGCCCAGGGTAATGTCTAATGAAGTCACAAGGTGGGTCACTTCTGGGAGCAGATGATCAGAGATGTTCTTAAGGGGAACCATGACCTAAGAGAAGGCCACCTTTGAGAGTGGTTGCAGAGCATGATGGGTCCAGAGAGCTTGTGCCCTTAGAGAGGAGAACCCCACATTTACAAGCATTGGCTGTGAGAAGGCAGAGCTGGGGCAGCCGCAGAAACTGCCTCTCAGAAGAAGCAGCAACAGCCAAGCATGTTTCACAGACAAGTCCTCATTCTGGATAATCCAGTGCTCGGCTGTGCTGGAGCTGGGCTGGAGGTGTATGGGCGAACTCCCGCCCCCAGACGTGAAGGCTCAGCTTCAGGGTCCAGAGGGAGACCATGCAAGTTAGGACAGAAGGTAGAGAACTCAGGAATGGAAACCAGGCCAGGGCAATGACCTCCAGCCACTGGAAGGTGAGGGAGGGGAATGTTTTGTTGTTGTTTGTTTGTTTTTTAATTTACCAGTCTCTGGTGAGGATGTTTTGACAGTTAAAGGGAGAAACTAAGGGAAGGGAGATACACATCTGAGATCTGCTTTGTGCCTCACAGGTACATGGGGTCGTTCGGCAGTTATAAATAGACAGTCACAGCGAGGCTCAGAGACCAGCCTGTGGTCACAGAGCCTCTTTAGTGCCACAGCCCGGATTCCAACTAGGTGTGAATGGCTTCACATGCTATTTTCAGTCTACAGATCTACTTCCTCCAAAAAAAAAATAAAAATCACAGCTCATGTATCAAATATAGCTGTAAGCTAAGTTCTTGAGATATCATGAAGTTAACCTGGCTCTGTTTCACTCCCATTGTTTGAGGTTTTGTGCATTGCTTTCTTTGCTATTCCTCAGGCCCAGAACGAGAGAAACAGCCCTTACAGGAATCATAAACCAAATGCCCTTGAACTGACTGGCCTCTGCTGACCACCCAGTCATGTTCTCCGTAACCAAGCAGGAGATCCCCTCAGTGAATGAAACTGCCAGCCCCTTAATGACTCATGATAGCTCAAAAAGTCATGGAAAGGATGATTCTAATTTATTTCATGAAAATGCTACATTTACGAAAGCCCAAACATTTAAGGCAATCTTTTTAACAACGGCAACACAATAATAACAACAACAAATTCAAGGTTATTTGTATACAATTCCAGTATCCTTTCTCTCTAGAAATATAATCCACACATATTTACATTTAATATAGGGGAAGAGGGCCTCAGTAGTATCTGGCTCTTCCTCAGACCCAATCCTAGCCAAGGCAGGGAGAGCCGGCTGGGTCCTCAAGAGAAGGCGGTGGGCAGCCAGTTGCCCTAGGTGCTTGTTGGACAGAGGTGTAGGCAAGAGGGGCAGAACCTCTCCCTTTGGGGATAGGGAAGCCTAGAGAAAGAATGGAGAGACTGAGGAGTGTGGGGATAAATGGAGGGGATAAATGGAGGCTGGGTGACAAGGGGGACAGAGAGCAGAGACATTCTGGAAGGGTGTTCCAAGACTTACCAGGGTTCTGGGCTTGTCACCTGTGGGACACCTCCAGGAAGGCAGATGTGCCTGATACAAAGGGCGGCGGTGGTGAGAACACAGTGGAGGAAGTGAGTGGTGGATTAGATTGCTCAATTCTGGGGTGGAGTCCCTGAGGGTGTGGGATGCCTTTGATAGCTTGAATAATTAATTCCCAGGTCAACTCTTTGATAACTAGTAGTCATTTTATTAACTGGCAGAGTTCACACTGGGAAGGGGCCTGTGGGGTTTTTCTAGCCAATCTTTCCATTTCACAGATGAGGAAACTGAGACCCACCCAAAGGAAGTAGTTGGCCCAGGATGGCAAGGATTTCTCTTATCTTTGCCCTGAGCTCAGCAGCCCCTGGCTCTTTCAGCCACCCTGTCTTACTCTCCCCACAATCCAGCAGTCTCAGGCACCTCATGCTTACAACCCAGCAGCGCTACTGCTCTTAAACATCTTTCCATCTCAAAGGGGAACAGCTCTTTAAGGCAACAGAAACGGAACTAGCTTCTGGTGTGTCTGGTGGCTTTCTTCCCTGTACTTAATGCCTCTTGTCTCCATCCCATCCACCCTGGGCATCCTTAAAGCCTCACAGATTCCTTCTCCATGCCATACCCCTTTGAGAACTCCCACCCCCAAATGGGGGCCCCGTTCTACCTCACCTGGTCTTTCACCTCCCTCCCCAACCATCTGCTCTGACCAGCATGCCTCTCTTAGGGCATTGCTATTTTTTCTTAGCTTGTCCACTTGGAATTGGATCTGCAGTAGCTACTACCTTTGGAACCAAGACCATCTAATTTGGAAAGAAAACCATTTGATAAAAGTTAAAATCCCACCCAAGTTCAAATACATTTTTGAAAACAGTGTTGAGTGACACCAAGAATATATTTTGTCACATTTGCTGTTGATAATAATTGAAAGGATAAATCCAGGCAGAGCAGTGAACACTAATTCACTGCTCCCTCCTAAGCCCCCACCCCAGTGACTGAAGCCTCAGTCCCCTCCACTACTCCTTACCCTGACCTGTTGCTCCATGCATCCCAGGGCCCACACAGTGCTCAAAGCCTATGGCAAACTCATCTAAGCTGCCGACCCCTAGGCAAGAACCTTTGAGTCCAGCTATTTAGCAAACGTTCTTTGTCACCTTTCTCTTTTCCACGCTGGAGAACACAGTGACTCCTGGCCAGGTGAAGCTAAACCCAGGCAGAGGCCCAGGACACACGGAGAGAAGCCATGAGAACAGCAGTTAAGAACTCTGCTAGCCTAGCAACTCTGGGCAAGCAACTTTTCCTTTCTGAGTCTCAGTTTACTCATCTGTAAAATGAGGCCAATGATAGAATCTAACTAATTGGGTTGTGCTGAGGATGAAATGAGGGATTACCTGTAAAGCCCTTAAGACACATATAAAGCATGATGTTAGCATTTATCGTTGTGATTATTATTACTGAAATAGTTAATTAGCTAATAGCATGGGGTCTCTCCCACTACATCCCCAAGCAAGAGAAAGCAGCGGGTCTGCTTTCGGGGCTGACTTCCAGGTACATCTTAATTTGCTTTAGCATTAGTCCCATTAGCTCTAATGTTGAGTGCCTGCTAAGGCCTAGCTTCCAGGGAAAGTGCTTTTCAGAATCTGTATCATTTAATCCTCACAACAACCCCATGGAGAGTGCACTTTCTGAATGAGGAAACTAAGACTCCGGAGTTAGGCAACTTACCTAGAGTGACGCAGATGAACTGACTTTTAAGCAGTTTTTGAGACTTTTTTTTTTTAATCTGACTTCAAATCTGCTATTGTGTCCACTGCAGTGTGGGGCTGAGCTCCACTAAGTACCTCTCTGTCCCAGACAACAGGGTGTGCAAAGGGCAGCCCAGATTTGACATTTCCTAACCATCCTACTTCTTGATTTTCATTAGATTGATTTCATTTCCACTGAGCCCACAGCAGGCCTACCAACGGTGGGGTGAATACAGAACCGGCATCCAGTCCTGGTTCTGCTGTTAATGGTCAGGGTGAGCTTGGGCAGGTCATTTCTCTCTGTGCCTCAATGTGGTACCCTGGAAAATGAGATTAGCCACATGTGGCTACTTAAATTTAATATGTTTGTAAAAGCACTTCATATTTATATTTGAAGTGCATTATACTGTGCACTTAAAATTTTTTTTATTTATTTTTGGCTGCGTTGGGTCTTCGCGGCTGCGCGCGGGCTTTCTCTATTTACGGCTAGCGGGGGCTACTCTTCGTTGTTGTGTGCAGGCTTCTCAATGTGATGGCTTCTCTTGTTGCAGAGCTCAGGCTCTAGGCATGCAAGCTTCAGTAGTTGTGGCATGCAGGCTCAGTAGTTGTGGCACACGGGCTTAGTTGCTCCACAGCATGTGGGATCTTCCCGGACCAGGGCTCGAACCCGTGTCCCCTGCATTGGCAGGTGGATTCTTAACCACTGCACCACCACGGAAGTCCCTTAAATTTAAATTGATTAAAATAAAATAAAAATTTAGTTTCTCATTTCAAGTGCTCAATAGCTACATGTGACTAGTGGCTACCATATTGGACAGTGCAGATACAGGACATTTCCATTACTGTAGAAATTTCATTTGTACCGTGCTGTCTTGGTGCAGACTTATTTTGTTTCTGTAGTTTACCACCTCAGTTCTCAGGGGACTCAAAGGAGGAGACTGAAGTTTCCAAATTCCTTCTATCAGAAATAGTCCCCAGCAGCCCGAAGACCGAACTGCTCACCTACCTGTTGTTGCTGCTACAGCTGCTGTGTTATTGGAGTGCCCACTGATGCCTCCTCTGTGACTCAGGGCTTGACAGCTGTCACAGTTGTTGCACAGGAAAAAAGCAAAGCAGCCTTTACTTGGAAAGTTCTGACCCAGGGCTGCTGAGGGGGAAATCCAGGAGGCCCACCAGAGGAGGTGTTCCCACAGAGGAACAACGAGGTCTGTTCTGAGACTCTGACTGAAGGCCAAGCCTCCTCCTGGCAACCGTGTAATGAGAGCTGGGAATTTTCAGGCCTTCTTGTCTAAAGGCTTCTGCAAGAGCCTGCCAGTCTGAAGGTGGAGATTTACCTAGTCTACCTCTGTCTCGTTTTCAACGTACACCTCCTTCTTTACAAGGGAGATGCAGGCAACCCCAGCCCCCAGCTGACACGTAAGCCTGACGTGTACACTTTCTTCTTTCCTTCTAAGAGCAGCGTGAGAAGTGTTCTCCCTTCTCTTTAGGTCCTGCACCTGGCCGTGGGACCCCGCTGCCTCTCACGTCCTTGAAGATCTTGCCTCGTGCACCCTCTGCTTCTCAACCACCTCTTTCCCTGGACTTGCATATGTCTTTCTCTCCCTCCCTCTGTTCTAGAACTCCTTTAGCGACCACTCCCCCTGGGCCCTCCGCTTCACAGGCAAGCTTCTTGAAAAAGCAGTGAGCAGTTGCCTTTTCCACGTTGCCAACTTCTTGTTCACTGTTCAACCCACTGCAACCAGCTTCCTGCCCCCTGTACTGAGGAAACAGCTTTTGCCAATGTTCCCAGTGACCTAGGGTTGCTAAATCCAGTAAACTCTTTTCTTAAATAAAGCTGTTTTAATATTATAAAAATAAACTGTGCATATTGTAAAGAAAACAGGTGGTAAAAAGCATATAAAGTAATATGTGATACTCTTCCATCCTTCTGTTCACCTGTATCTTGTGAATATTTTTCCAGACTTCCCCCATGCACATACAAACGTGTTTTTTCCTTCTTTAATAAAATAGTATCTAACTAGTTATATTGTTCTGCACTTTAACAATGTATTATATACCTATTTCACATCAGTACATATAGATCCATCTTACTCTTTTCAGTGATGACATAATGGCCCATGGCAAGGACATAACCTGACTTATTTGACAATTACCTTATAGATGAATATTTAGGTTCTCACTATGAACATTTTTGGATATTGGTCTTTGGAAACTTGTACGAGTGTTTCAGTAGCTTAAGTATAATTTTGCTGGGTCATAACTGTGCATGTTGATATGTTGATAACTACTACTCATTGTGCTTCAAAAAGACTGTTGCAGTGTATTCTCCTGTTATCAGTTTATAAAAGGGCCTGTTACCCTGTCTACTCATACTGTCTCATACTTGTCAATCATGGTAAAATATCTTCTCCCAGCCTGCTGTATGCTTTTTAACTGTATTTATGGTGAAATGGATACCATTCAAGCCTTATCTTATTTGATCTCTGAACCATTTAACCCCACTGATCCCATTGTTTTCTTATTTATCAGAGAACTTCTCTTGGTCTTATTTGTTGCTTTTTTTCTCAATTCATTCCTCAAATATGGATGTTCTTCAGAGTCTGCCTCGGTCCTCTTCTCTACCTGTTCTCCCTAGACTAGCCCACCTGCCTCCTTGGCTTCAGCCCCCACCCAGTATCTGCCAGTGTCTCCTACACCTATAGTTCCCAGCTTCTCTTCTAAGCTTCTCTTTAAGCTCAAATTCTTACATTTAATCACTTCATGAATCTCCCCTGAGGTCCCACAGATGCTGCAAACTCAACATGTAGAAAACCGGTCTCACGGAATTCCCTGACACAGGTGCCCCTCCTCCTTAACCTGGAAACAGGCGTGCCCCTCACGCTTGCCTTGCTCTTCCTCTCCACGGAGGCCATCTCCTTAACATCTCTCTTGATTATCTCTTCCTCACCGTCTTCACTGATGATGTTAGGTCCCGCTTTATTTTCTCTTGCCTAAACTACTGCGTTCATCATGGGATGGCTGTGATTTCAGAGCTAGACTGTCTGTGTTAGGATCCCAGCAATGTCAGTGGTTGTAGACCTCAGGCAAGTTATTTCATCTCACTGGACTCAGTTTCATCATCTGTAAAATGGGGATAATGAGAGCACCCACTGCATAGAATTGTCATGTGGATTAAATGAGTCTATATTTATAAAGCAGTTAGCATGGTGCTTGGCACTGTTGGTTGCTGCTGCTACTTCTACTACCAACATTACCAGACCACTATTTTCCTAAACGCTCTCTGTGTCAAGTCTTTCCTCCCTCAATCCATCCTCCACTCTCTACCAGAACCACCTTCCTAAAATGTGAATTTGAGGGAATTATCTGGTAGTCCAGCGGTTAAGACTCAGCGCTTTCACTGCGGTGGGCCTGGGTTCAATCCCTGATTGGGGAACTAAGATCCCACAAGCCGCGTGGTGCGGCCAAAAAAAAAAAAATGTGAATTTGATCACCCTCTTTCCCTCTTGCAACCCTTCAAAGACTCCCGTTGCCCTCAGGCAGAGTCAAATTCCTGATATGGCACCTGACGCCCCTGCCTCTGACCCTGTGTGCTTCTCCAGCCTTATTTCAGGCCATGCCCTCTTGAATCCTTAACTCTGGCCACAGGGAACAACCTGCAGTTCCCCCTCAGAGCTGTTCTGGTTCCGCTTGGGCCTCGGCACTCATTTCCCTTTTCCTCATCCCCGCCCTCTTGGGCTGGCCAGCTCTCTCTCCTTTCCAGTTCAGCCCAGTCGTCACCTCCATGCATTGCCGCCCCCCCTCTGTGCTCATCTGCATCCTCGGGCTTACCTCTACAATGGCATCAATTTCGGGGATTTATAATCATCAGTTTGGCTGCTTCCTCCTCCTTGATGTGAGGTTCTTGAAAGCAAGGATTTCATTCATATATATATATATATATATATATATATATATATATATATATATATAAATAAAATGAAATTTTCGTCTCCCCAAACCAGACACACACAGTGTTTGGCAAACCCTAGGTACTTGATATCATTTTGTTGAGCACTGAATGAACTGACAAAGTGAGGAAACCAATGTACGTTAGTGCATCCGAGTGACATCTAATTTAAAGAAATAATTATGTCACCCATATTTCCCAGGTCACCCCCAGCCTGTGAGCACAAACGAAGTCACGTCAACAGCGATAACCCAGATTGCACTGTTTTAGACCCTGTGTGTTCATGCAGGGCTTACCCCCCCTGTAGAATGCTCCCCAGGAATTTGGAAGAGTCTGTTGGAGGTGTCCCCCAGGTGCTCCTCTGGTACTGCTGGGCTAGACGTGTGCTCTGGACTCACCACTGGGGAACTGGTGCCCTTTCAGTGCCACGCTCCGGGATAGTCTATGGTGACCCTTGTGGAGCCTTCTGCCGGAGGGTCCCCAGAGTCTAATGAGCTTCCCAATATCTTTGTGGAGCTTCTGTGCTCTCCATTGGACTTGGTGGGGACTCTTTGGGGGGCAGTGTTGAGCTAGAGGCTGGTCTTCAGCATTGCCCTTCCATCCCTCCCAAACAGGGGTGTGAAGGTCAAGCTCCCCCATTCTTGGCCCCTGATTTCCTCCTGAGTTCTTGTCCAGGAGCATTTGCTACCTCGTAGAACATAGGCTTCAGCTAGGTCCCCTCTCCCCCATCAGTTCCTCAGGTAAGTCTGAACTCCATGCTGGAGTTCCTACTAGAATATGATGTATTCTGCTGTAATAAGAACCTGCCCTAATAAAAGTATCTGAGCAAGTGGAACCTCCAGAAAGGGACCGCTGTCCTTTAGGGCAGGGGCAATTCTATTGCCTTGATTGCTCCGGGAGCCCCAGCTCTGCCCCTTACTCCCTCCATTCCCTGCCCCCCACCTCGTCGCTGACTTTGATAAGGAGAAGTTCTTACCAGCTCTCCAGGGCAGGAACTGCTGTTACAAAACTCTTCCTCCTTGAGATGGTAATGGGATGCAACTCTGGGCGGCCTACCCCAAGAGGCGGTCCATGGGCTCTGGTCAGATTGACAGGGTTGCCCAACCGCTGCAGAGGCTTTGGCAGTCTGCGTGAGGCAGAGGGGACAGAGATAGCATGCATGCCTCTTTGGGACCACAAAATCTGCCCTGGAGCCCAGCTAGGGCAGCTAATCGCCTTGTCATACAGTGGGACCCACACTTCTTCTGAAACAGCGTTGTCAAAAGCACCACGACTGGGTGACCACTGAATGACCATAATTCTTTTAAGACTTCTTGGGCAGTCAGGGGATATGATCTTGTACCATGGAGCTAAACGAGTCCACATCAACTGTCTTTAATATTAAAGTCTAGCTGAGTAAGCACTGCATAGAGAGTTACCTAGATCAGTCCCTTCTTCTGGGTGCTCACAACTTGGGACCCATCAAGTCAGCATAGTGGTTGGAAGGGAAGGGCAGAGAGGCTCAAGCCTCCCCTCCTGCCCACCAAACCAGACACCCTGGGGAGTAACTGGGACTCCCACACTCTCTTGGTGGGAAGGTACAACGTACAGTCTCTTTGGGAAATAACTCAGCCATTTCTTTTTTTTTTTTTTTTGCAGTACGCGGGCCTCTCACTGTTGTGGCCTGTGGAGCACAGGCTCCGGACGCGCAGGCTCGGTGGCCATGGCTCACGGGCCCAGCCACTCCGCGGCATGTGGGATCTTCCCGGACCGAAGCACGAACCCTTGTCCCCTGCATCGGCAGGCGGACTCCCAACCGCTGCGCCACCAGGGAAGCCCTCAGCCATTTCTTAAAAGTTAAACATACACCTACCATACCACCTAGCCATTTCATTTCCTAGGCATTTACCCAAGAGGAATAAAGGTATATGTCTATACAAAGATTTGTACACAGGCGAAGATGGGAAAGTTATTTGTAATAGCCTGGAATTAGAAACAACCCAAGTATCAGCAGCAGGTGAATGTGTAAATAAATTGGGATATATCCATGCAGTGGAATACTACTCAACAGTAAAAAGGAACTTGATATATGCTACAACACGGATGATAAAATAATTATGCCAAGTGAAAGAGGGCAGATAATAAGGAGTATATACTGTATGATTCCATTTATACAAAATTCTAGAAAATGCAAACTAGTCTCTAAGGACAGAAAGCAAGTAAGTGGTTGCCCGGGGATGGGGAAAGGTCGGGGGAGGGAGAGATGACAAAGGGCACAAGGAAACTGGGCTGACGGATGTGTCTATTATTTTGAATATGGTGATGGCTTCAGGGTGTAGATTAAAGGCAAAACTCATCAGACTGTACTCGTCAGGTTTATATGAAGTGTATTATACATTAATAGTACCTAAAGAAAGCTGTTAAGAATGAAAGCAGACCTCCGAAGGAGACTGCAGACAGGAAGCTCCCGTGTATAATGAAGGATGGGCTGGCTGAGAAGGGATTGCAGAGGAGAAACGTCAGGGCCACCAGGCCTTATTCTTGGACAAGGACTATGAGCCTGCAGGGGCTTCAGAGAGGATGGTGCCCACTCCCTCATGTTATGGAAAAAGCCTGACAGCTTTGCCAAAGTCACCCAGTGGGAGATGCAGGGTTAGAACCTCTTTCCTGACTGCCAGCCTGGCTCCTTCCATCCTCCAAAGCATGGTCTGTCCACTCAAGTGCTGTCCACCTTAGATGGCCAACTTCTAGAAGGCAGGACCGGTCAGACCAGAGGGCTGAGAAGGGCTGAGGGGACGGCCGATCAGGTGAGGTGGGTGGGTCTCAGTCAGAGGACCTGGGCTTCTCTCCTCTGGGAGCAGGGTGGGCAGTGGCACTCCTTCTTCTTAAAATCCACAGAGCAGGCATGGCAAACCAGGCCTCCGCAGAGCCTGGGGAGCAGAAGCGAAAGAGTGGGTACATGTGGGTGCGTATGGGGGAGGGGGTCATGGGGTTCGAGCATCTTTGTGTCTACCTGTGTGTTTCCCATCTCCCAGCAGAATGGCCCTGGGTCTGTCTCAGGAGGCCTCCCCTTTCCTAAAAGGAGTCCCGATGCCCCACCCCTCTAGGGTCCTCTAACTCCAAATGGCAGGTTCTCCTGACAGCCCACTGTCCTCTCTCTTGCTGTTTGTCCTGCCACTGTGTTTCCAGGGCAAGGTGAGGGAAGCAGATTTCTCTGTACAGGAAATCTCTTCCCAGATGAGATTAGCTGATCGATTAATCAGTCTATTTGTGGAAGGGTTACCCAGTCCCATTTTCCAGATGCCATTCCTTGTCTGCCCCCTTTCCACTGTTCTTGTTCATGTCTCTGCAAAGTGTTGGGTAAAATGAGTAGCCAGCTTTAAGTGGCCTTTCATAAATGCCTATTTCCTGTGTCCCTCCCTTCCCTGGAGTGGGCAGTGGGCTGTGGACTGGTGGAAACTGGGTTGTCCCAGAGGAAGGATTCTGTACCCCCCCGCCCATTACCTGCACAGGTACCGCCGAGACAGCCGACCAAAGATCTTGTTACAGACAACACAGCATCCAGGGGTGAAGGAAGAGAGATGCTGGACCTTCTGCCACAGGTTATCCTTCTCTCTGATGGGCGGGTGGAGGTGAACACACACACACACACACACACGCACACAGAAGATAGAAAGATGGAAATGCACAGATGGAGAGATGGAGAGGGACAGAAAGAGATACACAGAAACAAAGAAGAGAGAGACAGAGATAAACACATAAAGAGACCAAAAGAGATGAGAGACAGTGGAGCAGAAAGAGACACAGAAATGGAGAGGGAGACAAAGAGGGATGGAGAGACAGGCACTCAGAGAGAAAAAAAGGGAGTTGGAGAAGGAGACAGAGACACACAGAGAAGCAGACAGGGAGATCAGTGTAGAGGGAGAGAGAAAGACACAGGGGAAAAGATGTAGAGACAGACAGGGACAGAGACACAAACAGAGAGGGAGACAAATATGGAGAAAGGTGGAGAGACCAAGAAAGAGACATAGTGATGGAGAAAGACATGTAACATACGTAGTTACATATGTTTAAGCTCCTGCAAAACTATCCTCACTGTTTTTTTAAAGAACGTTTAGGAATATGGGTTGTTCAACATTTTTATCAAAATGACATACACACGTACGATTTAAAAATCGAACAGTACAGAAGGACTTACATCAAAGGCAAGAGATGTACCTCCTTCCCATGCTCAGTGGCAAACCACTTCTTACATCCTTTAGCTTTTTCGCCTTGATATTATTTCCATATTTAAGTAATATGCTCATATTCCTCCTCCTTGATTTATCAAGAAAGAACATCTTCCATAGAGCCCCTTGATATCACAAGGAGCACATCCATAATTAACTTCTTAAGAAGGGCAGTGTGGGGGGTGAATTTTATGTGACCTGTCTATCTGAAAAAATGTCTTTCCTCTGTCGCTCCCCACTTGCTTCCTAGTTTGGCTGGATATAGAATTCTAGGGCAAAAGCCAGCTTTTCTCAGAACTTGAAAGCATTACACCATTGAGTCTTAACATTTGAGGATATGGGTTATTTATTACCATCCTCACTAACTCCTCCTCCTTCCTCCCAGTGCAGTTATATCCCCATTTTTGGTTCCTCTATTGGTTACTGTTGGAATTTTACAGAATATACTCACACATTTATTTCTCACTCATTCATTGACTATAGATAGCATCATATGACTGCCATTCTGTACTAAGATGGGGCCAGCATCCCTGCTCTTCAGCTTTCCTCCTTCTCAACCTCCTAACGTATCTATCCCTGCAACATCCAATGTGGTAGCCACTAGCCACATGTGGCTATTTAGATGTATATTTAACTTTTTATTTTATTTATTAATTTTTTAATTTAATGATTCTTTAAATTCTACAGTACTTTACAATTTTCATAAGTTTCACACCCATGATTTCATGTAATCCCATAATAACCCCCTTTAAAAAAAATCCCCTACTCCTATATTGTCCCTTCCCCCTTTCCTTTCCCCACTGGTAACCACTAGTTTGTTCTCTATATCTGTTAGTCTGCTTCTTTTTGTTTAATTCACTAGTTTGTTGTATTTTTTAGATTCCACATATAAGTGATATCAGGTGTATATTTAACTTAATTAAAGTTAAATAAAGTTAAAACTTCAGTTCCTCAGTTGCACCAGCCACACTTGAGGTACTCAGTCGATACATGGGACTAGTAGCTACCATATTGGACAGGGCAAAATCAGGACATTTCCATCTTCACAGAAATTCCCGTTGGATTCTGTTCTATACTTAATACTGTTTAGGTGGTAACATTTAGGTTTGTTCTATAATTATGATTGTTTTCTGTGCTTTGCCTTTAGGTTGATTCCAATACTGAAAAAAATCAATGAACAGTATTTACATTATTAGACAATATGTAAGCATATTGCATCTACTGAAGCTAAGATGTGTTCTATAACATTTCCCTTCTTGGAAATTTTCTGTTTTTCTAGGACTTTCTAATTGCCTTTCTTTGCTCTTTGCATGACTTGCCTTTAACATAGCCTAATCCCCCATGCCCCTAATTCTTCATCATATCAGATATTCTTCTAATGCTCTTCTCCCCTGAGACCTCCCTCTTGGGCCCTCAGTACTTCCGCTATAGCCTGAACTGACTGCTTCCTGGGCTTGCTGCCCCCTTGTCATCTTGGGAATTCCCTTTTCTTCTCTCATGGGCTAGAGCTACTATTCCCTGAATTCTGCATCTTCTCCATTCTTGGATTTTTTCCTTGTTTTTTTGGAGCACATCCTTAATTAACTTCTTAAGAAAGGCAGTGTGGGAGGTGAATTTTATGTGACCTGTCTATCTGAAAAAATGTGTTTCCTCTATCACCTCCCCACTTGTTTCCTAGTTTGGCTAGATAACAGAATTCTAGGGCAAAAGCCAGTTTTCCTCAGAACTTGAAAGGGTTACACCCTTGAGTCTTAACATTTGTTGGGTTCTACTCTTTTTATAAGTGGACCTGTCTTTTAGGATATTCTCCTTATCTTTGTTTTACTGAAATTTCACAATGATGTATCTAGATGTAGTTTACCACCCACCCCTCTCCTTTATTGTGCTGGTCACTCAGTGAAATCTTTAAATCTGAAGATCTATGTCCATCAGAGCTGGAAAAGTGCCTCATATTTCTATCTGATAATCACCTCCTTTTTATTCTTTTCTTTTTTGGAATTCCTGTCAGTTGGAGAAGATATTAGAACTCCTAGATTGATTCTCTATGTCTCTATTTCTCTCATGTCTTCATTTATCTGTGCTTTTATTCTACTGAGAGACTGCGTCATCTTTATCTTCTACTCCTAGTGAATTAAAAATAATTTCAGTGATCATATTTTTAATTTCCAAGAATGCTTCTCATCTTTTGATGGTCGCTTTTCACAGCATCATGGAAGATGGATCACTTTTGTTTGTTTGTTTATCTTTGTCACTCCCCTTTACTCCCCTTTATTTTCTAGCCTCTCTTCAAATGTCTGGGGATCCTTGGTTGTCATTTCATGTTTAAGAAAGAGGCGATAAAAGCTGCTAGAGCTCCAGGGAGTAGAAGGGGATGATTGACTCGTAATGTCCCTTTAGGAGAGATTGGGTAGGGAGCTACCTGCCACTCCAGACTCTCAAATGCCAGAACACTCTGCCCTTTTATTTGGGGGTTTCTTTAGAGAAAGACCTTTTAGTTATTTGCCTGGGTGATAGACCCCTCACTGTTCGATATTCTACAGTGGGGGAGGCAGGCAGAAAGCACGGGTTGTACACTGCTCTTTCTAATGACTTTATCAGTTAATTTTCCTGATTTCTGCCCCTCATCTCACTTCTGCCATCTGTGTTCTTGGTGTCTCTGGGCCCTGAAGTTCTAACTTGGGCTAAATCTAGTATCCATTTTTCCATCTGTTTTCTGGCTTCTGGAAATTAGCTGAAATCTCTCATTTGTGGTTGGCTCCTCCACCTTTCTCTCTGTTTATGTTTTATTCTTTTACAGTCATTTTAGTGAGATCTCAGGATGGAGACTGGATAACGTGTGGTCAGTCTACCATCCTGACACAGAAGTCAACCTTCATGCTCCACCTTTTTTTTTTTTTGCTTAAGGCCATATCTTCCACAACGCTTCTGGGAGGAACATTGTGTTATGTGGTTTGGGGCCTTGTGATGAATTTCTTTAGCACTAGGAAAAACATTTGTCTCTCCGGATGAACTGGTATTGCTCCTTTGAATGGACAGTGAAACTTTCTGTGTTTCCCTTTTCCATCCTGCTATCAAGATGTTCAGAGTTAAGTTTTAACCCTAACACTTCAGGAGTATATATTTTTCATCTTTCATTAAATCTTCTGTTATTTTTTAACTTACTATATATGTGTGTGTGTGTGTGTGTGTGTGTGTACATATATATATGCATGCACATATACACAATACATATGTCTTATTGTTAGCTACCTTAAATTCTTTTGTGAGATATATAGCTAATTTTTTATTAGCTTCCTCCCGGTTGACAGCTCCTCAGAGGAGATTATTCCTTAAATTCTTTGGTCTTTCCAGGCTGATCTCTCCCTTTTCTCATCTTTAATCACTTGGATTTTGTGCAAGAGGATTTAGTCCTAGATGATCCCTCAGTAACCTTCCAATTCTCATGGAACCTGAGTCCAATGGTCTCCTATTTCCTGAAGGAGGTGAAAATATGATGTATATCTGTGAATTATCTTCTCACTAGACTGAAGGGTAGAAAGCAGGTTTTACACATTTCATCCATCCTGCAGTGAGCTTAGTGGTTTAGGATTAATTCTGGTGAGCTCAGCCTCTGGAACCCAGGACAGCTGACCCAAGATGGGCCACAGGCCCAATCGTCTGAGGAAGTCCAGTAGGCAGGCAGGTGTAGGACATGCGATTACCTCTCAGTTAACCTATGGGCTCCTTTCCCTTCTCCTAACCTTGGTTGGTGTGTGTGTATGTGGGGGTTGGAGGGTAGCTTGCCTTAGAGGCAGAGGACTCTATGCAACTTATATGCTGTGTGTCCTTGGTGGCCAAGTCAGCCTCTCTGACCCTTGGTTTTCTCATCTATAACATGGGAATTGGGACTTCCCTGGTGGTGCAGTGGTTAAGAATCCGCCTGCCAATGCAGTGAACATGGGTTCGAGCCCTGGTCCAGGAAGATCCCACACGCCGCAGAGCAACTAAGCCCGTGCGTCACAACTGTTGAAGCCTGCGTGCCACAACTACTGAAGCCCGAGCGCCTAGAGCCCGTGCTCCACAACAAGAGAAGCCACCGCAATAAGCCTGTGCACCAAAACGAAGAGTAGCCCCCGCTCACCGCAACTAGAGGAAGCCCACACACAGCAACGAAGACCCAAATGCAGCCAAAAATAAAGAAAGAAAGAAAAGAAAAGATACGACATGAAGGAAACTTAAATGCATATTCCTAAGTGAAAGAAGCCAATGTGATGCTGCGGAGCAACTAAGCCCATGCGCCACAACAACTGAGCCTGCACTCTGGAGCCCGCGAGCCACAACTATTGAGTCCACGTGCTGCAACTATTGAAGCCTGTGTGCCTAGGGCCCGTGCTCTACAACAAGAGAAGCCACCGCAATGAGAAGCCCGCGCACTGCAACGAAGAGTAGCCCCTGCTCGTCACAAGTAGAGAAAGCCCGTGTGCAGCAACGAAGACCCAACGCAGCCAGAAATAAACAAATTTATATAAAAAAAAAGAAGGGAATAACAGCAGGGGATGGCTGAAAGCAGGAAATGAGTTAGTACATACAAAAGGTCCAGAGCTGCTGTACCATGCCCCCTTGTGCACCCCGTCCCCAGGGTCCCACCCTTACTGAATCAGCTCCAGCACCCGCCTCTTCATGGCTCGGACCAGGTCCCGCTGCCCGCCAAGCTCCTCCTCATACATGGCACCCTTCCTTTCAGTCTCCTGTTGCTTGTGCTCCAGCTCCGCCTGCAGCCGGGCCCTCTCTTCCTGACACCTGGGCGCAGAAGGAAGACTGAGTTGTGAGGGGAAAGGCGCAGCATCTGTGTCTGAGCTGGGCTGGGCCTCTGCCTGACAGGGATCCCCACCAGGGAAGCTGGTGATGCCCCCTGCAGCTGAAGTGAGCACACACACACACACACCACACACCGTACATTCACAGCACAGCACACACAGCACACACTACACAGCACGTACAACATACCCCCACCGTACATTCACAACACAGCACACACGCACCACACCCAGCACACATTCACAGCACATACAGGCACACACACCACACTAGACACCACACACGCACACCACACATACAACACAACACACACACACTATACACACCACATACACCACATACCACACACATACCACACACACATCATAACACACGTCACACACATGTACATAACACATACACACCCCCCCTCCACACACACACCGCAGTGAACCAGGCACTGTGTGGCCTGACACCTATAGATTGACTCCTCATCAACCATTCAGAGCAGTGAAAACAGGGTCTAGCCTTGCGTGTTCCTTTAGAGGGCACAAGCCAACATTTTCATTTGTTTTCCTTCTTTTTTTTTTTTTTTAAACATTTCCATTTTAAAATGTAATTTCCTGGAAAGGCACGTTCACAATCCTGGCAGCTCTCTGGGGGGACGTGGGTGTCTGGGAACCCAGGCCGGACGGGCTGTGCCTGCTGAAAACATTTGTGGTGTTTGGGGAAAAAGGAGTAAGTGGTGTACGATTTGAAGTGACTTTTTGGCTTTAAAATATTTTGAAAAATTTCATTACATTGTCTTTTCAATTTAAAAAAGTAATCTTAAACATATGGCTTTCTTAAATTTCCGTTTCAGTTTGGGCTTGGAAACTCTTCAGCTCTATTCTTGCCTGTTGCTTTTGTCTTTAGTGGCTTCCTAGAAGGTTCCAAGAAATGTAATGGACTGGAAATAAAAAGGTCCCAACCCCAGGTCCCAGGCTCTTACTCCGTTGCTCAGATGGGTGGGTGTTGCAACGGCAGTGCCCATCCTGTGACCTCTGGATGCTCTCTCTCTCTTTCTTGTGCTTGCACTTGCGCGTGCGTGCGTGTGCGTGTGTGTGTGTGTGTACCCGTGCCCCTGGCTGAGTGTGTTTGAGGGGAAGAAGCTTGACAATGAATTGAGTTATAATTTTAAAAATTCAGCCATGTAGTATGCTGCAGGGAGGAAAGCTGGGTGGGCCATGAAATGAAACCGACACAGCTAGCCACCAAAATTCCAAAAAGGCCAGTTCCTGCAGTCTTAGGGAGAAGTGACTTTTAATGAACATTCTAGTCTTCAGCCTTCTCATTTCTTAGTAGTAGCATTTCATTTTCCTAAGCTAGTTTACTTGCCCAGAGATCCCAGGATTTCTGGTGTGGCCAGGCCCTAATGTGACCACTGCGGTTAGTGTGTTTCTTTGTGATAAACCAGTAAGATAATTGTGTGACAGTGACAAAGGAGGGGCCAAGATGCAGAGTTGAGGGGATGCTCAGGAGGTCTTCTTAGACAAGGCGACATTTAAGCAGATCTGAAAGACGAGGAGGTAGCCATGTAAAGCCAGCCAAGGGCACATGCGAAGTTCTGCAAGTTGGGAAGAACATGGCTTGTTTGAGGAAATGAAAGAAGGGCTAGTGACACTGTAGTTCCGTGAAGGGCGGGGCTGGGGAGGCAGGAGGCAAGGTGGGAGGTAGGCAGGGTCCCTCAAGGGCCCCAGAAGGAGTGGAGTTTGATCACAGTGCAAAGGAAGCCATTGAAGCATTTTAAGTATTTAAAGTATTTATGGGGGTGACAGACACTCCTAGGGCAGGAGAGGACATGGAAGGAATTAAAGTCTACTGAGTACCTACTAGGTGCCCAGCACTGAGCTTAGTGCTTTATAGCCTTGTTTCATTGAATTTTCACAAATTTATGGGACAGGTGATATGATCATCATTTCACAGGAAAGAAGACAGAGCTTCAGAGAGGGAGTAACATTTGCCCAGGGTCACACAGCTTGATAAGTGAGGGGAGCAAAAATCTGAATGCAGGCCTGTCCAGCTCTAATCTCTTCTTGCCTCCCCACACCTGCATCCACGCAGGGCCCTGAACACTGGTGGTTTGTGGCACCAGGGCTGAGTGGGTAGCAGGTAGGAGAGAGGGGTGGATCGTTATGGTCCTGTGGCATGCCTCCAAGGAGCTCAATGCTGCCACCCAAGGTGGGGGGAAGATTTGATGTTTGCCTAATTCCCCATCTGAGGACCTTCCACTTGTACCTGTCCTAATCCCTTTTGCTTTGAGGTCTAACCCAGAGGGCAGAGGAAACCCATTTGCTTGGAAAGATGGTCTCACAGATCATGTGAGCTGGAAGAGATCCAACCATCTCCTTTTGCAAATCAGGGACCTCAGGCCGAAGAGGGAAGGTCAGTGTCCTAGCGCCCCACAGCCAGACAGCCGGGGAGTGGGTATCAGAAGCCCAAGTGTATTTTTATAGCCCCCAGCTGGTCTGCTCTGGGGCCTGCTGTGTCTCACCTTTGTGTCTAGCCTGGGGCTTTGCACCCCTGCCCACCTTGAGTCTATTCTCCACACCGCAGCCAGAGCAGTCCTTCAGAAACCCAAGTCAGACTATGAGAACCCTCTGTTCCCCCACCACGTGGGAGTCTCTGCTCCAGCCACAGGCCTGCTTGTCTCCAAGCTCACGTCTCCTGGGCCTTTGCGTCTGCCGGTCCCCCTTCCTGGAGCACTCCTCTCGAGATACCTGCATGGTCCAGCTCTTCCTGTGGTTGGGATTTCTGCTCAAATGTCACCTCCTCGGACAGGGCTTCCCTGACTCCAATTCTAGATGATTCTCCTGTCTCTCTCTCTCTCTCTAGTCCCCACAGGACCCATGACCACCTGACATCGTATTTCTATTTGTTGATCTATTGTCTGTCTCCCTACATCTCCCGAGGTCTGTGAGAGCAGACATTGCCTGTTCTGTTCCCTTCTGTCCACCCACGTGGCCAGAGCAGAGGCACAGTAAATACTGTTCATTAACTGCCTGGGCCCCCGTGGCCCTTCTCTTCACTGGTTGTGAGATACCGTCACCAGCTCGAAGCCCACGGCCACTTTCCCGGGGGTGAGGGGTTTGTCTAAGTTCCCTGGATCCCAGGAGGCAGGGGACACATTCTTGTCCAGGCCTCAGGGGCTTCTGTAACCTACCACCTCATTCCGATGACTCTCTGGTGGGTCCCCCGGCCCAGCCTCTCTCCCCAACTCCACACTCAGCCGCCCACCTAAGGATCCACTTAGAGTCTAACAGGGGTCCTGAACTTAGGCTCCTAACCCAATGCCTGAGCCTTCCCTGCCAACCTGCTCTACCACACAGTGACTCTACCTTTCCAGTCGGTCAGGCCGAAGACTCGGAGTCATTCTTGACTTCCCTCTTTCTCTCACACCCCACACCCATCCCTCGGGAAGCCCGACCTCACGTTGGATCCAGGATCCAGCGGCTCCTCCACGCCTCCATTGCCACCAGTGCATCCCAGCTCCCCTCCCTCATCAGTCTCCTCGCTTCCACCCCTGCTAGCCTATAGACCAGCTCCACGGAGCAGTGGGCGTGAGTCCTTGAAGCACATGTCAGCCCAGAATAGGCACATCCACACAGACAGAAGGCAGATTAGCAGTTGCCTAGGGCTGGAGGGTTGGGGAGAGATGGGCCGTGACTGCTAATGAGTATAGGTTTCTCTTTGGGGTGATAAAAATATTCTAAAATTGATGGTGGTGATGGATGCACAACTTTGTGAATACACTAAAAACCATTGAATTGTTTTTTCAAAGCAGAGAAACATATTTTTAACATGCAGACAGTCACATCATGTCCCTCCTCTGCTCAGGACTCTCAGTGGTTCAAAGTCAAGTCAAAGCCAAGGTCCTTTTGATGACCTGCTAGGGTCTCCTGTTACCCACCTGACCTTTTCCTACAGCCTTCCCCTCCTTCACTCCACTGGGGCTACAATGGCGTCCTTGAGGCCATGCCCATTCCCACTGCAGAGCCTTTGCCCTTGCTGTTCCCTCTGCCTGGAACATTCCTCGACCACGTATCCAAATGGCTCAGACCTCAGTTCCTTCAGGTCTTGACTCAAATGTCCCCTTTCCAGGGAGCCCCCCTTGGCCATGCCACCTGATCTAAAATGTCACCCCTGACACTTCCCATTCCCCTTCCCTGCTTTATGTTTTTCTTCTTAGAACTTATCACAATCTGCATCCTATGTATTTTACTTGCTTGTATTTATCAACTGCCTCCCCCACTGGCATGTAAGCTCCAAAAGGGCAGGCATTTTATCTGTTTTGTCCATGAGAGTATTTTCAGCACATAGAACAGGTCTGGCTCCGAGTGTTTGTGGAATGACCAAATGATGGACGGGATGATGGGGGCAGGACAGGGGTCTGTGAAACAAGGGCTCCCCCAGCCTCAGGGAGCAGCCTGGGGCTGGGTAGTCTCCCTGGAGCCTGCTGGCTTCTCCCTCCAGCCTGTCTTGATCCCCAGAGATGGCCTTGAGTGGGCAAGGCCCCTGCACTCACTTAGGGCCTGAATCACGGGATTCTTTGCTGACCAAACCACAGGACTCAGCTGAGAGCCTGGTGGGAGGAGTCCCTGGGGGCCTTTTGGGCTTGGTTCCTGGGCCCCCGGGCCTCTCTCAGCCTATTAAGCAGTCAATAGACAGCTCTGTGATTCAGTCTGAATCACAGCTATGCAGGCTCCCCTGGGGGTCAGGGCAGGTGTCAGTCAAGTGGGAGAGACCAGGCAGGTGGGCAGACTGGCACGTGGAGACCAAGGGAGAGACACACAGAGAGACTGAGTCAGACCAAGGAAGATCTTTGCATGGCGTCATAATTTCTTTAAAAATAAATTGTGACAAAGACACTGAGACACTGAGAGACTGAGGGGGAACGCAGAGACAAAACATGCACTTTGGACCCTTGAGGTGAATGTGATGGTGGGAGGATGAAGATGCCAGATGCTGAGAGAGGCTGAGGGGAGAGACAGGAGACTGACACACCGGCACTGGGGCTACTGGCTGATGGGGCAGCTTTTAGGCCCACTGGTTCTGGAATCAGTTGTAGGGTCTGGATCTCAGCTCCTCTACTAACTAGCTGATGTTGGGTGAGTTAGGTGGGTCTTTTTTTTTTTTTTTTTTTTTGCGGTACGCGGGCCCCTCACTGCTGTGGCCTCTCCCGTTGCGGAGCACAGGCTCCGGACGCGCAGGCTCAGCGGCCGTGGCTCACGGGCCCAGCCGCTCCGCGGCATGTGGGATCTTCCCGGACTGGGGCACGAACCCGTGTCCCCTGCATCGGCAGGCGGACTCTCAACCACTGCGCCACCAGGGAAGCCCTAGGTGGGTCTTTGAGCCTTAGCCGCCTCATCTATAAAATGGGGGTTCTTGGAGGACCGGTCTCCTGAGATTTTACCAGGAAGCACCTGGAACAGTGCCAGGGACATAGTAAGTGCTCAGTGTTGATAGTTATGATTACTGTAACCAAGAGGGTGAAAGAGTGACCGTACAATAGGGAACAGGAAAATAAGAGGCAAAGAGGGAGACTGAGAGAGATAGTGGGGCAGGAGTGTGGTGGGAGAGGGAGGCTGTGTGGACGGAAAAGAGAGAGGGGAGCCCAGAAGAGGGAGCAGAAAGGCGCAAAGGTGAGTGTGGGAGGGAAGGGAGGGATGGGACGCATAGACCTCTCCTGGGGCTATTGAGGGAGGCCAGCGAGTTAGGGGGCTGGCAAAGGGGAGGGGAGGAGAGGGGGGCAGGAGCACCCTAAGAGTGGGAACAATTTCCTGTATGCATGGCATGCCAAAGTTGTGCCCGCACAGGGCCTGGTGCACGGGAGGTGCTCAGAAGGTGCTTGCTGGCGTGACCGTGAATGTGAGCCTCCTGCCCCCGTGGCCTCCTGGCTCCCATGCCCTGTGGCACTGGTGGTTGCCTAGGTTACCTGCTGAGCTGTTCCTGCAGCGCCTTCAGCTCCCCTTCCTGCTCCTTCAGCAGCTGTTCCTGGTGCTGGGCCTGCTCCTTGGTTTTCTGGAGCCCATGTCTGAGACTCTGAGGGCAGGGAGAGGGTAAAAGGAGGGGAAATGGAAGCTGAAGGAGGAGGGCAGAGACCCCAGCCCGGGGCCTGACCTGACAAACACCCCCGTGAGACCCCAGGCCACGTGAAACAGCCCTTGGGTGGAGAGCAGGACTGGGGACAGTGCTGGGAGCTGTGGTGCTTGGCTCTGCCCCTGGGTGAGCCTGGAGCCACCATTTCTTCCTTGGCTAAAGGATGGAAGTTACAGACCTCAAGGATCTGGAAGACTCGGGCTAGGGAGGATGCTGAAGGAAGGCTTGAAAACAATTTGGGTGACCTTGAAGAGAAACATCTACAGGGGCAATTAGGTAGGGCCTGCAATAGCAGAGCTTCGATATTGGGAAGAAACCTGCCAATAATGAGGGCTATGGAACTTGAGAACAAGCAACTGCCCCAAAGGACTGTTGGGAAGGGATTACAGACTCAGATGCCTACAGGGGCTGGGCAGGATAAACAAAGTGGGCCTGGTGTGAGGCAATAGGGAGAGGTGGGTATTGTGGTAAACTGAAGAATGCGTGTTCTTCATGTGATGAACTGGAGACCTTCCAAAAGGCCTCCTCAGATCATAATATCCTGTGTGACCCAATGCAAATTGGTCTGTGGGCTGGAAGGGCCCTGGGCCATCCTTGAAGGCACCCACCTGTGGGCTGGGTTAGAGATGGGGAGCAGAGACAGGTACAGAGCTCAACTGGTCTCACCTTGACCACATCCTGCAAGGCCATCTCTGCTTGTTCCTCCCTCCTGGTTGCACTGGTCACTCCTATTTGCTCTTGGGGCTTCTCCGTGGTGGAGCCTTCCTTTGTTTCCAGGCCCTGAAGGACCCAGAACTCCCTCGGGATGCTGGGCACTTTCCCGCCCTGACGGTTCCCTGACACTGCATCCCTTATCATCTCTTTGGGGCTGGAGGCCAGCAGCCTGTGGATATGACTCCTCTCTGCTTTCCCTTCATAAGTCCCATCTTTTGTTCTCTGGTCCTCTGCACTCAGCAAAACCCCCCTGCCCTCAGCATCTGTCCCTGTCACCTCCTTCAGAGTCCCTTTGACCCCCTTCCCCTGTCCCTGGACGCTAGGTGTTGAGTTCTCCAGGCACATCCCCGTCCTTGGAGCTCCTTTCTCCTGGTTTTGCTGAAGCTCCTCCCCTTCTAGTTCCCACATGCTCTGGGGAGGCCCAAGCCTCCTGGGATCTTCTTTCTTCTTTTCCAGAAAGAGGGGCTGATGGTTGTGTTGCTGGGACCTAGGGAGTCCAGCCAACCTGTCTTCCCTGGGTGCATCTTGCAGAGAACTGGCTTGCCTGGTATGTGGCTCCTCTGGGTGGCCTTCTGTGGGGTCTCCATATGTGGGTGAGATCTGCAGAGAAGCCGCAAACCCGTCATCCTTCTCAGCACCAATTCACCAACCTGGTGCCTGGGAGAGGCCACAGCCCTAATCCAGTGGGTTTGCTAAATATATGGATTCCTGGTCCTCCCACTGGAAATACTGATTCAGCAGATCTGGGGTAGGGCCCAGGAATCTGAATGTTGAAAACACCCCAGGTGACCTGAGGCCCAGGCTTTGATCTGAGCAGTGCTTCTCAACGCCCTTTCCTTCCTCGCCTCTTGCTGGCATCCTTCTCCCTCCTTTACCTCCATCTTCTGCATCCATCTGATTTCCCCTTAGTTCTTCCCACCACTCTCCTCTGATCTTCCCCCCTGAACTTGACTTCTCTGTGTTTCCGTTTTCTGGTCTGTAAAATGGGAATAATAATACTTCCTTATAGGGTTGTGGTGAAAGCTTAAATAGACCGACAGCCCCTAAAAGTCACCTCTGTCAAGAAGCCTCCTCTGTTCTCCCATGTTCCTGGGCATGTCTGGTCCCTACACTTAACTTGTGTTGCAATGCGTTCCTTTAGGGTCTGTCTCCCCAGCAGACCTGGAACTCCTTTAGGTCAGAGACTGAGTTACAGCATCTGCACCTGGGGCCTGGAAGCTGGCGGGGGTGCAAAGCAAGCCTGTGGAAAGATGAAAACCACAAGCTACCGCTTATTGGGCACGTAGCAGGAGCCTTGCTCTGTGCGGCACCTGGGCTGTCTCCGTGCGTCCTCACGATCCCCCCGTCAGGCAGGACAAGTTATGTGCCCAAGGACTATGGTTAGTAAGGCATGGAGCTGGGATATCAACCAGGCAATCTGGCTCTTCAATCGCTCCCTGAACTGAACTGAGATGTTGGCAAACGTCCAGCAGAGGTTGTTTCCCTGGGCTGTTTCCTGGAAGCTTCTGGTCACCCTCCCCAGCTTCCCCTCCTCCCAGGGGCCCCAGTGGCGTCTGCAGGTGCTGCCAGTGGTCCCCTTCTCTCCCTGATACCCTCACCACCTTACAAATATGAGCCTTCGCTTCTGTGGCTCCCTAGCCCCAGGTCCACATGTTGGCCTCTCCCTCTCTGTCCAGCTGGGTCAGGGCTCAGTTACTTCTCAACCTGGGGGTCCCAACAGAGACAGAGAAGAGGCAACTAGGGTGAAGGTTGGGAAGAGGCACCTCCTTAGGGGAATCTTTGATCTTTCTGGGTCTTCTTCTCTGGGTCCAGTTGGAATTGGAGCAGTGGGACCTGAAAGTGAAAGAAGCGGGGGGACCCTGGACCACTCTCCAGCAGTGGTCTTGGTCCTCAGATGCAGGATACCCCATCTTTCCAACCACCCATTCATCCCACCACCCATCCCACTTTCCTGCCCTTCCACCCTCATGCATGCATCCTTCTCTCCATCCACCCATGCATCCCACCCTCCACCCATCCTTCCATTCCATTCCCACATCCCAACATCCACTCATCCTTCTAACCATCTATCCCAACCATCCAACAACTCTTTAATGAGTGTGTTTTCTGTGCAGCATCATGGGACATCCTAAGATGACACTGGGAAAACAGAAGGCTAGGGAGGTGGAGAATCGGGAGTCAGGGAGTAAGAAGGGAGGGAGGAAAAGATGGGGCTGGGGGTTGAGGGCTTGGGGTTAGTTTGGGTGGGTGGTAGTAATGGGAACAGGCATTGAAAAGAAGCTTCCCTCCACGCTGCCCCCACTCACTCTGAGAACATGGGCCAGGCTCCATCCAAGTCTGGCCGTTGCAGGTCCAAGTCGAAGGTCACCTCGTTGAGAGCATAGAGGGAGTCCAGGATGTCTTCCTGGAGTTCAGGGCACACCAGAGGGCTCCGGGGGCCATACCACTCCCTGTGTTAACAGGGAGCAGCACCCTTGGCCTTTGGCTCTGGTGCTATTGCCACCCCCGACCTCAGAGAATCTACCTCCACTGCACACCATAGTGGGATGGTTCCCCAGACAGGGTGGTCCTTGGGGACCAGGAGGCCAAGCATCATGATGCTACCAGGACTCAGGTTCTAACCTCTCCTTTGCCCTTTCTTCCTTGGCTTTCCCTTTATGACCCCTATTTTAGTCATCTTTGATATCAAACCACCCTTCTAGGGGTAAAGAGGAATCTTCCCGAAGGAGGGCCACGGGCTCGGATGGTATCGGTAGCCCCACCTGGTTAGCTCTGGGTTCAGGAGGCAAAGCTGCAGGGACTCGGCCAGCTGTCCATGGGCGAGACAGAAGCGGATGAAGGCTCGGCCTTTTCCCAGCGGGGTCTTCAACTGCACAGCACACAGGGGGCACGTGGGGGGGGATGGTGGTATTAGGACAGAGGGAACGCAGCCAGCACAGAGGGAGAAAAGCTAGAATGAGTGGTGCATGAGAAAGGGTGTGCTGGGACTTGAGGCTGTGGGAGGAAAGGGGGTGACTGGAGGGGTGTGAGGGCAGGGCTAACAACAGGTGAGGACCAGGTGAGGAGGGCTATGGCCAGTGGAGCTGGGATGGGTGAGAAAGGAGCCTGGGGCAGGCCGGTGTCCCCTCCGGCCACCGAGCCATCCTCGTCAAGGACCTGGGGGCAGGACCCCATCACACCGAGGCCAGCCCCCTGCCACCTGGCCCTGGATACCTTGTCCTGTGACTGGACAAAGTGCACTGGCTCCATGTCCCCCCGCTGCCGCCACAGGGCCGTGCAGAGGAAGTCCCAGTAATCCTTCCGAGGCCTCAGGAAGCTCTTCTGTTCTTTCTGGTCAAACTGGGAGCAAGATGAGGGAAAGGAAAGTGTGGAAATGTTCCCTCCCAGAACACGCTGTGTTCCAGCACGCTGAGCAGTATAGCGGAAAGGGCTCGTGCAGACAGGCCCACTTCAGGTCCTGGTCTGCCCCTACTGGCCGTGTGACCAGGAGCAAGCTGCTTGACCTCTTTGAGCTTTCAGTGTTCTCATTCATTCATTCATTCATTCCAGAAATACTTATTGAGCACTTACTATGTGCTGGGCCCTGTTTTAAGACCTGGGGATACAGCAATGAACAAACGGAATAAGCAAAACATATAGTACGTTAGATTGCGCTGACTGATAAGGAGAAAAATAAAGCGGGGAAAGGGAGTGGAAAGCGCATGGTGTGTGCATGCATGTGTGTGTGGTGTGTGAGTGTGTGGTGTGTACGTGTGGTGTGTGTGTTAAAAAACATAGATTAAGGTGGCTAGAGAAAGCCTCACTGAGGAGGCTCTATTCAAGTCCAGATCTGAAGGAAACAAGAAAGGGTTCCATCCAAATTTCTGGGTGAAGAGCATTCCAGGCAGAGGGAATAGCAAGTGCAAAGACCCTGAGGTAGGTGCTTTTCTGCTGTGCTTTAGGAAGATCAAGGAGGCCGGTGTGACTGGAGTGCAGCACATGAGGGGCAGACTGGCAGGAGACCACACAGACACACAACATACACCACACACACACAAACCTCACACACATGCACATTCACACCACACATGTACATGCACATCGTCAGAGAAGTAGGAAGGGTATGTGTGTGTGTTGGGGGGATGGGCTGGTCATCAAGCACCTCAGTGGGTTAAAAGGAAAATTAAACAAGCTGGGCACGTAAAGGGCTTAGCTGGGCACATAATACTTGCTCAATAAAAGCTAGTGATAGTGATGACTGGGGCTCTAACCAGAAGCGAGGAAGGCCAGCCCGAGGACATCTGTGCCTCTGAAACTTTTGTCTTTAGAGCAGGGTGACTGTCCCCAGCCCCACCCAACTCTGCCCCAGCCTTGTCCCACCTCACTTCCCAGGCTACAGTGACAGCCTCCAAGGGTGAGGTTAGATGTCAGGAAGGGTTTGCCCATTGACGGAGATGAGGTAGCGCGTGGTAACGAAGAGAGGCAGTGGCTCTTCCCTCAGGATCTGGGAAAGCCCATTTGGTTATTGGTTATTGGGACCTGGAGAGATGGGAGGGGGGAGGGGAGGGCCCTACCTGCAGCAGTTGTTCCAGGCAGCCACAGAGTCTGTGCAGTTCAGCACTGGTGTCTGTCACTGGCTGCCGCCCACCCCCATAGCCCTGGAGGATGGCAGAGATGACAGCTGTGGGGAGGATGGTGGACATCAGACCTCAGATGGTGAGGGCTCTGAAGGAAAGGCTCTCAAGACCCCTCACATCTCCCCCAATTCGGTCCCAGAAACTCTCTCAGGACACACTCACCCTTCAGGTCACTGGTCATCTTGAAGACAGCCCCTCCTTCTTCTGCCATGAGTATTTGAAAAAGACGTGATTCCTTGTGGGTCTAGAGGCCAAGAACGAGCTTCTGGCTTCAGCTGCCCAGCTCTCTCCTTATACAAAGGAAGAATCAGAGCCAAGAGAAACAAGGTGACGTCTCTAGGGTCACACAGCGAGTTCACTGGTAGGAGAAGACCCAGCTCTTTCCTGTAAGGCAGGGCAGGAGGATGATGGTGTGGTCCCCACCTATGGAGCCATTCCTGGGTGCCAGGCCCTGTGTCCTGTGCCCGACATCCTTGTCTTATTCAGTACCCATAATAATCCTGGGAGGTTATTGACTCTATTTTATACCAAGAGAGGGGGGCTTAGAGAGGGTAAGTGTTTTTTCCAATGTCACAAAGTGCTAAGTGGTGAAGCTAGAATTGGAACTCAGGTCCCTGTGCCTGCAGGGCTCATACTCTCAACCCTGACTGGCTGTGAGCAGCCCTGCTAGTGCTCATGTGTGTAAGCCATGTGGACGCTGGGCTGAGGGGTTGTCCCTCCCTCCCCCACAGGGGGCCTTGCCAGAGCAGTCATCATCCCTGGGACACAAATTCATCCTTTCCTGGGCCCCAGCTGCATGGAAAATGTGTGTTTTCTGAGGAAAAGGAGGCAGAAGTGAGGCGAGGCCCCAGAGTTGGGCCTGGGCCTGGGCCAGAATGCTGGGGGTGTGTAGGGAGCAGGGTTTTAATCCCACTGCTCTCTCCCCAGTGAATCTCAGCCTGTTTCCCCCACAGTGGGTCCCGGGGCTCAGAGAGGAATACTGTGGCCCCGGAGGGCCCGTGGGCTTGTTCTGAGAGCCGGAAGTAAAGACAGGCCTGGAGTGGGAGACCCAGGTGTCCTGCCTCCCATGCTGTGGTGGCTGGAATTTGGGAGTGAAGGAGCGCTGGGACACAGAGGAGGGGAAGGGAGAAGGAAGCGAAGGTAGACGAGGGAGGGTGGGTGGGGAATGGCGTTCAGGGAGCACAGTGCTGGGAGTCAAGAGCCCTGGTTCTCCATCCCGGCCCTGTTGCTGGCTCATCGTGTGACCTGGGGCACATCCTTCGCCTTTCTTGGGCCTGGATTTCCCCATCTGGAGACCAAGGGGTTGGACTGAGGGTCTCTGCCGCTCCTTTTAGCTCAGATGATCTATGAAATCCACAGACGCCTAGATGGACCTCCTCCCCTTCCTCATCTCTATCCAGGATTCCTCTGCCCTCGCTCCTGGCCACCCCCAGACCCAGGGGTCTCCTTGCTACTCACCTGGGAAGGCCTGGCTGGTTGGGGCATGGACAACAGAGCACTGCAGCCTGAGCCTGTCATTTGTGATTGAGGGCTCTGCCCAGCCTTTTCCAGAGTTTGCTGCCTGCGAAGTGACTCATGCCCAGCCCAGCAGCCTGGAGGAGGGGGAAATCTTGCTCAGAGCAGGAGGCGTGGAAGACTGTGGGGCAGAAGTGGCAGAGGCAGTGTGGAGGGCACCAGGGCAGAATGGTGAGATGGGGGATGGTCCCTCTTAGGCAGACCTGGGGTAGGTTCGCTTGTTGGCCAAACACAGACTGGGACCCAGACTCACCGATGAGGTAGCGGCAATTGTTGCTCTGCGAGTTCTCTCCCCTTCTTGTCACGGTCACTTGCTCTTGTCTTTCTTCCTTATCGCCACCAGGTGGCACAAAGAGGCTATGAGGCTGCCCCACCTTTACTGTCACTTGGTCGGAGTGTGGTGCAGGTGTGGAGGGGAGGACAAGGGTCCCACCTCATGTCTCCCTCCCCCTCCCCATCTCTTCTGAGGGGTCCCGGTGAGTGCTGATCACCAGTGTCATCCCCCCAGTTCTGGGACTCACCGCTGAAAGGTTGAAAGCGAAAGCACTGGTGAGATGCTCTGTCCAGGAAGGGGCCCGGTGGGTTGCCCAGGCGGACTGTGGCCCTCCCACCCTAGCTGTGCTTTGTCTCCTTGAGGCTGGGGTCTTTCCACTGTTGGTTCCCAGGGGCTAGTGTTGGGGGCAGAGAACAGGGGAGCAGGCATCTGCGAGGACTACCCGTTTCACAAGCCCCCAGGAACCGCATGTAAACACTGGAGCACGCGGTACTCAAGCCTGGCTCTGTCTTACCACGGGGACACCCGTCTGTCTCTCCTTCTCTGGGACTTGGTCTCCCGCGTGCAGAGGCTGCGTCCCGCCTCTCTGTTCCCCGTGTCCCCGTCTCTCCCTCATTATCTCTCCTTATCTGCTTCCTGCCTCTCCCATCGTGTCCGCTGGCGCGCTCCCTCTCTCTCTGCCGGTCCGCCGCCCCGGTCGGTCCCGAGACCCCGGGCCGCCCCTCCCCGCGCCACCGCGCCCTCGGGTCTCCCTCCTCACTGGCTGCGTCCGGGCGTCCGCGCCCGTGTCACCGCCCCTTGCCGGGCTCCGTGCTCCCCCGCTTCCTGGAGCTGCGGGCCAAGGAGGCTCCGGGAGGGGACGGGCTGGGGGTGTCGCCGTCCCCCTCCCGACGTCGCAGGCTTCCTGGGCCGAGCGGACGCCAGGGCGAGGGGCTGGCTGGCGCCCCGGCCGGATGGGCTGCACCGTGAGCTTGGTGTGCTGCGAGGCGCTGGAGCCCGGGCCTCCCTGCAGCCCCCAGCCCCCGGGGAGCCCCCTGGCCCCCGCGCCGCCCAAGTGCCGGGAGCCCCGGGGCTCGGGCCGCGCAGAGAGCAGGCGGCTACTGCTTCAGGTAGGGCGCCGCGCGGGGTGGGTGGCGGGCAGAGCCCGGCTCACCTGAGAGGTAAAGAGCCCCGCCGGGAAAGCACCGGACAGCTGTCGGGGCGGGGGGGGCTCTGGAGCCAAGACCAGGTGAAGGGGCAGCGAGTTAGGCCAAGGTCTCACCTGGCTGTCTTGTGCCCTTGGGAGAAGGGTGATGTAGGACCTGACTCTTAAAAGGAAAAATAATTCAGGTGAGGTTTTAGGAGCCACCCAAGAGGGGCAGGGCTGGGCTTGCTGGGAAAGGCACTGAAAGAGTGAATTTCCCCCGACCTGGTCCAGGAGTTGATTGTGTGTCCCACAGGTAGCTGGGGCTATTGCTTCCGACCAGGGCTCTGTAGCCAGGAGGGAGGGGACCTTCTGAGTTAAGGAGGGCCCCATTAGAGCCAGGCCTGACCTGAAGATGGTGGGGGAGCTGGACCCTCACCCCTGCATTCTCTGTTCTGGGTAAGTCTTGGAGCCTTTCGAGTAGGAAGCTGACGCAAAGGGGTGGGAATAAGCCGGTGCAAGGAGGCAGGTGTTTGTTCTGGATGAGGCATCTGTCTGTGAACCAGCAGACCTGGTTTACGTGTGGGCACTGGATTTCTCCAAGGAGGAGGAGTGGGGAAGATATTTGGGGTTACCAGGGGCTAGACAACCCTGCTCTAGGCTCCCTGCAAAATCCCAACCTACCTTTCTGTTTGGGGGCTGTGAAGGCTGCAGCCTCCTAAGATTTGTTTGCTGTGTGGGGTTTGGATTATGCTGGACTCTTACCTCCCTCCCCCTGGGGCTCACAGAGTTTGGGCAACTCAAAATGTATGGTGTGGCCACAGCCCCTCCCCCTTATCCCCCTTCCCTGCGGCAGCCAGTGAAACCAAGTGTGTGTGTGTGCGCGTGTGCGTGCGCGCGTGTGCACACCAAAGTGATCCCCTCCACCCCACTTGACTGGATGTCCCTCCGGGTCATATATTTGGCATATTCGTGGTTGTACTCCACAGTGCCAGGCATAGGGCTACACTTATAAAGTGAACTCTGTCTTTCCCAAGCTCTAGCTCCGGTCCTCACCACGATGACCGACCACGGTGAGGGACAGGCTTGGTTGGGTGTAGTTGTTGAGTGAGTCCTCACAGTGGCTGGTGGCCCAGGGATGATCCTGTTGGAGGCTTGAGCTTAGCTTTGGGCCCTGGGGGAAGGGTGAGGCCCCGGGTGTGTCAGCTGGGCATCCCAGACCACCGCCTCTTGGTCCCGGCAAAGGGACAGAGAGTGAAGGTGACATGGCAGAACTCTCGGACTGTAGGGCCGTCCCCAGGGGTCATCAGGACTCCTCGCCTGCCTCAGAGCCTCAGGAACCCTCCTCTGACTTTGAAAGGTTTCAGGGGGAGGTGAGTTCACAGTCTCCCTCCCTTACCTGTTCCTATCTCAGACCCTTCCTGACTTTACTCTCTGTTGGGGGATCTCTGGACTCCCCATCTCCCTACCTTCTCCTTGCTGCATGTGGCCAGCAGTGGGGTGGGTGCCAGGGGGGCCAGCTGAGGGTGGGCAGGGGCAGGGACAGGCAGGCAGGGCTGACATGGAGCAAAGAGCCAGGGGCACTGGAGGTGGGAGATCAAGGAGAGGGGAGAAGGTGGAGGCAGGCCCGGTGCCTGCGTGGGCTTGTGACGGCCACAGGGACGGGCACGGGGACGAGTGTCTGTCTGCATTCGGATGAGCTGGTTTTCTGAGCAGCCTCTTGAGAGACCCTGGCGCTCACGCATGACTCAGCCCGCCTTTAGCTGCAGGATGAAACTCAGTCTCAGTCCCAGCTCGTGCCCACCTCTCCTCTGGCTACCTCTCCAGCAGGGGGCGCTGTTGCTGGTGCTCCCTCCCCTCGCCAGGGCCCCCGTTCACACCGCACCTCTCGGGAGACTTCAGCCACCCTGAAAAGGGCAGCCAGGCTGCCTATCACCTCACCACAGGAGGTGTTTTACCATGTTATTGTGGTGGATAAACATCTCTCAGGCTCTCAGCCTCCCTCAGGAGTCAGGGCTTAGAAGCTACTCAAGCATCTGGGCTCCCAGCCAGGGCACACTCCTACTGACGGTCCTGCCACGGAAACACCACCATTCCTGCCACAGACCCCTCCACCCCCCATTCCATAGGCCAGACGTCTCTCCTTGGGCCTCAGGCTGTGCTCACATCACCTGTCTCCACCCGCAGCCTCGTCCCTCGTCTCTCCCCTCTGGCAAGTCCCCTTCCTACCAGGCCATCCTGTCCTCTTGCCCCTGCATGCTGTCCCCACTCATCCCCCTAAGCAGCCTGTCCTCTTCTCAGACCACAGTGCCCTCCTCGCTCTGGTGGCCTCTTGGTCCCCCCAGACCTCATTGTCCACACCTCTCTCCTCCCCTGGCTGGAATTTGTGGCCTGCTCCTCCTCTTGGCTTTGAGGGAGATTGCCCGCCTTGCCTCCCATGCCTCTGAGCCTCAGTTCTGGATTATTGGAGCCTCGAGGTAGAGGCCTTGCACGCTTCAGGTGGCCTCTTCAGGGTCCCATGACTGCCCTACACTCCGAGCCGTCCCTTGGTCCCTTGCCAGCCTCGGGAGAAGGGAAGGTGGGGCTTGGCATCCCTCCTGAGCATTCCCGTCAAACCTTCTTTGACCTGGGCGCCAAGGGGCCTGGAGGGCATCTCCAGGTGCCAGCCTCGTCTCCTTGCTCTCTGCTGCATCCCAAGACAGGTGCGTGCTTGTCGGAAGGTGGTGGGTGCAGAGGGGAGGAGATTCCGGGCTCCCTCTGCCTCCTCTCTCTGAAAGCCAACTCCGGGGGTCAGTTCATCCGGCTTCTGCTCAATAGCCCAGAGCCCTACTGAGCTTAGGAGCTCCCCAGGGGTAAAGGTCCTTCAGCCTCCCCTGCATTCCTGTCATGGGGTCCTACATCTATAATGGAAGTTCTGGGGTCTAATATAACTCCCTGTACTCTGGGTTGAATTACTTCCTCTTTCTCTCTCTCTAGTTATATATAGTCATAGACTCCAGAGCTGAAGGATCTTGGTGAGCGGTTCTGAACCTTGAAAGGTCACGGATTCCTTTGAGAATCTGATGAAAGCTATGGATTCTCCTGCTAGGGAAATGTGCACGGGCTTGTGCACACACAGATACACACACAGACACACGTGCACACACACAATATCATGCACTCAGCCACTGCAGAAACACACACACACAGTATCATAACCCCCCTCAAGCCCACCCAGCGTCCTGATCCTTAAAACCCTGCCTTTCACAAATGAGCACACTGAGGCCCAGAGAGGGGAAATGACTATGGCCCAGGGCCACACGAGTGGGTAGCAGAGCCAGAACCGTAACCCAAGTGTCCTGACCCGGCACAAGTGGGAGTTTTGCTCCCAGACTGCCTGCAAGATAGGCAGGCCTGGCCATTCATTCATTCATTCAACAAACTTTTTTTTTTCTTTTAGTTTTAGGGTATTCATTACCTGTGTGTAATAGAATTTACTTCACTGTAAGTTTATGTATTTCTTAAATTTATTTTTATTGAATAAATTGTGTAAGGTGAAGGTATACAATGTGTTGATTTGATGCATTTATATATTGTGATGTGGTTCCCCCTGTAGTGTTAGCTGACACCTCTATCATGTCACATAATTATCACTTGTTTTTTGTGTTGGGAACAATGAAGCTCTAGTCTCTTCATCCGTGAGCATTTTTGAGCACCTGCTGTGAACCAGCCATGGAGCTGGGAGCTGAAGCCAGAGCAGGAAGGCAGGCAGCCCCTGTTCTTGGCTTCAGAGTGGGTGTCAGTCCAGGGCGAGAGATAGAACCAAGTGCAAACAAGTAGTTGCACAAGAACCAAGTGCACACAAGTAGTTGCACAAGTGCGTTATTGGAAACAGTGCGATGGAGAAGTCAAGGAGGTCATGGGAGCGACCAGAGGGATCACAGTTAGAGCGGGAAGGTGGAAGAAGTGGCATTTAAACAAGGAGCCAAAGTGCTGGTAGAAGTTAGTGGGGAGAAGTGTTCTAGGTGGTGGGAATGGCACACGTGAAGGTCCTGTGATGGAGAAGAGTTGGGACCTCCTAGGGAATTTTACAAAGGTCTTCTCTGGCAGCTACCCCATGAGCACTGCCGTCCACGTGGTGTGTGTGTGTGGATCGGAAGGGGTGAGAGGCAAAGCAAAGAGACCTGGGGAGGTGGTTGCAATCATCTGGGGGAGACGTGATGATGGTTTGGATTGGACAGGTGACAGGTCATGGGGAGGGCTTGCTGCGGAGTGAGGCCAAGACTGATTCTGGAGGAGAAGGGACAGGCCATGGAGATGGCTTGGAGGTGGGGTGAGAGCGAGCGGGGGTGGGGGCGAGGTGAAGATGACTCCCCTCATCTTCCAAAGATGGTAGCTGGCAAGTCTTCATGGGGCATTCCTCCATTTTGGTTTAGTGAAGTGTTTCATAAATACAGAAAAGCGCCCAAACTTTCCACAAACTTAACACACCCCCGTGTCCATGTAACCAGCATCAGTCAAGAGAGAGCGCATCGCCCACACCCAGAAGTCCCCCTTCCTGTCCCCTTCCGGGTACTACTTCCCCTCTGAGGGCTATTCATTCTCCTGACTTCCACCAGCGTAGATCTGCCTGCTACAGAACTTACCAGTGGAGCACGTGCGTTCTTCTGGGCCTGACCTCTCCTGGTCCACATTATGGCTGAGAATTTCACCCATATCTTGCGTCTGGCTGTGGACCGTTCCTTCTCACTGCTGCCTAGTGGTCCACCGTGTGAAGCTTTCACTTCCGCTGTTGGCAGGCATTTGGGTCGTTTCCAGGTCAGGGCTATTGCGCATAGCCCTGCCATGAACATTTTCATGCATGTCTTTTGGTGAGCCTGTGTTCTAATTTCTGTTGGGTAGACTCATCCATCTATTTTGACGTGTGTCTCTAGAAGACTCCAGCATCTCAAGAATCCGAGGTGTCACTCTACAAAGGGAGCACTTCAGCGTCTTGACAACGTGGATGAGAGACATCCTGGGGAAGGGGAGAAGATCCTCTAGCTCCCTCACATGTCCCTTTGTGGTGACTCTTCTCATCTTACCACCCACCCCCTGGCCACATGGGGCTCAGGTGTCGGAGGGGAAGGAGGAAAAAGCCCTAGAGGTCTGCACTGGATTAGGAGCGGGTGGGAGTCAGCTGACCACCTCTCTCAGCTTCACCCACTCTCTGGGGGCAGGCCCCGGTCCCTGGTGGGTCAGGAGTGCCTGAGGTTGAGGATGGGGCCACGCCCTCTAGGCCTTCTGTCTTTCCCGAGGGCAGGAAGCCAGCCACTGCCTCCTTGTTTGGTGTACGAACTTGCCAAGAGCCCCTGGCAATAGGACGGAGTGCGGCGCCAAGGACAGGCAAGCCACGGCAGCCCTGGAGGGGCAGCAGAGGCTGCCATCTGCAGAGAAGCCAAGTGGTGGGGAGTGAAGGAGACCCAGGCGACGCCGAGGGTCCAGATCTTCTTGCTGACTGTCCCAGCTCTGATCCCTAAGTTGACCCCTTCCCCATCAAGAGACCCCAGCCCTGGTGCTTCAGGCCAGACCCTCTGTCTCCCAGACTAAGCAGCCCTAGGGCCCAGGGCAGGAAGCTGGGTCTCCAAACCCATCCCAGGAGTAGGGGATGGAGGGGCCTCAGCTTTAGTGTTCCTTCCTGGCCAAGAAGAGGAGAGTTGGGGTGCTTCTGGTAATGTCTGTTCACAAGCCTGTCTCCCCCCCCTAAGTCTGTGAGCCAGTGTTTTCAGGCCAGAGTCAAGGATTAGTGAATTTGGTATCTCAGGACGTGTAGCTCAATAAGGCTTGCTCAGTGGATGAATGGGTGGATGGTGAGGGTGGGGCAGGTAAAGATGCCAGAGAAGGAGAGAGAACCCGGATGGAGGCCAGGCACAGGGGGCAGTGATGGGCAGGTGTGGCCTGCTGCTTTTCTGCCGGGGGAGCCGCAGTATCCCCTGGGTCTTAGGGCTCCTCTGGGCACCAACTGGGTGGGTGCAGGTGTGGGGATGGGATCTGAGATAAGACCACCTGGGTCAAGCTCAGGCATGATTAGAGGTAAAATAGGAATGTCTACAGTGTTGGAAGAGGTCGACTGACAGCAGGCGTTTTGGAGATTTGAAGAGAGTAGGAAGGGAGATAACACTCTGGTGGTGGACTGGGACCTGGCAGTGGGCGGCTGTCACAAGGAGGCCAGCTGGGGGGGTGGAGCTGTCTTCTGATCTCAGCTCAAGCGTTCGCCTCTGCCCAGCTCCTCTTGGCATCCCCTTCTGTACCCCCTTCTCAGGAACTTCTAGGGGTCCCCATCAAAGCCCATTTACCCCCTCTTCCTGCCACAGCTGAAACTGCAATTGTCAAGAATGGCCAGGTGGGTCCTTAGACCCAATCCTCAGAGGCTTCTGGCAAAGCTTTGGTCTGTGGGCCCTGGTGCCCATGTGTGCCATGTTGGTCCTGTAGCCAGTGGAAGCCTCCCAGTTCTCATTTGTCTGCTCACCTCTCAGCCCATCTGCCTTTCCACCCACCCGCTTCTCGCTCCCTCCTCCATCTTCTCTTTTCCATCCACCCTTCATCCTTCTCTCCATCACCTTTCCTCTCTCCCACTCACCCACCCTCTGCCATGTCCTGGGTGCATACACTGGTCTTTCCCAGTGAGTCCTCACCCTGTGGTGGGAGGCCTCGTGGAGTGGGCGCAGGTCGGGGGCAGACATCCAAACACATCATCCTGAGACAACGTGTAGGCAGGCCTGTGCAAGCTGTCACCTGGTTCTAGGGCAGGGAGTGGCTCTTCTGCCTGGGGCAGTCTGGAAAGCCCTCCCAGAGGACGTGACATTTTGACCTAGGTCCTACAAGGTGACACAGAGGGAGCCAAGCCCATTTTTTGTCAGGCCCAGGGGGTGTGGAAGTGTGCATGCCCTCAGGGAGCTGGAGTAGAGGGTGGGAGAGGAGAGTGAGAAAAAAAAGAGTGGATCAGCATGGGAAAGGCCTTGAATGCCAAGCTAAAGAGTTTGGACTTTAGACTTCTATGCACCATGGAGAACCTCTGGAAGTCTCAACCAAGGTTTGGGGGGAGTCTGCATTTTAAACTATTCCTGGCACAGGGTGGAGGATGGATGACAGGTGGGTGTGGGGTGACTAGAGCTAGCTGATGGGTCATTCTCACATGGCTGTGGCTGGACCAAATGTGTGTGTGTGTGTGTGTGTGTGTGTGTGTGTGTGTGTGTGTGTGTGTGTGTGTGTGTGTGTGTGTGTGTGTGTGTGTGTGTGTGTGTGTGTGTGTGTGTGTGTGTGTGTGTGTGTGTGTGTGTGTGTGTGTGTGTGTGTGTGTGTGTGTGTGTGTGTGTGTGTGTGTGTGTGTGTGTGTGTGTGTGTGTGTGTGTGTGTGTGTGTGTAGGGGTGCCCCCTGGAAGCTGCTTCCCTTTCCTCATCCCTGACTTCACCTCCACCCACCCCTTCATCCCCTAACCAACAGCCCCAAGAACTCGGGTCCAGCAGGCCAGGAGTTAAGCCGTGAGGTCACCTGGAGGAGGTATGTCCCTGGCTCTCTGCCTTGTCTCTTTGGCTCAGTTTCACTTGCTGCCCAGCCCAGACGTCATTCCCTCGGAGGTTGGGCAGGGGACAGGCCTGGCTTTGTTGGGACCCTGAGACCCGGGCTGGGCCTGCTGTGTCTGCCCTGGAGAGGCTGGAGGACGAGGAATGGGGGAGGCGGGAAGGGATGGCGATTCCTGGGACCTGGGGCTGTGAGGAGCCTGGCTGCAGAGTTCCTTGGCTGCTGCCTCTGGCACACCTCGGTCACATGCCTGAGGGTGCCAGTTGCGGGTGCTTGGCCAAGGGTGGCAAGAGGTGGGTGTGGTCGGAAAGTGCTCCAGGGACGCCTTCTCCTTCCTCTTCTGCTTGTTTTGCTCCTATAGCTCAGCCCGCCCCTGCCCTGGGGAGGTGAGACACTCTTGCCTGTAGGATCAGCATTCTTTGAGGGCCAGAGCTGGCTCTCCTCCTGGTCTCCTCGGTCTCATTTCCGCCTTCTTTCTCTCCTTAACTCTCTCTCCTGCTCCAACTCTGTTTCTTTCTATATCTGGCTTGCCCATTCCTTAGGAGTTTCAAATCCCTTTTCCAGCCTCTTTCTTCCCCCCTGAGGCAGGAGGGAGGGTTGGATGGATGGTCTCTCTCTTACACAGGAGGCAGTGTGGAGTAGTTGTTACATAAGTGGCCTTCTGGGTTAAACTAAATTCAGCTCTGGGCTTTGCCTGGCTGTGCATCGCTGAGCGTATCATGTAACCTCTCTGTGCCTTGGTTCCCTCTGCTGCCCTTAAAAGCACTTAGAACATCATGGGGCATATCGATAGCATTTTATAAGGAGTACCTCTTGGTGTTGGTGTCGTTATGGTTATTGAGTGGTTGTTATTAGTCCAGGTCCTCTGAGAAACAAGATGGGATTAAATGTGTGAGGATTTTATTAAGGGAAATGCTTGAGTGAAAGGAAGGAGCTGGGGAAGGCTGGGAGAGCCTTCACATGGCAATGTGAGTCTGACCCCGGGTGAAGGGGAGACAGGGAGCCAGAATGCGATGCAAGTGCCCTAGACCTCCGTGCCCTCTCAGGAGAGTTCAGCAAAGCAGACAGGCAATCCAGGAACCAAAGCTGGCAGACAAGTCTTACCCCCAGGAACAGGTCTGCCTTAGAATCAGTGGCGGGGAGCAGCCCGAGGCGGCGCGGCCTCAGCAAGTGCGGATTTCAGCGCACAGCTGGGCCCCTGCTCCAGCCGCAGGAGGTCTGCACAGTGCATTCTAGTGGCCGCCACAGGGCCTTGCGAACTCAGAGGAGGACGGGGCCTTTGGTCCTGGGGTCTGAGGTGGGTTGGGAGGGGTGGAGGGGGGTGACCCAAGGATCTGGAAGGAGGCAGCGGCCTAGGCCCCAGGCTGTCATGCTCCCTTCCGGGCCTGCCTGCTTGGCCTGGCTGCCAGGCCTCCTCACTCGGGGCCTGGCTTCAGGCTGGGTCCTGGCTGTTGAGTTAATATCCTTTAGCTTAGTTGTGTTAATGGTGTGGTGGTCCTGCTTGGAGCACAGGGCTGACTCCCCCCCGGCCTCTGACTCTGCTCTCTGTTCCCCTCCCCATCTTCCCTTCCTGCTTGAGGTACCTCGGTGCTGAGGGGGAAACTGAAGCACAGGCACACTGGGCCAGTGAGGGTTCTGGGTAGGGGCATTCAGGAATTTTACCCCCTGGACAGAGCCATCCACCTCAAAGTTCATCCTAGGAGAGGCCGGGCAGCTCGATACTACCCCTGATGCTAACCTTGGGTGTCCTCTGGGACTGGCCGGACTGGCCCGGCTGGCCGGAGTGTGGGGCAGGGGTGCAGAGAGCCGAGCCAAGCTGTGACACCATTAGGGGAATGAAGTTGGAGTGGAAGCAAGTGTTTCTGGGCACTGAGCTGAGGCCCTCTGCGGGCGGTTGGACCAGGCCCAGCCCGGTCAGACTGTCCGCCCACCCCCCACCCCCCCGCCCCCAGCTCCCCACCACTGCAGACTGCATTGAGATGCGTGAGCCACCCAGACAGCCTCTTGATCCCCAGCCACTCAATATGCTAAGCAGGGCTAATTTATTCCCTTGCTTCTTCATGGAATTGCAGCAAAGCCAGCAGGGGCTGAGTGTGTTGGAGGTAACCGGTTGGGGGGAGAGCAGTTCTTCATGGTTCTCCTGCAAGACCCCTGGGCTCCCTGTATGACTCAACACTGCCTCTCCCAAGGCTGGCCCTGTCGTGAAGGGAACAGGAACTTGGGGACAAGCAGCTGATGAGTCCTTGCTTACTGCTTCCTAGCTGGGTGCCCTGGGCAAACTAATAGTGTCTCTGAGCCTCAGCTTCCTCACCTGTGAAATGGGCACAGTAGAGCCCACCTTGCCAGGCTGTTGGAAAGAGTATATGCCAAGCTGTGGGACACAGTGGGCAGGTGGCACTGTTCCAGCCCGTCCACATTCTGGTCTTGTTGGCACCTCTTTCCCTGCTTTTTCACCCTCTGCAGTCTGGACTCCTGAATCCTGAGGTCAGCTGGGGATGGGTGTGCTAGGAAGAGGCTTTTCTCAGAGCTCTGCTCTGGGGTTCAGGGATTGGGGGTGAGGGGTGGGACAGATACCAATAAAATGAGGGAGGGCTTGTAGCAGAAAAGTGTGGAACCAGGGGCAGGACTGATCTGGTTGCAAGTCTGGTCTCTGCCACTGATTAACTTTGTGAGCCTCAGTTTTCTCATCTGGGAAATGGGAATGATAACACCTACTCGTGGGGTTAGGGAGGGGATTAAGTTGGCCGATGTAGGTAAAGTTCCCAGCACTTAGCAGGCCCTCAATAAACATCAGTTTCCTTCTCCTCCTGGAAGGGGCCTTTGAAGTCATTTGGTTGACCCCTTCACTTGCTGGCTTGCCCAAGGGCCTCACCTCCGAGCCTCTTTCACAAAGAGGGAGAGGGATGGGGAGAGCCCTGGGCTTAGGGTCTCTGACTTGGCAGACAGGTCAGAGGTCATTTAGCAATAATGATAATAAATGTCCTTAAAACGAGCCTCACACGATGCTCACAACAACCCTGAAAAGTCATGTGAGCAGCCATTATCACCCTATTTCACAGATGGGGGGGTTGAGGCCCAGGGAGTGACTTGTCCATGGTCTCATTACTGTAAGTGCAGAGTTGGGATGCGAGCCAGATCTTAGGGTTCCTGGCTCTCTGCACTTGGCCCGCCTCCTGCCTCTTACCCATTCTCTTTCTGCTGAGCAAGACAGCCTCCCTCAACTGTACTAGGGTTGGAGTTCCTCTTGTTCTCAGTGGTCTCTTGGGAGAAATAAGTCATTGTCTTGTTTGACCAGGCAGTCCTCCTGGGACACCCCCCTTCCTGGCCTGGCCTTCAGCCTTGAAGGCACCCACCGTCCCCCCTGCCAGACCCGAGGCAGTGTAGGGAACGGGTAGGGGTTCATCTGCCTTCTTTGGGGCTGGGGTGGGGTTAGTCCTGTTGCCCCTCTCATTCAGGCTGGCCAGGGAAACACAGTTACCTCTCCCTCAGTTGCCTCTAGCAGGTTGGCACTTCTGACTGCCCCCTCCAGGAAGCCACTTCTCGCCCCAGCTTTCTCTTTACCCACTGAGCACAGGAGCCCCATGCCCCACCCCTGCTTCCCCTTCCCCCTAAGCTCTCCAGCAGCCTCTGTGGCTGTGAGAACAGCGCCCATCTTGCTTCCCAGACCCACTGACCAGGAATTTCCAGCTCTGGGGTCTCCCCTCTCCTCCTCCCCTCCTCCCCCTTTTATCTCCCCCTCTGGGAGCCAGAGGCCCTTTGTGAAGCTCTTTGTGTGGATTTGAACTCCCAAGGCTGGGCAGGGGGACAAAGGGACACCCCTTTCCCCTCTCCATTGTCCGGTCTCTTCTCAGGAGGCCGTGTATGTATGTACGTGTGTGTGTATGTGTGTGTGTGTATGCGTGTACACATGCGTGTGTCATGTCCCAGCTTGTCCTCTTTTATATGGGCGGTGGGCAGGGAGAATCTTGAAAGGATTCAGGGATGCAGAGCAGTCTTGGGGCTCCTACACCAAGGCTGAGAGACCCTAGTGGGAGAAGGGAGACGGGGTGCCTTTGAGGAGGGGGAGAGCAGGCTTGGGAGTGATTCTCTGGCCCCGGAAGTGGGTGCTGTCACCCCTCCCCGCCCCTGGCTCTCTCTCTGGGTCTGTCGTTCTGTCTGTCTGTTTCTCTTTCCTTTCCCTCCCCTGCTCCTTCTCTCTCTGCACAGCTCACTGTCTCCATCACGTCCCTCATTCTCACCCTGGCATCTGCCTTCCTTGGCACTGCCCCCCTCACCAAGGAGACACCAGACAGGTACCCCTCCCTGCCCCTCGATGCCAGTTCCAGGGAGGACCTGTCGCCTGCTGCCTTCCCAGTATTCTAGCCTTTTCTTTCTTTTTTTTTTTTTTTTGCGGTACACGGGCCTCTCACTGTTGTGGCCTCTCCCGTTGCGGAGCACAGGCTCCAGACGCGCAGGCTCAGCGGCCATGGCTCACGGGCCCAGCCGCTCCGCGGCATGTGGGATCTTCCCGGACCGGGGCACAAACCTGTGTCCCCTGCACCGGCAGGCGGACTCTCAACCACTGCGCCACCAGGGAAGCCCTAGCCTTTCCTTGACTTCTGTCCCCAGCTCAGCCCTCCTGGCCCTGACTCCCTGCCCTGGACCCCCACTCTTCCTGCCCCGCCTCAATCTACAGGGTGCTTCCTCCCAGGGGTACTATTTCCACAGCCTTAGCTGTGGCTCCCCTTTACCCCGGCCAGCCCGATGACCCCACAGTCTAGAATAACACTGAGTGGCTGGCTGCCCGCTGGGGCCTGGCTAAAAATAGACCCATGCGTGATGTGCCTTCAAGGCAGTCTGGGGCAGAGGCAGGGTCCAGCCCACAGGTCCTTCATGGTCTCCTTGGGGCACATAGTCCACTGGGGCCCTGGGGCCTCCCCACCACCCTGCTGTGGCCAGAAGCTTGGTTGGAGGGCCTTGGGCCCCAAGGATACCTGGGAGGAACCTTCTGGTGCTGATGGGTGACACGTGGGCAGAAAGAGGCGAGCTGAGTGCCAAGATCAAACGAGGATTCCTAGCTGGTAAGTGTCGATGGTTAGGACTTGAATCCAAGCGCAGGTTGTCAGACTGGAGGCAGTCACTCCAGCCGTAGCTGGTTTTGTTGCATGCGTGTTGAGTTAAGATGAGTTCTCACTCCCAGCTTTGCACTTCCCTTGCTTTAGACTCTGAGCAATGACTCAGGCTCTCCGAGCATCAGCTTTCCTACCTGTATGATGGCGCCACTGCTAGGCACATGGCTGCTGGGTCAGTGGTTGACAGGACTCCCGGGGGATGTCCATAAGCTCACCAAGCTGGCAGCCTCCGTTGCTTTTCAGCCTCAGCTGTGGAACTTCTGTCTCCTCCTGGCCCTTTGGATCTCCCCCTGTGTCTGGGTCTCCATGTCCTCTCTGGTCTCCAGATGACTCCCATCATGGACTTGGGGGCCCTATGGGGTCTGCAGTGCTCCTTGGAGAGGAGAGCCTGGCCTCTGCCACATTGTGCAGAGTGGGTGAAGGGGCAAGTACAGGCTGGGTGCCCAGCGTGGGCCTCCATCTGGGTTCTGTGCTTTTAAATTCCCAAGAGCTTTCTTACTGTTGCTCTCTGAATATTCTTTTTATTTTATTACCTGCTGTTCTTGTTTCATGGATGCATTTTCTTCTCTGATCTCTCTGAGGATATTACTAACTTTTTCTCAAAGTGTTCTTCCCACTGAATTTCACTTACTTTCTTCAAGTTGCTGTTGGTCTCTATTGCTTCTCCGCTAAGCTTTCCTCAGATGCCTGGGAGCCTGGGTTTTCCACTTATATTTTAAGCGGGACATTAAAAGGTGGATTCTTTGTCCTGGGGGGTGGGGATGGACCAGCTGAGGGCTTCGCTGGCTCTCAGGTGTCCAGCTGGGCTGCTGTATCAGGGAAACTGCTGTCAATATCTTTGGGTCTCTCCCCTTGGACTTGCCATATCTCCAGAGAAGTTTTCACTTTTCTGCCTTGGGGCAGGTACGGGCCTGGCCGCCTCATATTCAGTAAACACTCACTTGACCCCCTCTTTTCTATTGGTACTCATGCCCTCCACTGTGCCTGGTGGCCCTGGGGCCAGAGCCCGCTGTCTTACCCTTTCCAGGGAATAAATCTCCTGTCTTCTGGTAGGGGTCAAGGAGAGGATCTGGAAATCTAACCACTTCTTCAGTGTCCTACCAATCCTGGTTCAGGTTCACATTCACCACCGCCGCTCACCCCTGACCAAGGTATTCCAATGCCACGGATCCTGAGCCGTGGAGGAGTTCTGCGCTGAAGAATCTGGCGGCTTCCTGGCTTTTCCGCAGCCCGCTCAGGGTTTAGCTTTCTCAGGCTCACAGTTCCCACACATCCATCTGCTCTCCAACTCCCAGAATCTTGACATTGTTGTCAGGGGTGATAATCAAAATATTTAACAAGAGATCCTAGGGAGTGCGCTGAGAGGCTGGAGAGGGTCCTGAGGCCCCTTATGAGACAAGAATTAGCCTTTTTGGGTCCAGATGAGGGGCTAGAGCATTGGGAGGGCGGGTGTCCAGTAACTACTTACCCACTGGACCAGAAGTATTTTGGTTCTTAACAACCGCAGTGGTTGTGCTGTGCCAAACATCGCTCCTGTAGTCTCCTCTCCCTCTTTTTGGTTCTTTTTTTTTTTTTTTTTTTGTGGTACATGGGCCTCTCACTGTTGTGGCCTCTCCCGTTGCGGAGCACAGGCTCCGGACGCGCAGGCTCAGCAGCCATGGCTCACGGGCCCAGCCACTCAGCGGCACGTGGGATCTTCCCGGACAGGGGCACGAACCCGTGTCCCCTGCATCGGCAGGCGGACTCTCAACCACTGTGTCACCAGAGAAGCGCTGGTTCTTTTTTTTGATCCTCCAGGCTTTATGCTTTCCTTAAAACAACAACAACTTTCCTGTTGCTTTAGAGGAGTTTCAAGAGGGAGCATGTAAAACGTGTGTGCTCCACCAGCCAACTTCCCCGGAAGTATCCACTTCGCTCCTTTGGGCCGGGGCCTCCTTCACCTGCCGTGGAGTGAGGCTGGCAGGAATGCTGTGACTGGTGAGGAGGGCTGCAAGATGCAGGCTTTTCTTGACCCAGATGCAGGGGATCCTCCACTTCCTTCCTCCTAAATCAGCTCTCTTAGTTATGGCCTTGAGGCCATTGATGGGATGTGAGGTGTGAAGCCACCAGCAGGTGTGAAAAGAGCAGCAGAAGGGCTGGAGGTCAGACATTAGGAAGCACTTCCCAGCAGCCAGGGCTGTGAAGCCAGAGAACACGTTGATCTGGGGAGGCTCTGGAGTCTCTCTTCTGGAAGAACTTTAAGCCAGGAGGGCCCTTGGTTGACCTGGGCTGGGGGGATCTCCGGGAAGGCAGGGGGCTGACTGGGACGATCCCCGTGGGCCTTGCTGCCTGAGCTGCCCCCATGATTGTTGATCTTTTGATTTCCCTTTGCTGCCGCCCTTCCTGTTTTCATCGGTAGAAAGCTTCTCTCCATGGGACGCAGAGTCCCCCCTTCTGTGGGGTTAAGGGATAAGCCCCTTGTGGAAGAGGAAGTTTGGGGTGTGAGGGGCACAGGTATAAGGAGGTCTGGGGATCTAGAAAGAGACTTAAGGGTAGGGCGAGGCCCCAGGAGGCCCCCGTTCCTGGGGCCCAAGGCTGGAGGGGGAGGGGCCTCCTTCAAGGAGATGGGGGTCTCAAGGAGGAAGACTGGGGTGGTTCTTACCTCCAGGGCAGCCCTGCACTGACATCTCCTTATAGTCAAGCAGGGCATAGACAAAGAATTCCCTGTAAAGTAACCTCATTTGCATACTCTTCTGCATCCGATTTGCATGCTATTTGGGGTCCAAAATAGCCAGAAGTTTCCATTGGCACCTATGTTTCTTTCTCCAGGGATACTCAGCTCTACCCCCTTCCACTCCTTCCTGTCCTGATCCCCCATTCCTCATCTACAGAGTCCCAGCCCTGGACCTTTGGCTCCAGGACCCTCACCTTGTCTTGTAAGGGCGTGTTTTATGTGTGTCCATGTACGATGTACACAATTCCTCTCTTTGCAGGCTCATGTTTGCTTCCTTCCTTTGGCCCCTTAAACAAAATATAGCCCATTTCTAACCAGTGCCCAGCCCTTTCTTACGAACTTTCAGCAACAATAATGGGGTTCCATCAGCCTTTCCCTAAGAGGGCTCCGCCCTGTCCTCCAAGCTGCTTCACCTCTCCCACCACCTCTATCCCCATCCTCAGCCTCTGCACACTTTCCTCTGCCTCCCAGAGACAGAAACTTAAGAAAGGGAACAATCTGGGGTTAGACAGAACCAAGTGTGAGTGGCCTAGGCAAGGCCTGGTTGAGGAAGATGTTTCCGATGGATGAGGAGTAGACATCCAAGATGGAAAAGGCAGTGGGGCTGGGACTGCCAATGACCAGAGAAGTGAGAGAAAGCTGGTGTGCATGTCTGCATGGGAAGTGTTCCCCTACCCCAGGGATCTAAGATGGCCATGGATGATGGTAATGGGTTTTGGTTTTGGCAAGAGAATCCATACAGAAGGTGCTGGACTGAGTAACGCTGGAGATTTGGGGACCGGGGTTGGGTGGGGCAGGGCCGGCCTGTTTTCCTGCTAAAGTGAACAGGAACTTCTAATACTGAGGTATTATGCTAAGTCATAGGAAGTTGAAGACTCAAACCTGACTTGGTGTTTAGAAGAGGAGAGTGGGGGAATAGTAGGGTGAGAACAGAGGCCTCTCTGGCACTGTGGTGCCTTATTGGAAGTTCTGCCTGTTGTCTAACTTGAGTATTTCCTGCTTAGTCCTAGCCATTTCCTCCTGATTATCTCCAGTGGGAGCGGGAAGCTTAGGAACTCACTGCTGTGCTTTCTTTTCTGTCTCCCCTGCTTGAGAGGCATCCTTCAGTTCCTCCCTCTTCCTGAGTTCCAGCCTCTTCTGGGCTATGTGCCCCCCATTCCACCTCTCTTCTGGCCTGCTTCCAGCATCTTCCTAACAATGCTGTTTTGGCTTCATCCTGCCAGGACTCCTGGCTCCTCTTCCTCGGGTTTCCATTCCCCGGATGGCAGTGTGAACTGTGTGTTCCAGACAGGGTGCTCTTGCCCAGGGCTCTGATGCAGAGCATCTGTCTGGTGGGGGTGGGGTGTGTAGTATGCAGCTAGCAGACCCAGGAAGGGTTTCGGGGTGGGTGAATTTGCTTTTACAGTCACCGCAGCGTGCCCCTCCCGGACCCACGTACTGAGATATTTGTCCAGTAGCTCCAAAGAATGCCTGGATGAGTTGGGTCCAGTGCCAGGCATTTTCACATTTAATTTAATCCTCACAACTACCCATGAGGTTAGGATCCTTGTCTCCATTTTATAGAAGAGGAAATAGGCTCAGAATAGAGAAATAATCTCTTCAAGGTCACATAGCTGGTAAGTGTCAGGGCCAGGATTCAGACCTTGGTCTCTGCTGGCTTTTACCTCAGTCTTTCTCTTTGGGAGGTGAGAGTGAGGACGATGGAGGTGACGCTTCCCATACGTGTTCCCTGGCATGCTCTCAACTGCACTGGGAAGAAAAGCAAATGCAACAGTGCCTGTTCCCCAGATGAGGACACTGGGGCTCCCAGAGGGGTTGTGCCCCAAGCCTAGTCTGGGGTGCTTCCTCCTACCCTTGGGTCCGAGTCCTCACCCCTCACGGCTTCATGACTCTGTTCTTCCATCCACAGGGCTGCGATGGGGTGGGGGAGGCTGCGTCAGTAAACTCATTCTCTCTGGTCTGCCTGGGGCCGGGCCTGCCCTGCTCTATCCAGAAGCTCCCAGACAGAGTGAGAATAGGATATGCCAGAAACCAGGTTCAAGTGGATCACAGAGGGGGTCTGGGACCCTTTTAGGAGGGGGAAGAGGAAGCTGCGTTGTACCATTCAGGTCACTGGAGCAAATGGAAATCTGCAGACCCAGGAGAGCCTCCAGCCTTGACTTGAAGGGATGCAGGGATTTTACCCACATCTAATGCAGGGTCCAGCCCGGGTGCACTGACGTGCCGGCTCTCCTGGCTTCTGTGGAGTGGTGAAGGATTCACATCTGGGGCTGCTTGAGGGCCTCGCAAGAGCTTGTTCCAGGCCTGCCCCCCTGGACCAGCTGTGGCCTTCTCCTAGTCAGGAAGCAAGTGCCCTGAGAGCCTTAACCCAGGTCTGGCTTCTGACTACAGGGGCCGCAGCTGGGCCCTGAGGGTCTCAGCTCAGACTCTGCTCTGTGTCTGCCCCTTCAGTGGTCTGAGTCTGGGCTGGTGGGAGTCCCAGGAGCCCCAGGCCCTGCTTGCTTCTGGAACCTGTAGATGAGGCCGTGTCACCTTGTTTCGTGCCTCGGTTTCCCTGGCAGCCTGACTGGTGGCACACCATGCTTCCTCTCCTCTTTCGTTATTCCTGTCCTCCCCCCACTCCCCTGATGCTGGCCCTCCCCCGCTGCTCTTTGTGAGATGGTCGGAGCCCTCCACCTTTCTCTTGTCTTCTTGTCTCCCGACTTCCTTCGCCCTCTGTTTGCTGGTCTCCTCTCCACTTACACCGGCTTTCTCTCACTTCTCTGGTCATTGGCAGTCCCAGCCCCACTGCCTTTTCCATCTTGGATGGCTCTCTTGAAAGCTCAGTTTCCCTGCTCCTGTCCTCATGTCCATCTTGGGGTCCACCTGGGATCTGTCTCAGTGGCCTGGCTCCTCCTGGCCCTCCTTCCTTCTCACAGCTCCCTGGACGTCTGCAGGGCATGGACTGAGGGCCCTGGGGTGAGTGGGGACTGGAGAGTCCTGGGGTCTCATTTCCTGGCCTCTCTCCCATTTCCTCACTTTGCAGAAACAGTGTAGGGGGTGGGCCCAGGAGAGCAGCCCAGTGTGATGTCCTGGCTGGAGAGGGGTGAGGGGCGCCAGGGAGCGGGATAGAGGAAGGTTGTCAGGTGAGAATAGGCGGGTAGGAGGGATCTGCTTATCTGTCTGTATCTACCTCCGTTTGCCTCTCTCTTTGACGTCTCTTGCTGTCTGCCAGTCACTGTCACTATCTTTGCCTTTTTGGGGCATCTTGGTTCTTCAGACTGGGGGCTTTAACCCAGCTGCTCTCCTCCTGTACCTTCCCCACCCAGCTGCCCTCTCTGTCCAGTTCAGGGGCAGTCAGTGGGCTGCTTTCCCAGGACGGGGAGGGGGCTGTGTGGGAGAGGGCGGGGATGGGGTGGACGGTAATTGTATCATCTGGTTCTGATGCAATTGGGCTTCCCAGACTGGACCTTCCCCTGCCCCTCCTTCCCCCCTCTCCTCCTGCCCTCTCCATTCATCTCACTCCCTCTCCCGGTTCCATCAGAATAAATTAGACAGTCCCTGCTTTAATCTCATTGCGGGAGCCTGGGCTCAGACCCAGCAGCCCAGCTCCTCGGTCTGCAGTCTCCATGCTAGGCCCTGCAATGAACACCCCAGGGGCAGAGGGATGACCAGGATGACTGCAGGCCCCTGTTCTCACTTCTCCACCCCTAGATGCCATGGCTTGTCCGGAAAGGCAGCCCAGGCCTCGGACTCCCCAGTGGGTCAATACCCACCATCACTCCAGGTCTGTCCCCACCCTTCCCCCACCCATTTATCATGTCAGCTGCTGGGTGGTGATGGAAGTCATTTGGAAAGGGGCCCAGAGGACCCAGGATTTTCAGCCTGCAGAATAGAGAGGGTGGAGGTGGGGTGGGGATGGGGGCTTGAATAATGAGCTGCCAGTGTCTGAAGGCATTTATTGTGCGGAGAGAGCGACCAAGTCGTTCCTCCCCAGGCGAGGCAGTCTAAGAGGAAATGGTCTGGAATTTGAGAGCAGGGATGGAGGTCAGATATCAAGAGGAACTTCCTGCCTGTGAGGGGTCAGAGACCCGGGTTAGTAGTGGTAAAGGGGAGAAAGAGAACTTATGGGTTCACCTCCTCAGGATATCTATGAGGGGAAACATCTCCTCTCCTCTCCCACCTCTGCAGCATTGTGCTGTGGAAGAGCAAAGAGCCAGGAATGGAGGGCTTTGATCCATTCTGGTTCTGCCACTTTTTGGTTGTGTGACTCCTGGCAAGTCCGCTTGCCTCTCTGGGAACTCAGTGTCCTCATGTGTCAATCGTGTGCTGTCGTGGTGGGGCGGGGGCAGGGGAAGGCACGGGGTCTCTTTCAAGTTTAACTGGAACCGGTACTGGATGTTTAGGAGCAGAATAAGGAGGTGGCCCCTCATCAGGGGTGGGTGGAGTAGGGATGCGTAAAGATCCCACTGTCCTGGTGCAGTAGCAGTAAGACTCTGGAAAATGACACTCCTCAGTGGCCGCAGTCCAGGGCTGGGGCAGGGACTCTGGATTTAGAAGCAGGAATGGCCTGCCTTTCTTCTTTCTTGTATTCATGCAGTCAACCTACCAATTTACCAAGTAACTCATGTTTATCGACTCTGTGCCCTGCACCATGCTGAGTGCTGAGTGCTGAGTGCTGGGTGCTGGGAGCTGGGTGCTGGGACTGCAACCATAAATGACCGCCAAGATCCTCTGGGAGCCAACAATCTGGGGGTGAGGGGGTGAAACAGTGAGGAAGTGAGCAAATCTATCAATAAGTGCTGTGTGCTCTGAAGACATGAACTTGCTGGTGTCACACAGACTGGGAGCTGGCGCGATGGAAGGACTTTAGTGGGGTGATCCGAGAAGGTGACGTTGGAGTCCACATGAGATGGGACCCCCAGCTCTGGAGGGACCCCAGTTCTGTTGCTGTGTGGGAGTCCTGGACCTTGAATGTGGTTGGGTAGTTTAACCATGAGTGGGGCTGGTGAAATCCATCCCTGGTGGCAGTGTTGAGGCTCTGGGGATGCCAGTCTTTGAGGTGAGACCCAAGTAGGAGCCCCCTGGGGGCCGCGGGAGGAATTGCTGTGGTTGGGAGGGTGGTGAAATCAACTGTAGCTGTGAGCAAGCACGTGGGGGGCTGGGCCTGCCGGAGCTGTCCCCATCTGATGGAGGAGGAAGGCTGGGGGCCTCCAGGGAGTGGCCTCTGTGCATCTCTCTTGGTGTGAAAGCAAGACCCGGAGCCTCCGATCAGATGCCCAAGCCATTCTTCCTTCACAGGAGCCGCCTTTGTCTCGCCACAGACAAAACCAGCCGGGGGCACTGTGGCCCTGGGGACATGGGACAGAGGAGAATCTGTGCTTACCCTGTCCCCAGGGAGCTGGTGGCTGTGACCTGCTCTCTTGTTTCCCTGACACCTTCTCTGGATGCCTCTGGGAAGTTTCCCATTCTTCTCCCGCTTCTCAGGGGTGGTGGGGAGCAGGGGGGATGGGGGGGTGGGGGCGGAGCAGCCCCCTTTCTGTGAATGTGGCCTCCATCCTACCTGGCTCTAGACTCTGGAATCTCCTCCTTGGCCTGGACTCAGAATCCGGGTCTCTGGGCTGTGTGAACAAGAGTGGGGTGTGGAGAAGAAATTCCTTCTCCTTCCAGATGTGGCCAGGCCCACATCCAGCCCTGCTTAGCAGTCTGGACTCTAGCTGAAGAGGCAGAGAGAGGAAGGGCCGGGGTCCCAGGGGTGACAAGGAGACAGGCCGGGGGGTCCGCGGGAGGCTGGACCGGGCAGGGGAGACAAAGCGTCCCCAGAGGATTGGTTAACCCTCCGAGGATGGTGGCCAGCTTTTCACAAGCTCCACTGGGGAGGCCGAGGTGAGGAGCTGGGGGTCTGTTGTCAGGTACCCAAACGGGGGCTGCAGACAGGTTGGGGTCTGACTTGAGGCTCCTGTGACAGAGCAGACCCTGCCCAGACTCATCCCTATCCGTGGTCCCCTATGTCTGAACATCTGCGTCTGATCTATTCTGTGAAATCCTGCATCTCTGACCCTGACGCTTGGGGGCCTGGAAGGAGAGATGGGGGATGGGATGCATGCAAGAACCTACCAGATGCAGTTTCTGGTGCTTTGAGGAGAAAGAGACTGAAATTGAAAGACGAACTTCTGAGATTGGACCCCCTCCCCACCTTCACAAAAGTTGAAAGAGGAAGCATGGGGATCCTTGCTAAAGCTTTCCAGGAGGTTCTGGGGATCCTGTAGCTGCTCTCTTCAGGGTTCTGATCTCCTCTGGTGATGAAAACAGAACAGAGGACGTGTGACTTCCCATGAGGCACCAAACTCCCGAGGACACATTTCCACGTCCTGCCTTGGGGGCAGGATTTCGTTCAGGAGCCGCAACGCTGGGCGTGAAGCTCTGTGGAGGTGTGGTGGGACCAGGGGCTGGGAGGAGGTAGCTGGGGAGAAGCCCAGGCAGTGCTGGGCCTGGCTTCCTATCTCTGTCAGCCACGGGCTCTTCCCTTCCTCTCTGGAGGGTCACTGGCTTAAGGACACCTCCTGCTGGCCGGTAGATGAAATGAAGGCCCTTGGCCCTTCTGAGCCCTTTTTATCAGGATCTCCTTGTAGGGAAGGGCTGAACCTAGAAATCACTTCCTTCTCTTTCTTCCCATCTGCTCTTCCTTCCTTCTGTTTGATGAGTGCCTTTCATGTTCTTGGTGCTGAGGAGTCTTAAGAATCCTCTTAAAGAAAATCATCTTGTCCTTCTCTCTTAGTCTAGGCAGGGCCACACTTCAGCCTACCTGAGGAACTTCCTTCTGTTTGAAAAATTCAACCAGTGATTCCTTTTTTTTTTTTTTTTTTTTTTTGGCAGTACGCAGGCCTCTCACTGTTGTGGCCTCTCCCGTGTGGAGCACAGGCTCCGGACGCGCAGGCTCAGCGGCCATGGCTCACGGGCCCAGCCGCTCTGCAGCATGTGGGATCTTCCCGGACCGGGGCACGAACCCATGTCCCCTGCATCGGCAGGCGGACTCTCAACCACTGCGCCACCAGAGAAGCCCTAGTGATTCCTTTTGATTAAACTTTGTTCCACATGCTGTGGATTAAGCCCAGTTTCCTCACATCTCACGACGCAGCCATTTCCTCTGGCGCCAGGGTGGGGAGGGCTGTGAAGATCGCAGGCCCCCCAAAGAGGAGGAAGGGCCCCTCTGCAGGCCTGGCACGGACTTCAGCAGTGCCAGGCACTTCACTGTAGGTCATGGGCAAGAGCAAAGGCAGGGCCTGCTAGGGAGGGGCTCGCGTATTACATCTCCGCCTACTTCCGTGACGCCCCCTCCCGCTTTCATCCAGAGCCTTCGTGGTGGTGTGTGTGGGAAGACAGTGAGGGACCCTTTGCTTGGGCACTGTTGAGGGCTGAGGGCCCCAGTGTCTGTCTTTCCTCGTCTCTCTAGCTGGTGCTAGAGAGCTGGCTAGAGCTGGTGCGTACCAGCAGGGCCCCCTTCCCCCCTCCCTCACTGTGTTCCTGTCAACCTCCCCCAAAGCGCTGCACCTCACTGCCTTGTCTCATGGTGGGGAGATGAACTGGGGAGTGGGGAGGGCCTGAGAAGTCCCATGGGGTGGGGGGAGCTTGGAGGCAGGAGTAAGCTCGCTGAGAAACTCTGCATGTCGGGAAGGAGACCTTGCCTGGAGCCCCTGCAATGCTGTCTGTGTGTCCCCATCCTTCCCTGAGGAAGAAGGACAGCATTGTCTCCCTGAGGACAGAGAGACAGCATTGCCAGGAAAAACAGCCCCGGTACAGTGCCCAGGGAAGCCCGGGCCCGGGAGTGCAGGCAGCGGTCGGAGGCGGCGCGCGGGGGTTGGGAGCGCCCTGGCTGGGCTCCAGTGGTCTGTTGCTGTGAAGGAGGCCCTGGCAGGGTCCTGCTCGCAGCCGCAGCTCTCCCGCCCTTTTTCTTTCTGGGCTTGGCTGGCTGGCTCCCCTCCCAGTTTCTCTGCAGGGACAGAACCAGGGGCAGAGCTCACAGCCGCCTCTTTCCACCTCCCCGAAGTCTGTCTGTGGGTCTCCCTCTGTGTTTGTCTCTCTGCGTCTTCTCTCCCTCTCTCCAGAGTCCAGCACCTCCTCTCACCTCTCTCTTCCTCCTGCTCCCTGGTTCCAGGGTCACAGTATGGTGACCCCCAAACAATTCTCCTGAGAGGCCTCCAACCCCTGTTCACATCCTCTGAGCACAGCAGAGGCAGAGAAGGGTCCCTGTTCTCCAGTGGTGGCCACGGGGCAGGATGTGATGGGACGTGGCACATCCTGAACCCCGAGCGGGAGGTTCAGCCATAGCTGTGGGGGGCCCAGCCCGCTCTCATCAATCTGAGTTGGTTCAGCCTCTTAGGCAGGGGCCCTTCCAGCTTGTGGGGGGCGTTTGGATGCTCAGAGCTCCCTCCTGTAGTTGGCTGGAGAGAGATCCAGGCAGAGGAGTCGAGGTGTGGCCAGGGTCAGAGGTTGGTGAGTTGGGACAACCCGTCCAGGTTGTGTTCGGTGTCCTGACGTGCATGCCAGGCCCAGGGATGTTTCTGCTTCAGTCATGGAAGCCGGAGGTCTCCGTTTAAGTTAATCACATTATGCTCTGGGGAGCAATGTGGAAATTAGAGTGAGGTCTGGAGGGAATCCGCACACACAGACGCACACACGCGCACACTCACACACTCACTGCAGCTTGGAGCACAATGCTGCCGCCACCGCCGCTGCGCCTTCCCGCAGGTGGTCGCCTGGCGCCTGGCACCGCCTCTGCTCTGCCCCTCAGCCTCTCCTGCGAGCCTCTCCCCGAGCCGCCTCCGAAGTTGCCGGGGTGCCTGCGCCCGCCCCCGCCCCCCCTCCCCCACAGCCCGCCTGGGAGACCGGCAGGCAGAGGCTGTCACAACGAGGGGAGGAAAGAGGCAGCAGCTGGAGGAAGTCCCCGAGGGTGGAAGCGCCCTGTAGCGCCCGCGTCTCCCTCCGGGGCTTCCGGGGGAGATGGAGACACGTCGGGGCCGCGCCTCGGGGGCCCTGTCGAGCTCCTCCCGCTAGAGGGGCCGGGACACTCGGGCTGCTCCTGCGGGGCTGAGCATCCGGGAGACCACGGGGCGGGTCTGTCGCCTTCCTCCTCACCACCTCTCCGGAGCAGCCGGTCCTGCTTCCGACCCTTGCGCCCGGGGCGCGCACGTCGGGGTTAAACATGACTCAGATGAGCTGGTGCTTCTCCTGCGTGATTCGATGGAGCAAGTACCTCTTCTCCTGCTTCCTGCCCCTGCGCTTCTGCCTCCGCAGACAGGTAAACTCACCTGGCATCTGCCCCACCCGTCCCCGACAGGCACTCTCCTCCCTCGGTCACCTAGGCGTCAGGTTTATCACCCTCTCGCCGCCCTCAGGGACACCCACCTTGACCGCTGTCAGCGTGGCTTTCATGAGAGTTTAGGGACTCCTGGGGGAGCCCCCACTCATGCATGGATCCACAAGGGGGAGTGGCTGCCTCACCGCCAGGGCACAGCATCTTGGAAGTCTGAAGGATAACACTGGAGTCTGTGCGAGGGCGTTGGAGAGCTGGGCACAGAGGAATATTTCTGGGGGCTTTCAGCGTCCCTCTCAAGTTTCTGTGGGAAGGGAGGGCAAGTTCCTGGAAATGTCTCTTTTTCCCCCGGATGGGTTCAGAGGATCCAGAGTTAAGGCTGAGATGTAACAGAGTGAGATGGAAATGAAGCTGGTGGACGTCAGGAGGGATTTCCTATCTATTCAGGAGGATGGGGGGACCAGGGAACCGGACATGGAAAGGACGGGGGCTGGGGCAGTAGCTGGCTTAGTGAGGGAGGAGGGGTCTGGTGGGACCCCCAGTGCTGTGGATGGGCGTGTCATGGTTGAGCATCTTTCTCCCAGAGAAGATCCTTGGCAGTGCCTTCAGGGAGTGCGTGCTTGTGTGTGTGGAGCGGGGAGGTTAGGGAGAGAGAGGAGGTGGGTCATAGCTGGCCAGCAGAGTAGGGAACTGGTAAAACTGCAGGTAACCTTAAATCCTCCCCTGGAGGCATAGAGAGAATTCCAAAAGCATGACCTCGAGCCCCCAGAAGACTCCAGTGAGGGGAAGGATTTCCAGGACTGGGGGGTCTGGCTTTCTGATCCATTCTCCATTCCATAGGGAAGCCAGAGGGGCCCCTGTCACATGGGGGAAAGGGGCTCAGTGGCACCCAGGCTGAGTGCCAGCTGTAGAGCTTGTTTGCCTGGCTTTGAATTCTGGCTCTACCATCTGCCAGCTGTGGACCTTGGGCAAGTCACTTACGCTGCCGGTACCTGTTTTCAGACATGTAGAATGGGGATTATAAAAATACCTATATTACTGGGTTATTGTGAGGATTAAATGCAGTAGGACATTTGAAGTGGTTACCAAGTGCTTTCTCTGTTTTAGGTACTCAATAAAAATTAGGAATCTTTTCTTTATTCTTGTTGTGACTTTCCATGGGGCTCTTCCTCCTTGTAGACCTTCAGGCAGGCCAGAGATGGGGTATGTGGGAATAGAGGGATTTCTCCCAGTATCCATTTGTCCCATCACAGGGATAGGAAGGATTTTTCCACTCCATAAGAAGCTTGACTGTTCAGCGCCTCCTCCCAGGTGCTGCCTCTGGGACTCAGTTTCCCTCACTGCCACTCTGCAGTGGGGAAAAAGTGCCAGCAGACGCCCGCTCCAGTCACCCAAGGTGTACTTTGAAATCTTCTAGCAAAATGCATTGTCTCCAGTGATTGGCTGAGAGGCAGGCGCTGCGGCTGTGGACCACAGGGCCAGAGCCCCATCGGCGTTCTTGTGGGCTCTGAGTTCAGATGCTGCGGAGTCCGGGATTTCAGATTTGGGAAAAGGCAGCCTGCAGCGGGAATGGCCAGCCGAGACCAGGTCAGTCGGACCCCAGTCCACTTGGCGATTCCCGCTCCTCATTTGCAGAGGTTGAGGATGACATAACTCCTCCTGGGCTAGGATTTGAGCTGGGGGCTGGGGGTGAGGGGCTGGGGGATCAGCTGCAGCTGCCTCCCTCCAGCCTTTGAGGGCCTGAGTCAGGCAGGAAATTAGAGCTGGGGAAGATATCAAGATCACCGAGTTGAGCTCTGGGAAGGATTTTATTAAAAATTGTTACGATTGGGCCCGGACACTGTCCCCATCCAGGGTGCTGATGGAGGGGAGGTAGGAGAAGGGGGTGTGAGTGATGTTCCCTCCTGGGTCAGCTGGAAACTGAGGCCCATACAGGGCCTGGTTGGAAGCTCACTTTCCATCTTAGGGAGCATTCCGATTTCTGAAGTGCAAGGGGGAGATCTCCATCTTATACCGGAGGGGTAGTGGGCATAGGGGCAAGGATCTGGACCTCCCCTGGCCCATAGGGTACCTTGGTGGGCATGAGGATGAATGTGTCTTGGGCCAGGCTTGGTGAGTAGAGCATGGACGAGTCTTCAGGCCCCACTCACCCCTTGGCTACACCCTTGTTCAATGAACATCCTGCCCAGTGGTACATGGAGGCTCTGCTAGGGCTCCAAGCCCCGCAGAACTCAAAGGCTGAGTGTGTATGGGGGTGGGAGCAGGGAGAGGCAGCATGGCTTATCTGAACAGAAGCCCTGTGGCCAGACCCTGTCGTCACCCAGATCTCAGGCCCCAGGGCTTGCTAGGACTGTGGTTTTTCTCTTCTGGTTGGCTCTTCTAGAGCCCCTAGGGAGCCAGTTGGTCTCATTCTGACCCAGGTGGCAGTGCTGTCCTCGGCTTCCCTCTATGTGTCCCCCTTCCCCCTACCCCCTCTTCCCCGCCCCAAGCCAGACCTGGGCCTGGGCAGTTGACGTTCTTCTCGGAGCTGCAGCCCTTGAATGAGGAGTGGGGAGAACAGCTAACATATCACCTCAACGTGGGACCGTGAGCCCTAGTCTCTGGGTGATGGTATTGCTAGAGGAGCAGCAGGAAAATGTTTGATCCCCACGAGATGTGGAATCAGACACCCCAGATTCCATTCTCACACATACTACCTGTGTGGCGCTGAGCAAGTTGCCGAACCTCTTTGCACCTCAGTTTCCACATCTGTAAAATGAGAGCTGGTAGGAGGCTTAAGTACGATACCACAGTTAAGTGTCTGGTTAGTTAGTATTGATCCTTCCGCGGGCAGGGGCCAGAGGGACAGAGCCCGAAGGAGCCACGCCATTGCGAGGGCTTTGTTGTCAGATTCCTGTGTCCCGTGCTGTTGGGATCTGCATTTGGACGTTGATGGGGAATCCCAGCGCCAGCTCTGCACCTGCCTATTTGGTAGGAGGCCCCTGCGACTGGCTGCGATGAAGGCTGTGGTGTGTGCAGCCCCCGTGTGAAGGCAGAGGGTTGCAAGGTTGGCAGGAGAAAGGTGACAGCGTGACTCTGGCCCTACAGTGACTGGACAGCGGGGTGCCTGCGAAAAATCTGGCGCCCGGGAGCCACAGCTCTGTGACCTCAGGCTGGTCCCAACCCCTCCCTCCACTGCAACATTGTCATCTCTTAGATGAGGGGGCTGATTAGGTGAGAGGTGCCCCAAAGCCCAAACCCTCCTGGCACACTTGTTTAATTTAATCCGGCAGAATGATTAAAAAAAAAGAAAAAGCCGACGTGTAAAATTTTGCATTTTTCATATTTTATATAAAAGATTTTATAAGATAATATAGATTTGGGGCTTCTCTTGACAGATCAAAATATTTGACAGTGTGGGGCTCACGTTGCTGACACCACAGCAGCTGTCACCGAGGAGTGGGATCCCCTTTAGCCGGGCCTGCCCTCTCCAGGTCCCCAGAGACTCCTTGCCCGCTACCTTCATTTAACTTCTGTCAGGCCCCTGAAGGATGTGACTGTGACCCCTGGAAAGGCTCCAGGTCTTGCCAGCTCTGATGTTCGGTGACCTTCCGATTCTGTGACCAGTGGTGACAGAGGAAAGACTTGATGCCATGTTAGGAGATGGGCTGACAGCAGGAAGAACTTTGTAATGGACAAGTGTGGAAGGATAAGAAGAATGGATTGGAGAGAGCTGGGGCCTTGGCCTGGGAAATCTGTGGCCTCACAGGAGGTGGAGCTGGAAGGGACCTTTGAGACCATCAGCTTGGTCATTTCGCAGGTGCGGAAACTGAGGCTGAGAGAGGGGAGTGCCAGGCTCACGCTTACGAGGCCTGTTAGCTGCGTTCCTGCCCTCACTCACTTTTCCCTCAGCTCGGCCCACCTCCGGGCCCAGCGCCAGCCCCAGAGCCTGCAGTCCTGGCTGTTTCTTCGACTGGCTGCTGAGCCAAGGGCTGAAGGGCAGTGGGCAGCGAGCAGGAAGGCTCTGCGTGCAGAGGGGAGAGTGGAGTTAAACGCCAGCTGCTGCAGAAATGGCCAGGGCAGTGGGTGGCATGGCACAGGGTGGGGGGCCGCTGCTGAGGCAGGTACCCAGTGTCTGCTGTGTGTGAGACCCTGGTCCAGGCACGGGGATCCCAGGATGGGTGATACCGCTTCAGCCTCTGGAGAGTCTGCATCCTGAGAGAGCTCAGAGGCCAGGGTGTGGCAGGAAGAGATGGTGCTGAAGAGAGGTGGGTATTACAGGCATTTGCAGAGGTATGCAGGCGAGGTATGCCCAACGCCCTTTCAACGCCCTTTCTGGCCCACCCTGGCCCCAGAGGAAGGTTTGGGAAGGGGTAGTAGATGGTAAAAGTAGGAAAATATGTTAGGACCCATTGATTGGTAGAGTGATTCATTGCTTCTTCAACCATGTCTGGCACCTGCTGTATGCCAGGCTCTGGGGATACAAAACACAGGACATGTCCTTGCCCAAGGAACTCTCCCTGTCTGTGTGTTGGAGTGGAGGGGACACCAGCTGTGAAGGATGAATAATGGGTAACAAGCCTGAAATAGGGTCATTACATGGAGTTGGAGACACTTCAGGTGGCAGAGTTGAACATTCAACAGGGAAGATGGTGGATGGGTAACAGGAAGGACTTCCTGACAGTGAGAGGTTAAGATACAGGAGAGACACCCATGGTCTTGGAAAAGGGGAATTCTGGGTGCAGGGTTCCTCTGAGGGGACCCCCAGCACTAGGGTTCTCCACTCCCATTTTCAGTCCTGGCTGAAGGGACTGGAGAGGGAGCTGGCCTGGGTGGGGGCTGTAGGGCCCCCTTTGGGTTACATGGGAGACCAGACAAGTTGGTGTCGCTGTGACTTGGTCTTTGGTCTTGTTGTTTAGCATTTCTGGGAAGCAGCAAGGTGATTTCTCAGAACTCCCAAGATAGCTGCCAGCAGGCACATCTTCTAGTGACGTTGGCAGCAAAGGGTGGGAGTGGGCGCCGGGATGGCAGGACTGAGCTGGCTGAGCCCTTGAAGTTGCTGGGAGGCTGGCAGGGCTGGTGATGGTGGCTAGGGGTGGGCTCAGGGGCTCCCAGAGAGGCCCCCTGAAAACCACTCTTCCTTGACTGCCCTGGGCTTCAACCAGTGGAGAGAGGGAGGGTTGGCAGGAGCGTCCATCTGTGGACATGCCCAGTGGTGGCTGTAGGGCCAGCTACATGTGGGACACTGGTCCATTTCAGTGTTGGCTGAACTGTCAGTTGAGCCCTGGCAGGCTTGGGAGGGGATATCCAGAGGCACTGTGGTTCTGGAAAGGGATGCACGGTAGGGGCAGAATCTTTCATTGCCCCACAGCTCTGCAGAAGGACTTAGAGAGATGTGAGAAGGGCCCTGATTCCTCACCTGGTAGTCTTCATCAGAACAAAGACTCTTAACTCAGGTACCCGCTCCAGGAGGGACCAGAATTAGACAGCTTGCGTTAGTGTCCTCTCCTGACTTCTCAGAACCACCGAGTCATAGAGTCCCTTGTGCAGTGCACAACCTGCACATCCACATGTGGCAGCCTTTTCCCAGACAAAGTGTGAATATTTCCCTCTCATTCTGGGGTTTCCTAGGTAGACGTCCTGACTGGACTATGGGCTGGGAGCCAGTACACCTGTCTGGGCAGGTCCTCCTGAGGGGAGAGGCTGGTTGTAGAGACTGTACCCTGGGGTGGCACCGTGTGTGGGGCTGACAGAGTGGTGAGGGAAGGCTCTTGGGTGCGTGGGGGAGAGAGGCAGGGGATATATACCCCTTTTTACGTGTGGTCCAGGGCATCTACCCCGTGCTGGTATGTGTGCATAGGAGCTCAAGCAAGAGGACTTTCTTGCCAAGTTACTCAATCCAAGAAAATGGTCTCAGAGTGCCTCCTCTGGGTGGGGCCCTGTCCTCGGCACTCTGTGTGTTTATGTGAGCTGGACTGTGTGTCCTGGTGTGTGTGTCTACAGAGGCGGGGTGGGACTGAGCCCTCTTTCCCTGCCCGGAAGGCTCCAAAAAATAGAAAATAGAGCGGGGTGATTCACCAGCCCCACCCACCCTTACTTGGTCCAGCTGCGGCCAGAGCTCAAAGAGGAAAGTTTCTGGGGGGGAAGGTAGAGGGGGGAGTTGAGACAATGAGGGCCTGGGGCCGATTTTGCTGGATTCCCCTGCTGTGCGCCCCGGGAAGACATTTGGATACCCCTCTTCTTCCCCCCACCCCAGACCCCAAACTTCTGGCCCTGGGCTAAGGTGAGGGGGAGGGGAGGGAAGGGCTGGCGGGGGCGGGTGGGGGGACAGTGTAGGGGGAGACGTAGGCACGTGGAATGGTGGGAGGTGAAAACTGGGCCCAGGGAGGGGGAGCAGGGGCGGTGGAGGAGGAAGTGGGGAAATGCAAACCAAATGTTGGCCCGGGGCACAGTCAAGAAAAACAGACTCTCGCGGGAGCCTGGAGCGGGGCTCCTTTTAGGAAGGGCAGGAAGGGCTGGGACAGATGTTTGGAGAAAAGAAAGAAAGAAGGGGAAAAAAAAAGTAGGAAAAAAGTTGGAATGAAATCCCCAGCCCTGGGGGCAGGGCCGTTCTAGGCCAGGCTTCTCTTCAGTAAAGCGTGGTGTGGGATCTGAGCTTGCCGAGTGGGCATCAGGGTGCCCTGGGCACTGACCTAGCTAAGTGAGTGCAAGTGACTTTGTGTTCCGAGGGCAGGAGGGCATGCTTGTGTCCTTGGCGATGGGATGGGGCTGAGGAACCCCAGCTCAAGCGGACTGTGCTGTTCCATGTCTGTCTGTCCCTCCATCAGTGGTCTGGGGGTGGAGGTCTGCAGTAAGTAGAGAAGACTCCAGGCCTGGCAGTGTCAGATCCAACCAGAAGGCAGGAGCAGCTTGATGGCTCACAGGGGTTGTGTGTCTGGGGTTGTGTGTCTGGGGTGTGGGGCGGGGGGGGGGGTGGCTTCTGGGGGGGAGGGGCTGTCTCCAGTAGCTGTCCCTTTGTTCTGCCTCCTTCCCACCCCCTGTGAAGCAGGGCTTCTGACCCCCAAAGCCACCAGTGGAGCTGGGAGGAGGGAGGAGACAGGAGGCTGGGCCTAGGGGGTGGAGTCGGGGGAGGAGGAGGAGAGGGAGGGAGGGTGAATTGGAGGCAGGCAGGGCAAGCGCTGCAGATGCTGGCGGAGCCAGAGCAGCCGCCGCGGACTCAGCGCTCCCTTCTGCCTGCTCCGAGGGGGCTGCGAGCTCGGGGGGACCCTTTGCAGTCCCCAGGCGTGGCCCCAGGGACAGGGACCCTCGAAGATGACGTGGATCTGTCTGTCCTGCATGCTCTGGGTAGGTGTGGTAGCGTTAGCTAGGAGGTCGAACCCCCCTCCCCCTTCGACCTTAGCCTTACCCTGAGAGCCTGGGGTTGGGGGAGTGTTGGTGTTGAAGGAGGGGGCTTTTATGCCTCTGACGGACAGAAGGAAAGACTGACTTGAGTCGACCCTCAGCCTGAGTCCGTCCCCATCAACGGGGCCCAGGCCCCGGTTCTGCCGGTCAGTACATCCCCCCTCCCCTGTGTTCTCTCCCCCAGTTGAGTCCAGGAGCTGTAAGTAGAAGGAAGCCATCACAAAGTTTGTTTCTTTTTGGAGCCACTCCTGTCTCCATTCCCACCCCACACCGAGGTGAAAATTCTTCACCCCTCAAGTTGCTCAGCCTAAGAGTCTGGAGGGGGGCAGTGGTAGGGGCCTGAGGAACAGGGAGCATTGACCTAGAAGATGAAATCTGGAAAAGCCAGGCTGGGGAAAAGTTCTGCTCGGGTTCCATCACTTTTACCCCAATTTCAGCTTCTACCCGCTGCCATTCCCCCCCCCACAGACCTCCCATCCTTACCAAGACCTCCCCCCATCCCCTCCAGTCCCAGAGGAGGAAGCCACGGCCTCCTCTTTCCCCTTCTTGGCCCCAGATTCAGGAAGGTGTGTGTCGGCGCAAGGTGCTTGAAGGGTGGGCAGGCAAGGGTCTGGGGGCCACATGGTGAGGGTTAAAAGTCTTGAGGCCAGTCAGGGGCAGAGGCTCCTGGGAGAGGGGGGGCTGGGAGAGGGCTGACTGTTGCAGGAGGGGAGGGGGCAGGGACGGGAGACCCCTTCCTCAGAGGGGCTCCGCTCTCTGGGCTGGGTGAAGGCATGCACAGGGGTCAGGAGGGCAAGGAAGTCATCCCTGGCTGAGGTTAATGTTGGTCTCAAAGAGAGTGATGGCTAGTTTGGGGGAGGGCGTTTCAGGCCCAGGATCCAGATGTGGCCTTTCCTGCCCCTTTCCCTGTTCCGGCCAGTCCTCGGGAGGGCCCTCCTTGGCCCAGGCAAGCCCAGGCTGAGGACAGTGGTGGGAGATCAGACTTGGGCAGTCAGGTGTACTCTGGGCAGAGAGGGGAAGTGGGGAGGGGGCTGGCATGAGGGGGTTTGGGTGGCGTGTGGGGCTTGGGTGTGGGCGTGGGTCTGAGTAAGAGACTGAAGGTGTCTGGAGCGTCCTGCACAGAGGATGCATCAGGGGTTCGCTGGGCTGCTGTCAACATCTGTATAATGGGAGCCTTGGCCAAGGTCATTTCTCCAGCCCCTTTCAGCTCCCTGGGACAGACTCCGGAAGGCCTGAGGATGGTGCTGAGGAGAGAGGCTGGCAGGGAGGGAGGCCTGCGGTGGGAAAGGATGGCAGTTAGACTTCCAGGGGGTGATGCTGGTGTGGATGGAGACAGGGCCACGTCAGCGGAGAGGCTCTGGGAGAAGCGCTGCACGGCTCTGAGCCTCAGTTTCCCTGTGGGTAAGACGGGGGTGATGGCGGGGAGGTGCAGAGAGGTGAGCATGAGTGCCTCGTCCATGTCACTTCTCTCCCTGAGAGCTGGGGACCAAGGGCTGGTGTGGACGCAGCCACTTTTCTAAGGCCCTCCCCTCACCCCTTTTCCTGTCCTCTCTCCTGGTGCCTCCCCGCCCCTGTCCCTCCCCAGCTCTGTGAGACAGCCCAGCAGGCAGGCTTCTGTGGGAGTGGAAAGAGGCCGGTGGGAGTGGGCTGGGGAGAAGGGGGTTTTCTCTCCATCCGGCCCCGGCCTGGATGCCCATTGCCAGGGTGGGCCCGAGTCTGGAGGGTGTGGACTGGCCCGAAGGCACAGCCCTGGCCCCGTCAAGCTCCTTGTCCCCCTCCTCCAGTTGTCCCAGGCAGTTGTCCCAGCAACCTTCCTCCTTCCCGGGTGGGGCTCTATGGGACTGGGGTGTAAGTTTGTAACAGGAAGGGGAAGGGTAGCTGGTGCCAGTTACGGAGAGGGGGCATGGAGGTCCTGGAGACCTTGACAAGGGAGCTGCTTGAGAGGCTCCTGCTGGTGGGAAGTGCGTGGACTTTGACACCAGGCAGGGCTAGGCTCAGATCCTAGCTCTGTCATTTACCAGATGGGCAGCCTTGGGTACAGCAGCTCCCTTCTTGAGCCTCAGTTTCCTGATTCTGTAAAGTGGAGGGAATAATACACACCTTGTCTGGCTGGGGAGACGACAGAGACAAAGTATGTCAAAAGACCAGGTACCCAGGCACTCAGTAGGTGCTCAGTAAATGCTGGTCCCTCCCCCACTCCACAACCTCCTTCTTGGCTCACGGGATCCCCTGTATTGCAGATCTGATGTGCGGGAGGATCTCCCCGGGAATAACTGCAGACATTTCATCCAAGAAGTAATCTATCTGTAATGCGTAGTTTTAACAAGCTCTAGGAATAAAAATCACTTCGTTAGCTGAGGAGCTGAGCTATATATTATTCATAACTTGATTTTCTCATCAAATGCTCCCATTCGCTATTATTTACTCAAGCACGGTTTATTTAGAAAATAATTACATGCCTATTAATTGAGGCTTTTTGGTGTTACACCGATGGAGTTAGAGCTGTAGGCCCTTCCTTCTGGAGGGGCTCATTCTGTTTTCAGGAACTGGGAAGGGGCTTATTAGATGGGACTGAAAGAGCCACAGGCATGACTGGGCGCCAAGTACAGCCCTGGCCCTGCCCTGAGCAAGCCATGTGGCCTCGGGCTCGTCACTTGACTTTTCTGGACCTCATTGAAGCTGACCTCTGAGGCCACTTCCAGCTGCAGACAACGAAACGTTCTCTTTTCTGGAGCTGGTGTCCTTCCCAGCGCTAAGCACACATTTCTGTCAGAGGGTCCTCGTGAACCTCCGGTTTCCTGGTGTGCAGTTCTTGCCTTGTGTACCCCACTCTGACCCCTCCGTCCTGAAGTCCTCCTCTTTGGAGTTTTGTTAGCCTGTAAGGGCTGTGCCCACCATGGGCCTCCTGGCCACACATTTGGGAGCTGGGCTGGGCTGCGTGACACGGACAGGGTCTGAAAGAAAATACCCCCTTTGCAAAATTTTTCAAAATGGCGTTTGAGGCACAAAGTCAGGGAGCAATACCGTACTGTTTTTCTGCGATGCTCAGTGGGAGTGTGGCAGGCTGGCCGAGAGCGCAGTGCCTGTGTTTCATCCTGGCCCTGTGACTCGGATGCTCTGTGGCTTCGAACCTCTGTTTCTCGGTTGGTTTCCTCAGCTACCTATAGCGTTGTTAAGTTTTAAAGGAGCCAATACATTTCGAATAGCGTTTCTCCCCCAGTAAGAGCTCAAGAAATATTAGCTCTCTTTATATGACAGCACATTTCAAGGCCACGCAGCAAGTTAGAGTCAGAACCAGGACCTGGCGCGCCTGCGTCCCCATCCAGGGCTTTCCATTCCGGGAATACTTTGGCGAAGGGCAGGACGGGGTGTAAGGATGATGTGAAGGCCCAGAACATGCAGGTCTTCTCCTGCAGGCAGCGTGCACAGGGTCAGAGCACGGATGCTGGGTGTGTGGTCTGGGCAGCCATGTAGCCTCTCTCTGCCTTACCTGTGTCCATGTCCTTGACTTATGCAATTTCATTTGAACCTCACTGTAATTCTGTGAGGTGGGAAGGGAAGGGATGGCTAATTCCAGTTTCTAGCCAAGGCGAAGGGGACCCACAGAGGGGAAGGGGCCCCATGGCCACTGGGTTCAGTGCTCCTGAAAAGAGGAAGGGTATGGGCCGGGGGCTTTGCAGCTCTGGGTCAAGGGGTTGGTGGCCAGCAGCCTAAGGATAGGAAATGGTGTTGGGGAAGCACTGTGACAAAGAAACCATCCAGTCATTCTGCCAGGTCAACACCCACCCACCCATGTTCCCATCCATCTATCTCACCAGGGATTATAGAGTGCCGACTTTCTTCAAGAAGCTTGCAGATATTGGGCAAATGATTACAATAAGATGGGTGTTACCAAGAGGGAAACTGTGGGGACATTTAAGGGGGGACCTAGCCTAGATTGGGGGAGAAGGGGCGTATCAGGAAAGACCTCTTGGGAGGTGAACTTTTTTTTTTTTTTTTTTTTTTTTTTTTTCTTTTTGCGGTATGCGGGCCTCTCACTGCTGTGGCCTCTCCCGTTGCGGAGCACAGGCTCCGGACGCGCAGGCCCAGCGGCCATGGCTCACGGGCCCAGCCGCTCCGCGGCACATGGGATCCTCCCAGACCGGGGCACGAACCCGCATCCCCTGCATCGGCAGGCGGACTCTCAACCACTGCGCCACCAGGGAGGCCCATGGGAGGTGAACTTTAAACTAGATCCAAAGATGAAGCTGAGACCTCAGACATCCAAGTGCGGGAAGTAAGAATAATTGACAAAGGATAAGGGCGGAGGGGGTAAAGCAGCCAGTAGATGGCCTTCGGACAGAGGGGTCCTGATGACGCAACTGCCGGGGCTCCTCCAGATGACACGGACTGCAGCTGTGGACACACCCTTGGAAGCGGTGGTAGTGCCACGGTTAGGGACCCTGTCTCAGACAGACCTGGATTTGAATCTTCGTTCCATCCTGCCCTCCCTGTGGGTCGCAGAGCACATTGCTCAGCCTCATCATAGGACGTTGTTGTGAGGATTCAGGGAGGGCACCTGTGCCAGCCCCTCGCCGTGATGCTGCACCTTCAGACTATCCACATCTCTGTGCCCTCCCACTCCAGGAGATGATTTCGTGTTAGAGCACAAAAAAAGGGACCTGGGACTTGATGCTCAAAAATGTTGGGACGTGGTTTTTGAAGGAGCAAGGCGAGAGGGAGAGAGAAGCAGGCTGATGGCGAGAGATGGTCCAGCTCAGGAAGCCGAGTCATGGGCCGAGGGCCACCAGGTAGAATCCCGGGCTCCCCCAGCCTCCGCGTGCTCCTCTGTCACACGGGGAGCTCAGTTAAAGCCACTCTCTGCATCCTTCCTCCCATGGAGACCCCGGGCTACGCGGTGTCCGAGAGCTTTCTCCTCAGCCAGGTGATACCAGCACTGCAACCCGTGTTCTGTCCCTTGAGGGCAGGACAGTGGGAGTGGCTGTAATTACACTAGAGCGAACCAAGGTCAGGCTCCTTCTGACTTGTTTTGGGCTCACACTGTTCGGGACACAGGGGACATGGAGCAGAAGCACGTGCAGATGTGGGCACCTGGCGGACTAGTCCAGCGCACACACAGGCGTGACGACATGGATCAGAGCCCGATCCTGGTGAACGCTTACTGTGTGTCAGGCGCTGTTCCAGCGTGTTTTCAGGCATTGCCACAACCTATGGGCAGTTGCTATGATTAGCCCACTTAACAGATTAGTAAAGTGAGGCAGACAGGAGTTAAGCAACTTGCCCGGGGTTACTTAGCTAACAAGTCGGGCAGCAGGGACCAGTCAGATTACACAGAGTGTTGAGACGGGGCACCAAGCACGTGCGACTGAGGAAAGGAGGTGGCGTTGGGCAGCCCTTACCCTGCATCGAATCATGAGGAACTGACTGGACAAATCCAGATACTGAGGGACATTCTACAGAACCGCCTGGACTCTTCAAAAAAGTCAGTGTCATAAAAGGGAAATCATAAGGTGGAGTAACGTGTCCACATGAAAGAAGAGGAAGGAAACCCAGCAACTAAATGTAATACAAGATCTTGCTTGCATCCTGAGTCCAAAATAAAAGCAAACGCAGACCCAGCTCTAATGGGTGTTATTGTGGCAAAAGGGGAAATTAGAATATGTTACTGAAGATTAGATAATGCTATTTTATCGATGTCAACTTTCCCGAGGGCGGTGATTATATTGGGCTGAGGTAGGGGACAGAGACAGAGATAGAGCGTGGAAGCGGTGAATTGGGGCCAAGGGCATAGGCGTGTTCATCTTTTCCAGAACTTTTAAAATTTTCATGGTGAGAAAAGAAGACGGGGTGGGGAGATTGATTTTGAAAGAGGCGGGGGGTGGGTGGGTATCTGGGGAGATCTCCCTGCGGGGATGAGGTTTGAATGAGGCCTTCAAGGATGCCTAGAAGCTTGACAAGCTGAGAGGGAGGAAGGGCATGCTGGGAAGAGAGAAGAGCCGAGCAGAGGCTCAGAGGTGGATGCAGGGTAGGGAGCTGGGGAGTGGGGCGAGGGGATTGAGATGGCCGGGTGGGCGGGGTATGGACCAGGGCTGCTTTCTTGCTTACTTGAGGGAGTGCAGGTCTTAACTTGGGTGCCTGGGAAGGCATGGAAGCATATTGGGGTGAGTGGGGGGGACCCCATAGAGCTGTGTTCCTTAGAGGCTGTGTGGGGAGGAGGGGTTCAGTGTCTTGGGGCAGGAGGCCGGAGGCTGTTGCAGTAGCTCCAGACAAAAGAGACAGGGCCTCCAATAGGCAAAGGCAGTGTAATGAAAAGCACAGGGGGCCGCAGGAATATTTAGGGAGCAAAATTTGCCGAGTCTGGCAACTGGTTGGATTGGAGGGTGGAGCCGGGAGGAGTTGAGAGTGACTCAGAGTTTTCCACCCGGGGCGACCAAGAACATGGTCAGGCCATTAGCTGGCTAGGGGATGGCGGGGCTGGTGGTGGTAAGGAACTTCCGTGTGTACATGAAGGTGAGGTGGGGTTGCAGAGAGCTTGCGTTTGAGGGGCCGGGGCGGCGGGGGGCTCCCGGACGCCAGCCTGCAGCTCCACTGGGAGTCCCAGTCTTCCCCATAGAAATGACCACTGATGCCAACCTGGGTCCTGGCATCCCAATGCAAGGTGATGAGACATGGAGGGGTGGATGGCCGGGAGGCAGGGAGAGGACCGAATGACCCTCCAAGTCTGTCCTAGGCCTGCTTTTCAGTGACTCTCTTTCCCAAGGCTCACTAGCTCGTAGACTTCTGCCCTCTGGCCTCATCATCCAGGTCTCCTAGTGTGGGGCGCAGGGAACCTAGTGGGGCTGGGCTGGGGAATTTTCTTGGGGAGGCGGCAGGAGCTCATGAGCTGGAGGACCCTAGGGTTATCAGTCCCCTTTCATCACCACCCCCACCCCACTGTGCTTTGCCCCAGGGGGCAGGGAGGAGCCAACAAACAGCCATTCCCACCCCAAGACCAAGGACTCCTGCCAAGGCTGCCCAAGCCAGATGCGCCACACCCCTCTGACAGGCAGCTTGGCTGAACGGAGGGTGGGAGGGAGAGATCCCCCAGAGGGCCAGGAAAGCTCTCCGATGCTGGGTGGGCTTGCTGCAGGGCTAGGGCTCTGGGTTTGGAGGGTAGGGAACAATGACTTTGGCTGGGACCCCTTCCCTTTTCTGGGTTCTGGCTCTCGAGGGAGGTAGGCGCTGGAAGGACTAGGCAGCTCCTGCCATGGCCAGGCCTCTTCTGTCCCGAGTTTCCCCCAGGTCTGTTAGGAGCGAATCCAGCAAGGGAGGGGCCGGGTGTGCTTTGTGAGGCTGTCTGCCACTTGTCAGGGAAAATGATGGTCATTGTCATAACAAGCCATTACCCTTGAGCTTGGTGCCTCATGGGCTCGTTCTCATCCTCTGCGTGTACCTGCAGAGTAACCGTGGGCGAGGGCAGCGTGGGTACTAGACCTTTGTTTATCTTCTTCCTCTGGATTTTGACATATGATTGTTAGGAAGTTCTTTTTCCCCCTTGAGTCTAATCATAAGTCCTGGCAGCTTCTGCCCACTGGGTTTTGTTTTGCCTTCAGTAACTTCACAGCAACTTCTTACAATGACAGCTCCTTCAGATATTTGAAGATGTTCCATCCTAGACTTTCTCCTCTATCATCCTGGGAAACCTTCAGACCTCTGTGGATGACTTTTAACAAGATTACCAGACATCCCAGTGTATAGCCAGGGATGCTATACATCCGGGGTCACTTTCCTGGGCATGGCCGAACTGGCCTCCTCACTTCCACCGGGGTTGCCCAGCTTCTCATGGAGGGGTGATGTCTCATTAGGCATCCCTCTCTCTGTAGCCAGCAGCACGTCCAGTCCCCAGATCCCACAGTCCCTTCCTCTCAAACTGGCCCATTATTTCCCCTACACTGTGTACACTCAGGCTGTCTTGTCCAAACCCCTTATTTTCATTTGGGGACTGTGAGGCCACCAGCCTAGAAAGCAGGTCTCTAGACTCCCATCCCAGTGCTCCCTCAGCCAGACAGTCAGGACGGGGTAGGGGTGAGGGGTAGGAGTGTGCTAGGCCATCACCCAGAGGCAGCTGAAGGAGGCCATGAGCGAGGCCAGAGAGTGTGTTTGCTTTTTTTTTTTTTTTTGACCATACTTCATTCAGATTTCTTTTGCTTTTTTTTTTTTTAAATTTTATTTATTTATTTATGGCTGTGTTGGGTCTTCGTTTCTGTGCGAGGGCTTTCTCTAGTTGCGGCAAGTGGGGGCCACTCCTCATCGCGGTGCGCGGGCCTCTCATTATCGCGGCCTCTCTTGTTGCGGAGCACAGGCTCCAGACGCGCAGGCTCAGTAATTGTGGCTCACGGGGCTAGCTGCTCCGCGGCATGTGGGATCCTCCCAGACCAGGGCTCGAACCCGTGTCCCCTGCATTGGCAGGCAGATTCTCAACCACTGCACCACCAGGGAAGCCCGAGAGTGTGTTTTCTGAACCTGGTTCCTGTTCTCCAAGCCCGGGCGGGAGGAGAGTTTGTAAACTCAGACGTTATGGAGTTGGCCAGGCAGGGCAGGCAAGCCCAGGGCCCAGGGGAGAAGCCTGGGGTTTGCTTGTCAGCCTGGAAGTCTCCACCTACTCCCCATCTGTTTACTGGACAGCCTGGACCCACTTTGGGGAGATTCTACTGCCCTGACTATGCTTTAGGGAGGAGGCCTCTTTCCCTGGGCTTTGGAGGAAGGGCTGGATTTGGGGTGTAGGCAGAGAAATCTGGGAGATAAGCTGGCACAGGGAGCTTTGCTGACTTAGTGGGGTAGGAGAGGCAGGCTTCAGGGGGCAGACTAGGCCTGAAATGATTGGGCTTTAGGGCTTCCTGCCTGCCCACCCTCCCAGAGAGGCCTTAAATTGAACCCCAAGTCCCCTCCCTGCTCCTCCCCCTATCCTAGGCCTTGGCTGCTGCAGTTGACCCGGGACTGGGTCCCCTCCCTGGAATGTCCGTGACAGAGATCATTCGGAAGGCCGCCAGCCAGGGGCTGAGATGGGAAAATGGGGGAGGAGAGACCTCAGCATAGGAGGGGACTCACCTGCCCCTCCTTGTGGGATGGGGGACACTGGGTCAAGTCCAGAGCTGGACCCTCAGCCTACCGCCCCCCGCCCCCCTCCCCTTCCCCAGCTGAAGGTGGAAACATAGCTCCCAGAATGAAGTGTCTGGAATATCAGAACCCAGGTCCTGCTGCCTTGCCCAGCCACCAGGGGGCACTGCTGGTCTCTTGTACCCACTCCTGACTCCACCACCCTCTCTGCTCTCTGGTCTCTGCTCTGGGCTTTGTATCTGCTCCATCCTGCCTCCTCACCATCTTGAGAAATAGTCTGTCTCTTTGAATTTTGAGACAATCTGAAACTTCAGAAAAGTGGAAAATACAGTGCAAATAACTTTTTTTTTTTTTCTGAGCTATTTGAGAATAAGTTGCTGACACGTTGCCTTACTACCCCTGAATACTTCCCTATTTTCCTACAGGGACTTTCCCTTCCTAACCCAACACAGCCATCCAAGCCAGGAAATTGGCATTGATCGTGACCTTCTCATCGTCAGACACCACTGAAGTTTGGCCCGTTGTCCTAATGATGTCCTTTGGGGGCGTGGAAAGAATCCAGTTCAGAATCAGCCGTGGCATTTGGTTGTCATGTCTCCTTAGTCTCCTTCAGTCTGGAAATCTCCTCAGCCTTTCCTTGACTTTCGTGACCTTGTCACTTTGGAATATTATAAGCCACTTAATTGGTGGACTGTCCCTCCACTGGGTTGGTCTGATGCTTCCTCATGATTAGATTCAGCTTGTGTCTCTTTGGCAGAAGTATCGCAGAAGTGACGTTCTGTTCTCATCCCCTCCGTGGCACATAATCTCCACTCATCCTGTTACTGGTGACGTTAGCTTTGATCACTTGATTAAAGTGCAGTGTGCCAGGCAAAGTTACTTTTTCCCCCTTTGTAATTTATAAGCATGATGTGGGGAGGTGCTTTGAGACTCGTAAATACTCTGTTCCTCATCAGACTTTGACTGTATTCACTTATTTCACATATCAGTGTGGACTCATTTAAGCCATTACTATCATTATGTATTTTGATGCTCAGATCTTCCCAGATCTGAGGAGCCCCTTCAAGCTGGCTCCTGTGTCCTATTGTCTGTCTGTCCCCCTTTGATTCTCTGGTTCCCTTTATAGTCTCTGTGTGTTTCTATCTAATCTCTCTCATTCTCTGTGTGTGCTTGTTTGTCTCTGTCTTTGTCTCTGCCTTTATCTTGGTCCTCTTTTTTTCTTCTCTGTCTGACTATTGCTGTCCCCTGTCTTTCTCTGTCTTCTCTCTCTGTCTCTCTTTGTCTTTCTCTCTCTTGTCTCTGTCTCTGACTCTTTCTGTCTCTCTCTCCCCCTCTACCTCTCTCTCTCTCTCTTTGCCTCTTTTCCTACTGGCTTTCTCTCTTATTTTGTCCGCTTTTCTCTCCGTGCCTCTCATGGTTCTTTCTCTTTTGCCCAGGACTCACCACTACACGATCTTCAGCTGGGAGTCCTGGACATGCTGGGTTTGTGGGACGCTGCCACCCGTCCTCTGAACACGCGGAGTGGGGAGGCTTGGACCAGGGTGCTAGGAGGGGGACTTGGAGGAGAAGAACCTTCTCCCTGGTCTGTGATCATGTCTGTGTGTGTCCATGCATGTGCAGAGGACATTGGAAAGCTCTGTACCTTTGGGGTGTGGGGCGCGGGTGGCAGGCAGAGAAGCGTCAGTGTCTGTGCTGTGCTGGCCCCTGCTGCTGGAGCCGGGAAATGAATCCAGTTAGGTACCAGGGTGAGGTGCCTTGGAGAGGAATGGTGCCTGCAGGCAGGGCAGGATTTCCCAGGGAGTCCTCTGAATGAGGAGCTTTCCCAGCATGTGCCTGGGCTGGGGGCTGCGGGTGGGAAGAGGGTGGTCCTAAGCAGCGTGGATGCAGGACTTTGCAGCCTAGACTGTGTTCAAATATGTGGTCACAAGCGGTGTGGGGCCCAACCTCAGGGTGTCTGGAGGGGACAACTGAGGCCCCTGTTAGTGATGGGGTGGTGGCTAGCCCTGGGATCGCGGCAAGCCAGACACGGAGAAGGCTTGGACTGCCAGCCCGCCTCTCATCCCATGTGTGTGGTGGTGTAGTTTTTTTGTTTGTTTGTTTTAACATCTTTATTGGAGTATAATTGCGTTACAATGTTGTGTTAGTTTCTGCTGTATAACAAAGTGAATCAGCTATACATATACATATATCCCCATATCTCTTCCCTCTTGCCTCTCCCTCCCATCCTCCCTACCCCACCCCTCTAGGTGGTCACAAAGCACCGAGCTGATCTCCCTGTGCTATGCAGCTGCTTCCCACTAGCTATCTACTTTACATTAGGTAGTGTATATATGTCCATGCCTCTCTCTCACTTCATCCCAGCTTACCCTTCCCCCTCCCCGTGTCCTCAAGTCCATTCTCTATGTCTGCATTCCTGTCCTGCCCCTGGGTTCTTCAGTACCACTTTTTTTTTTGAGATTCCATATATATGTGTTAGCATACGGTATTTGTTTTTCTCTTTCTGACTTACTTCACTCTGTATGACAGTCTCTAGGTCCATCCACCTCACTACAAATAACTCAATTTCATTTCTTTCTATGGCTGAGTAATATTCCACTGTATATATGTTCCACAACTTCTTTATCCATTCATCTGTCGATGGATACTTAGGTTGCTTCTGTGCCCTGGCTATTGTAAATAGAGCTGCAATGAACATTGTGGTACATAACTCTTTTTGAATTATAGTTTTCTCAGGGTATATCCTCAGTAGTGGGATTGCTGGGTCATATGGTAGTTCTATTTTAGTTTTTTAAGGAACCTCCATACTGTTCTCCATAGTGGCTGTATCAATTTACATTCTGGTGGTGTGGTTTTAAAAAGGATATTTAACCTATTGATATTTTCATAATGTAAAGAATAGTAAATAAAAATAAAGATGGAAGAAGCCTTCTGGGCTGGAGCAGGGGGTGGTAGTGAGGGTGAGAGAGAGAAAACTGAGGGGCATGGCACTCGGGGACATGGGTGAAAGGTCGAGGGCCGTCAGCAATAGGATGGATGAATGAGTTAGTTGCCTGCACATGGTGGAGTACTATGCAGCAGTGAAAAGGAGGGAGCTGCTGCTATGTAAGCACAGGGATGAATCTCCCAGATTCTTGCTGAGTCAAAGAAGCAGACACAGGAGTATATACTGTATAATTCCATTCATATGAAGCTTAAAAACCTGTCAAAATGGATCTTTGGTGATAGAAGTCACAATAGTATTTACCTTGGGGTGACATTGACTAGGACGGCCACGAGGGAGCCTCCTGGGGTGTGGGTCCATGGGGCATACGTGTGTCAAACTGTATTGAGCAATACATTTAAAATGAGTGCGCTTTGCTAATAAACTGAATCAGAAAAGTGATTAAGAATCCATGGAGGGGGCTGGGGTTTTCAACTATTGTCTGACCCCACCTCTGACTGGGAATCTGGGTCGCACCCACAGCTTTCTCTTTCCCTGGGCACCTCCTCCCATAAATGGGCTCGGGCCTTTCACAGCTGAAGGCGCTCACACCTCTCCTTTCCCCCAGTGCTTGCCTGCTTCTCCCCTGGTCCCCTGGCTCTTTCCCCTGGAGCCCGGCCTGATCACTGTGCCTCTCCTCCCACAGCCAGAGGACCTGGAGGCCCCCAAGACTCACCACTTCAAGGTGAAGACCTTCAAGAAGGTGAAGCCCTGTGGGATCTGCCGACAGGTCATCACCCGGGAGGGTTGCACCTGCAAAGGTGAGCAGCTGGCTGGGCCATGGGGGATGGGGAGCACGTCTTCATGGGAGTGAGATGCCCGAGGCCTGGGTCAGGCTGGGATGTTCTTGGGGTCCCGGCTTGGTGCCTGGTTCTCATTTGGGAGGGGATGCTGAGCACATGGATAGCAAGCATGTGGGTATGGGTATGTGTGGATGGCACATGGCAGGCGATGGGTGGCATGGAAATGGCATGTAGCTTATGTGTGGATGGCATACAGATGGCATGTGAATGGCTCAGGGAAGACATATGGATATTATGTGGTGTCAGGTGGATGGTGAGTGGCTGGCGTGTGGAGGGCGTGTGAGGGGGTATGGTTGGCCTGCAGATGTCATGTGATTGGCACGTGGATGGCGTGTGGTCAGCACGTGGAGGGCCTGTGGAAGGTGTGTGCCTGGCACTAGGAGTACTGTAAAGATGCCAAGCCACGGTCCTGCCCTTGTGGCAGCTTAGGGGTGAGTTTAAGAGGCCCCCAGTTAGCCTCGGAGGAGGGCCTCCTGACTGGCAGGCTTTTGTAATCCCTGTTCTCACGTGCTCTTGGAACGGCCTGGGCTTGGCTGTCACGGCTGCCAGAGGAGTTGGTGTCTTGCCCCAGGTCACACTGTGAAATCAGAAGGAGGCCCTTGCACCCAATCTCAGTGACTGACACCATCACCCACCCAGTTGCCCCACCAGATGCCTCCCTCTCTCTCACCCCCACCTCCCATCAATCGCCAGCACTCCCCCCTCCATACAGCTTGAGTCGCTGAGCTTCTCTGCAGCCAGTTCAGGCTGCCGACACCTCTCATCCGTGCAACTGACAGCTACCCCTCTGCCTCTGGCATCCTGACCCACCCTCTCAGCCCACCTCCGCACCAGCTTCCGGAAGGCCTCGATCTCAGGTCCCTGGGTTTAGCCTTGGGAGCCCCTGCTCCCTGAAGACACAGCGCACACCCCTTCCTGCAGCTGCGCGGCCGGGTGGACCCACCACTTGCCAGCTCTCTGACCCACGTGCCCCCGGCCCCCAAGTCCATAGTGAAACCGGCTGCAACTCACACACTTCCCAAATATGCCAAGTATGTCAAACATGCCAAAGGGCTGGGCTCTTTCTTGCCTGGAGCCTTTACTCACATGATTCTCTCCACCAGGGCTCTCCCTTCTTCCTTCCCTCCATGCCCACGTCCTGGTGGGGCTGGAAAGCTGGGCATTAAAGCACTTCATATTAAAGCACACACACGCATGATCTCACGCAGCACTCACAGCATCCGGGAGGCACTAGTGTCATCCCTGTTTTACAGATGAGGAAACTGAGCCTCCGAGTAGTTAAGTCTCTTGCCGAGGCACACAGCTGGCTGGATCGAAGTTGAGTTTCCAGCGTGTGTGCTCTCTGGGGGCAGGAAGGTTCCTAGATGAGAAGTTTCAGCTGGTGTTGGAGGTTGGAGAGGGTGGATGGAAGTGTGTGTGTGTGCATGTGCATGTGGGGGGCATTCCAGGCAAAGCCTTTTTGGCCAAGGGCAGAATTTTATGGTCCTTAATTGCAGGACTGGGACACACCCAGACTGAGTTTAGGGGGCCCGACAGGGATTTATGCCATACCAAAATTAGCCACAAGGTGGCACCCTCCTCCCAAGAGTCCTGGCTGGCGCGGGTGGTGGTTTGGGGTCGGAGCTGGGAGAAGCTGGGGAGGCGTTGCCTAGGCTGGGGTTTTGCCTTTTTCGTCCATCACCACCTCCACCTCATCCCATCCCTTGAACCTGCTCATGTTAGCCCCCCCCCCCAGTTCCTTCCTTCCTCCCCCAATGCACCTTCCCTTCCCCCCAGTGACTCTGACACAGCTCCGATAGGAGGCAGCACAGGGCTGGGGGTGTAAGGAAGTCCGGCACTCTCACTGCGTGACCTTGGGCACATCCCTGGCCGCACATTCTGTGACCATCTGTGGTCCTAACTTCCCCAGATGACCTGGCTTGAGGGCCCGGGCTGAGGAGGGGATTTGACCCCATGTGCATGGAGGGCTCCCAAGGGGAGCAGAGATGACCCCGATCTCACTTGGTTCAGAGCCTGGCCCTACTGGTGTGAACCGGAGTGGAGGGTGGGTGGCCCGTGGGCTGCCAGGCTTGGGTGGCCGCTCTGGGTGAGTTAGTGGGAAGAAGAGGGAAAAAAGCCAGGGCCACTCTCCAGAGGCACCACCAGGTGTCAGGACTGGGCCATGGAAGGACCAGGGACCCCCAGCCCCACAAGGGAAGACAGAAGACTCCCAGCTATACAGGCCACATGTGTATCCCCAGCAAGAGGGTTGGGGTCACTAGGCTTGGGGGCGGGGTTGGGGCCACTGGGCTTACTGGTGGGAGATGCAGGAGTGTGCCAACTCTCTGCTTTGGAACCAGGAGGTGGTGGTGGCATGACATCCCCTTTATCCTTCCCTCTCTCCCTTCCTCCATCCATCCATTCATCCATCCATCCATCCATCCATCCATCCATCCATCCATCCATCTATCCATCCATCCAGGGCCACCAGATATAGTTGTACAGGTTGTTCTCTGGCTGAGGGGGCCATTCACCAAGGCCAATCCAAAGGGTTTGCTGTGCTCTCTGGTTCCTCATCCAGTCTTCAAGTCTCCGGCTGCACCATGGTGACCCTCTGGATTAGTGGCCAAGGGTTCTGGGTCGAATGGCAAGGCCCTGCATTCACAGCCTCCATGGGGCTTGCAAAGCTGAGGGGGTTTTGCTGCAGACAGGGGCAGTGAGGACACCTTCACAGATCTAGAGAGACTGGGGCATTTGTCCTGTCTCCCCCCGGCTGCCCTGCCCCATAGCTCCCCGTCCTACTGCATTTCACTGTTTAATGGACTGTGGCTGAAGGGGGTGGGGTGGGACACAGGGTCGGGAGGAGAGTCAAGGAACCTGGGGTCTAGTTCTGGTTCTGGGAGGCTCAAAGGCGAACAAGGCAGGCAAAGAACGAAGGTGTATGGACATGTGGGTGTAAGCGTGATGGATATACAGGCAAAGAGGTGGTTGTGAGACGGCGGCTGGTCTTCTGCTGCACTGAGCCTGTTTCCTCCTGCGTATCACGGGGTTAATAGGAAACCCTGTCCTCATCTCTGAGGGGGTGCTCGTGAGGAGCACTGAGGTTCTGTGTGTGGCTGTAAAGTGAGAACTAGTGTCAGGACTAAGGCTCCCTGTGCGGAGACAGAGACGGATGAGACAACTGGAGGAGAAGAGGCCTGGGGCCTTTGTCAGTGGCCCAGCCTCGACTTCTGGGCCTGCCACTCACAGGCCAGGTGACCTCAGATAAATCCCTTCACCGCTTGAACCTCAGTTTCCTCATCTATAGATAAAGGGTTGGACCAAGAATATCTACTGAGGGCTTCCCTGGTGGCGCAGTGGTTGAGAGTCTGCCTGCCGATGCAGGGGACCACGGGTTCGAGCCCTGGTCTGGGAAGATCCCACATGCCGCAGAGCAACTAGGCCCGTGAGCCACAATTACTGAGCCTGCGCGTCTGGAGCATGTACTCCGCAACAAGAGAGGCCACGATAGTGAGAGGCCCACGTACCGCGATGAAGAGTAGCCCCCGCTTGCCACAACTAGAGAAAGCCCTCGCACAGAAACGAAGACTCAACACAGCCAAAAATAAATAAATAAACAAACCAATGAACTGACCAAAAAAAAAAAAAAAAAAAAAGTATATCTACTGAGGCCCAGACCATGGGGGGCCTGGAGAGTTCCCTTGTTGGAGTCTGTAGAGTCTGGATAACTCTCCCAGTGTAGGCTGCCACTCCACCCCCTGTGTGTATGTGTTCACCCATCTGACAATCATGAACCTCTGGGCTGGATGCCATGCCAGGTACTGGTGCCAAGACCCAGCCCCTGACCTGGGAAGATAGACATGCTGTCAGACAGTCAGAGAGCCCGGTGGCAAAACTGACACAGAGGTGTGTGTGAAAAGCTGTCTCTGACTCAGCAGAGATTTTCCTGTCAAGCTTCAGGAGGGAATCCATATGTAGGCTGGTTCTTGAGGGATGTGTAGGAGTTCCTCAGTTCAAACAGAGGGTTTCCCACAGGTCTCTGGGGGCGGTGCTTTAGGGAGTCTAGGGCCTTGCCCAAGGGCCCCAGCCTCCCAACAGGCTGAAACCCAAGGGAAGAGACCAGAATGCCAGCTCAAGAGCCCAAGGCCTACCATCTGGATCTGGATTGGGGCCCAGACTTAGAGTACTCCCCTTCTTAATGTTTCTGGTCAGCTTGGAAGGTGGGGGCAGTCACCTGCAGTTTCCTCAGGGTGGAAACTTGCCTTAATGGGAGAAGTCTACCTAGAAGCCCTCACTAGTTGGACTTGGGGAAACCTTGTTTCAGGGAGCTTTCTCTTTACTGGGGATCCCAGCTTCTACCCTGTGTCTGAGTCACTCACTTCTTGGAGTCACTGGAAGCAGCCTGGTAGGGTGGGAAGATGCTGTGTTCCAGTCCTGGCTTCCCCCTGCGTGGTTGTGTGACCTTGGGTGAGACAATTCACCTCTCTGGGCCTGGTTTTCCTGGTTCTCTAAATGAGGGGTTGGACTAGATCAGAGGGTCTTAACCATGTTCCAAAGGAGGTGTAAGGTTCTTTAGGGGCCCGAGAAGGTAGGAAAAAGGGGGAAACCCAAGGGCAGGCTTAAGGACCTGGGGCCCTGGAACCCCTGCCCACTTTAATCAGAGCAGCTCTGGTTTTAGGAGTTAAATATAGCAGGAAGCAGGATGGTGTGGGGGTCTTGCACTTGGCTCAGACATCCTAGATTCAAATCCCAGCTCTTACCAGTGAGAACTGAGGCAGACTGCTTCACCTTTCTGTGTCTTAGTTACCTCACCTTTAAAACGGGACACACGGCAAACCTCCCGCCTTGGGCTACCGTGGGGATTACCTGAGATAATATATGTAAAGTGCTCAGAACAGATCCTGGCACATAACAAGTATTCAATAAGTGCCAGCCAGTATCACTGAGATTCCATGTAAGAGTCCAGCTGCATCAAGATTTTGGCTGCCAAAACAAAAGCTTGAAAACCACTGGATGGGATGACCTAGAAGGTTTCTTCTGGCTTCAACTTCAGAGCCACACCATACCCACTCCCCGCCGACCACCCCCAGAGTCACCTTGCATTAGGGTTCTCCAGAGAAACAGGACAACAGGATAGAGAGGTAAGTAGGTAGGTAGATAGACAGATATTTATTATAAGGAATTGGCTCACATGACTGTAGAAACTTGGCAAGTCCACAATCTGCAGGGAAGACGGTCAGGTTGGAGACCCAGGGAAGAGTTGCAGTTCAAGTCCAAAAGCTGGCAGAATGCCTTCTTGCTTGGGGAGATCAGTCTTTGTTTTTCAGGCCTTCAACTGATTGGACGAGGCCCACCCACATATGGCAGGGAATGTGCTTTACTCAAAATCTACTGATTTAAATGTTCATCTCATCCAAAAAACACCCAAAAAAACCAAACCATTCACAGAAACATCTAGAAGAATGTTAAACAAATATCTGGGTACCATGGACTAGCCAAGTTGGCACCTAATATAAACCATCACGTACCTCCAGGCCAGACTACAGAAGTAAGAAAGGCAGAGAAGGGCGGCGAGGCCTGGTGGGCAGGTGGGTGGCTGAGCAGGTCTCTGCCAGCTGGGGAAGGAGCGGAGGCCAGCCGGGCATGCAGGCAGTTATCGCCGGGGTCAGGTGCACACCGAGGCTATGCGCTCATTTTCCGACCCGAGGTCAGGAGGAAAAGGCCATTTAGATCCCAACAATGTTGGCTTCCTGTGTTCCCGAGAGGCAGGAAGCCACCCCAGGAGAGAGTGCAGGCAGCCCAGCAAGGCAGGAGTCGGCCAAGGGCTGGGGTTGGGGTGCAGTGCTCCACCCCTGCAGGTAACCTACAGACCCCTCGCCTCTATGGGGCTTTCTGCTCCGTCTCAGGCCGCTTGCCTGGCCCTGCTGTGAGGGGGTAGAGTTGACACCCATGGGCTAAGGTGGGGCTCCTGGGCTCCATGGAGCTTTGGTTTGACAGGGTCCCTCCCCAGGGGGCTTCATCTTGCAGGGTCACTAGCCTTCCGTGGGAGCTAGGGAAGGCCATGGTCTTCTCAGGTGGGGTTGATCATGAGATGTGTGTCCAGGGAGGTCTCAGGCACCTGAGGGATGCCAGGAGGGGGAGGCTGGAGTTTTCCTGCCCTCGTTCCCCTGCCACGAGAAATGGTACCCTGTGGAGTGGGCATCCCTGTCAACCGGGTGTTTCTTCAACAGCATTTGGGACGTTTTCAGGGTTGGAATCTGGGTTCCCCCCTTTGTTCGTTGTGGGGAGGAAGTGATACGTGGTGACTGTGATGGAGCGACTGGCTGGGGTTATACACACACTCTCACAGCTGGAAGAGAGCTTGGAGACCATCTGTTCCAGGGGTCGGAAATGCAAGGGCCTTCAGAGGAAAGCAGGCAAGTGAGTGTGGACAGCAGGCCATGGTGGGGGCCCCAGGGATCTGGAGAGAGCTGCTCTGCTGGAAGGCACTCCAACTAAGAGAAGAAGCCTTTGTGATTTAAACACTGAGACCGTTAAAGAAGACAAGCGTGCAGGCCCAATCTACCCTGGAGGCTGCCAGTTGGCTGCCTTATTTTCTGAGCAGGAGTCTGAGACTCAGAGAGGGGAGTGATTTGCTTCTGGTCACACAGCTCTGAAAGCAGTCAGGACTAGAACCCAGCTCTCCTGACACGGGGCTCTTCCGTATAATAACAATCACGAAGGTGATGGAGATGCTGCTGATATAGCTAATCCTTATACAGAATATACTTTGGGTTGGCCACGTATGTTAACTCATTTAATTCTCACAACTCTGTGATGTAGATGCTATTATTACCCCCATTTTCGAGATGAAGGGATGAAGGCTCAGAGTGGTTAAGTAACTTGCCCCAGATCACAGAGCTGGTGTGTGACCTGCATCTGAGCCTAGAGTCAGTCTACATGAAGCCAGGTAGGTAAGTGGGTATAGGTGGAGAGCAGGACCCATGGATGAGTGGATGAAGGGATCAGTTAACTCCTTTAGTGCTCCCACCCTCTTACTAGGCTTGATCATAGGTGGTGCTTGTCCTGAAGCACTTGGGAAGGCTGACTATGGTCCCCACCTGCCCTCTCCCAGCAGGGGGTGGAGCTGAAGAGCGAGGCTTCCCGACCCTCACTTGTGTCTTTTCTGTTGCCCCAGAATGTCAGTCCTGGTCCCAGGGGTTTAGGCTGGGGAGAATCCTTCCAGTTTGAAATTTACTATACATTTATTGAGCCCATCTATGCCAGACCCGTGCTAGGGGATGGGGCAGGATACAAAGCTGCAAAGTTGAACAGGACCTCCCTTTCTGTCTTAAAGCAGTTGAATGTGGGGGAGAACCAATAATAAAAGAATACTTAGTCCTCCAAGGTGACAAGCGCTTTCCAAGGGTTGTGGGCTGAGGATTCTTGGAGCACAAAGGAGAGAGGGACCATCTTTGAATTATCCAGGGAGGGACATTTTGAACTGGGCCTTGAAGGATGTATATGAGCTCACCATTCCAGACCTGAACCTTGTAGATTCGAAGTCTGTGTGGGGAGTTTGGTGGGGCAGGAACAGATCTCTTTAGTGGCAGTGGCTGGAGGTAGAGGCAAGACTAGGCCATGTAGGGCCTTATAAGTATGTTGAGGAGCTAGACAGAGGGTCTAAGCAGGGGTACAATGTGATCAGTTTGTACTTGAGAATGGCCTGTGACTCTGTGGATTGAAAGGAGACAAGGCTGGTGGGGAGATGGGGCCCAGGGAAGGATAACTGGTCTGAACTGGTGCAGTGGTGTGGGAGGAAGGTTGGAATTCAGCAGCCTCTTTGGATGACTAATTGCTTGGTAGGATAAGGAAAGGGATGGAGTTACAGAAAGGAATATGCAGGTACCCAGGGAGCAAGAACCCAGGGGATGGCCTCTGGTCTTTGTTTGCAGCATCAGCCTTTGGCCTCTTGCTTTCTGAGGGATTCTGTGCTCTGGTTTCTGTATTAGTTAGCTGTAGCTGCATAACAAATTACTCTAAAACTTAGCAGTTTAAAACAAGTACAGAATTATTCTCTCACATAGTTTCTGTGGGTCAGGGATTCATGAGTGGGGATTCATCCACGTAACTGGGTGGTTCAGACTCTGGGTGTCTCATGAAGTTGCAGTCAAGGTAGCCGGGGCTGTAGTCATCTGAAGGCCTGACGGGGTGGAAGATACACTTCCAAGGTGGTTCAGTTGTGCGCCAGTCAACTTTGTGCTGGCTGTTGGCAGGAGGCCTCAGTTGTTCATTACATGGCCCTCTGTATTGGGCTGCTTGAGTGTCCTCATGACATGGTAACTGGCTTCCCCTAGAGTGAGTGATCCAGGAGACAAAGGCTGAAGCCACCAGTGCCTTTGATGACTTAGCTTCAGAAGTCATATACCATCTTTTCTATAATATCCAATTGGTATATAAACCAGTTCATTGTGGGAGGGGACTGCAGAAGGGTGAGCATACCAGGAGGCGAGACACACTGGGGGCTACCTTGGAGGCTTGCTGCCACAGTTTACCTTTCTGTGGCACATTTGAACGTGCCATTGGTCTGAGAAGTGAGAAGCCAGCTAAACAGCATATTTCAAATTACAGCAGGAGGGATGCAGGTTAGAGAGTAGGAAATACTGCCCTATGGGAGAATACCTGAGACAGGTGACTAAGATTGTAAAGGAGCCTTCTCTGGTGGGGATTCAGGGCAAGAGGGTTTCCCTGGGGTTGGGAGCAGGTGCTTCTGAAGGTGCAAAAATTCATTAGTGGGGGCTTGGCAATGCCTGCGCTGCTTGGAACCTGCCACTTGAATTCAGTTTGCTGAGCTTTTGTCTTTTGAGCTGGGGGCTGGGGGCTGGGGGAGGTATATTCCTTTGCTCCCCACTCTAGAGCTTTCAAGGACAAGCTCTCTGCATTCCAGCACGTAGGGAGAACTCAGCACACTGTACTGCAATTGCCCAATGATTTCCCCATCTGCCCTCCATTAAAGGGCATTTATTGAGTGTCTGTCCACTGTGTGACAGGCAGGCCTGCCCTGCAGGCCATTCACTGCCAAGAGTGCCTGCCCGAGAGAGCACTGGAATCAGTCCACATTTTGCTCACCAAGCCATGCATCCAGGTACAGGGCTGGGTCCTCCTGGAGAACGAGCATCTTCTTGCCATTCCCACAAAGACACTATAGTCAGTGTCCAGTGGGCTGGTCTGCCCAGAGGGTGGGACTTTTTCTAATTTGCACAAAGGTGCTGTTTGGTGCTGTGCGCTTGGAGCAGACACTGTTCTAGCTGCTGGGGATACAGTGTGAATGAGACAGGCATGTTCCCTGCCGTCATCCATCTAGTGTGGGGAGATATACTATATATAAGTGAGCAGGAATTACCCCAGATGAGTTCAGACTGTGAGCTGTGCTAAGAGGATTTTATCAGGGTGCTGCTGAGAAAGAATATTGGGGAGCCTACTGTAATTTGGGTGGTCAGGGAAAGCCTCTTTGAAGAGATGGCTTTCAGTGGATTCTAGAAGTAGAAGAAGGATGTGGCTTGGTGAACAATGGAGAGATGGAGTGAGGGAGAGCTTTCCAGGCAGCCAGAACAGCAAGTGCAAAGGCCCTGAGGTAGGAAAGTTTTGATGCACTCTGTGAACGTCAGGAGTATGAAGTCTGATGCCGAAGAAAGATGGAGTCCTGGCTCTCATTGTCCTCCCAGTGTCTAGAGTGGGGTTGGGAGGCCTGGAGTGAACACTTAGGGGTGTCATTGATTGACTATGAGACGCTGGGGGGAGGGTTATGGTTCAGGAAAAGACTGAGTGGGGGGGACGATTAAATGGGGGTGCACATAAACTCCAGGGGAGATCTTCAGGTCAACTCAGCAAACATTTATTAAGCCTCTACTACGTACCAGGCACTATATCTCGTGTGTGTGTGTGTGTGTGTGTGTGTGTGTGTTTGTGAGAGAGAGAGAGAGAGAGAGAGAGCCAGGAGGTTCCTTCCTTGAAGGAGTCCACAAGCGTAGGAACCAAGATGGTGCAGGAAATGGCACTCTGTGGTGATGCCTTCAAGGAGGAGGGAAGAGTGACAGAGGCCTCCAGAGGAGGTGCCCAGGCCATATTCTTGAAGACCTGGCATTTGATTAGCAGAGGAAGAGGAAAGGTCCTTGGTCTGGAGGCAGTGGCCCAGTAGGGCGCCTGCCTGACTGGAAGGGCCTTCAAAGCTCAGGCCACATGGCCAGAGGCTTTCTCAATTCCACATTCCTAGGCCAGAAAAGAAGGCATGGGGGTGGGGCTAGGCAGGCTGCCGGCGTCAGAGTGGAAACACGCTCTGCAGGGGCGTTGCCTGGGGTTGGGGGGGGTGGGGCCGAGGGAGAAGCAGAAAGTCTTGATGGATGGGTCTGACTTGACGTGGGTGGCCAGGGGCGGAGAAGTCCCCGGGTCGGGCTGCGTAGCTGCTGGGGTCAGGAAAGCCTTGAGCAGCACTGGCTGAATCACAGGCCTGAGCTGGGGCCAGAATTAGGTGCTGGGAGAACAAGGGCCGGCCAAGGTCACATCCCAGGCTCCACCCGGTGTGCCTCCCAGCCACCCCCCGACCCCTACTCCCACCGACAAAGCAGAAGCCGTCGTGTGGGGTGCCCTGGAGCCTCTTGTGGCGGCTCTGGGCCTTCAGCTGTGCCTCAGTCTCCCTTCTGCGTTCTGCTGGGGATCTGGTTGGCTCGTGGTTGGAAAGGGGTTGGGTAACTGTAGATCCAGGAGCCAGAGCAGCCGACTGTGGTCCGGGGCTGTGAGGATTCGCCGTCAGGGTGGCTCCCTGTTCCCTAACCAGCGCCCCTGACCCACCTGCCGCTGCAGCCCAAGTCAGCGCAGGAGCTCAGCTCAGGAGACCCCTCACCCACCTTCGGGACCTGGTGAGAGGGGCTCACCAAACCCTGGGTGGAGGGCCCTGGGGTTAGGGTGCGCAGGCTGGGACATTCCAGGCTGAGGGAACCCCACAGGAAATTTGATTCCAGCTTCTGGTAGGGGGAGGGCAGAGCAAGTCGTGTGTGTGTGTGTGTGTGTGTGTTTCAACTCACGTGTGTTTCAACACATAAAGTTTGTGAATCTGTGCCCACACGTCTGTGTCAGGCTGTACTCCGAGGATCTCACGTGAAATTGTGTGTGCGACTCCCCCCATCCCGCCCCCAGTTAGAGGTTTCTCCTTGGGCTTGTGAGTGGGTGTGCAAGGCTGGCTATGTGTGCACGTATGGCTGAGTGTATGGGTGTAAGTGGTTATTGGTTGTGTGTGTGTGTGTGTGTGTGCGCGTGCGCGCGGGCCTCTCCTGGACCATGAATTGGGTCTGTGTGTCTCTCCTGGGGGGAGTGAGTGTGATCGTGGTTCCCGGGTGCCAGCTGCCTGCCTGGCGTGTAAGGGGACAAGGTCCCCTTATTCCTAGCTCGGCTGACAAGGACCCTGGGTCCGAGCCACCTCTGCCCCCTGCAAGGATCCAGCGGCGGAGTCGGTTCCCCTCCTCTCCCCCGGCTCCTCCCAACTTCGCGCGGCCGCCCAAGGGGCTCTGGCAACGTGGTCTAGGCGCCTCCTGGGCCCGCGGGTTCGCAGTCCCGGGCGTTCTCGCCCCTCAGGCCCCGGGGAGCTGCGGCAGCCCCCCGCCCCCTCCTCTCTCCGTCCCTCCTTCCCTCCGTCCCTCCTTCCCTCCCGAGCGCGGATTGCGGGCGGGAGTGGGAGGAGATTTCGCCGGAGTTTCCATTTCATACCTCGCGGCTAAACTTTCTTTCTGTGTCTCGCCCTCTTGCAGTCTGCAGCTTCTCCTGTCATCGGAAATGCCAGGCCAAGGTAAGGGGCTGCGGGCCGCTGGCCCCGCGGGGGGCTTGAGGACGGGACGGGCTAGGGGTCACGGGACTGGAGCGGGGGAGCCAGCGGGCCGGGGGCGGTGCCCTGATCGTCCCCTCCTTCTCTCTTTGTTTATGCAAAGCTTCTGGGCCCCGGAGCTGGCTCAGGTCAAGGTGAAGGCGAGGGCCGGGGCGGGGGGCGGCGAGGGGGACGGGGGCGCGATGCGCAGGCTCGGCGGCTATTGGGGGTGGCTGGCGGGGATCGAGCTCCTGGAGAAGGGCCTTTGAAGGCATTTCCACCTAGTTCTCAAGGGGAGTGGATGTATGGAGGGGGAGAGGGATGCATTTCAATTCCCCCTTGGGCCGCGCAGAGCCCTAGTTGGCCGGATTTGGCCAGCCTAGAAAAACGCGGGATGGTGCCACAGCCGTAGGACCCCGAGGGCGGAGAAGGGGATAGGTAGGGGGAGTGGGGGTGAGGTGGAAAAGGTCAGAGGTCAGGGTCGCGCTGGGTCTGGAACCTCCTTGAGCGACTGTCCCACTCTCTTCATTGGCCACTTTGGTGCTCAGTTTCCCCATCAGTGTTTCCTGGCTGGTCTTAGTGGGAGAGGAAAACAGGAGGAAAGAAAGACCAGAGGAATTGCTGGGTCCTGGTTGGCCAGGTGGGCTGGTCCCCTTGCTGCATCCTCTCATGCTTTGGCAGAAGAGTGATCACCTGGTGGCAGCCTTGGAGTAATGGGGGTGGGGGTGGGGATGACACCAGGATGGATTTTGATGGATGACTTGGGAAGGAAATTGTTCCGTCAGATGCGCTCAGCTTTCTGGAGGAAGTGCCTGACACACAGTGGGTGCTCAAAAACATAACAGGTAATTGATTATTACCAATTGGTAGCTCTGAGGGTGGAGAGTTACATTGGAGAAAGGTGCTGGTGGAGTAGGCCTCTCTGAGAGGGGATCCACTTCCTCCTGAGTGACCTTGCTCAAGCAGAGTACACAGCCTTGCTGTGGGGTAGGGGAGGGGTCTCTCCATCTGGAAACTCCAGGCTGGAGGGCTGTCCCGGCAGAAGTGCAAAAGGCCTGGCTTGTTTCTGCCATCTGGACGGTTTCTGCCCCTTCTGTTGTCTTCTGCTTTTCTGACCACCTCAGCCTTTTCTTCTCTGGGTGGGAAAGTGAGTTTCTGCCTCTCCCTGCATCTCCCACCTTGTTCTCTTCATCCAGAGCAGAGTTTTTCCACCTTTAACCCCAGAACCTTCTGGTGTTCTTGCTCCTCCCCTATCAACCCCCGCCCCCTTCCTGCACCTGTTTCTCTTAATAACAATGGACATTTGTACACTGCTGTAGGCCTTAGAAAACACTTCAATGCGTTATCTGGTTTTATTCTTTTAATTCTACCAGAGCATAAAACAGGCCGAAAGATCTCGTTGTTTTACAGATAAACCGAGGCACCCAAAGGTTGAATGACTTTCCCAAGGTCTCACAGTATAAGTCCTCACCCATTTCTGTCCCTGGGCCTTTGCGCTTCCTTCTAAAATGTACCTCTTGCCTAGGGGCAGACATTCCTTGATCCTTACCTGCCTTTCCCCCTTTGCCTTCCATCTCTTGCAGTGGTGGATACAGTCATAGAGGATAGGTGATGAATGTCCAGTGAAGGGCCTGAATAGGGTGAATGGGGGGTCCAGAGAGGCTGAGAGGTGTGACAGAAGATGGCTCCTTGCTGTACAGCTGCCTCTTGTGTGGATGCAGAGAGATGACAAAGATGACTTCTGGGGGGCGTAGCCTGCTTGGCAGTTCTCACATACGCTGGGGGGTCAGAATACACCAGGCTGCAGCAGCCCTGCTCTGCCCAGCCAATGAGGCTAACCCGGAGGGAAGAGGTGGACTGGCAGGGCAGTGGCCAGACAGACAAATGGGGCTTTTTATAGGATTTTCCTCTATAGGAAATGGTACCCACTGGTGGTGTGAGCTCCACCCACCTGGCAAGTCTCTCCCCTAAAACTACAGATCTTACTAATGCCCTGCCTTTTCCTCCTGCTGGGAAAGGGTGATGTGAGCCCCAGGACACACAGCAGAGCTCTGTACTCTGGAGTTTATAACCAGATCAACTTGGAGGTCATCTCATCCATCCCCCTGCCTCTAGAAGGGATTCATTAAACCAATGTTTTTTGAGCTCTTTCCATATGCCAGACACTGTTGTAGGTGAACAAGACAGAGAAGGCCTTTGCCCTCATGGGACTGACATTCTCACAGGGGAGACAGACAATAAATAGGCAAACAAGTTATGAGGGAATCGAGCTAGAGCGGGGGTTAGAGAATGATTAGGCTGAGTGGCCCAGGACAACTCCTCCAAGGAAGTATTGTGTAAGATGAGACTCCAATGATGTTACATGATGATTTGAGAGATGGAAAGAGACAGTGCACCTGAGGTGAGGTGAGCTTGTCACGCTTGAAAGAAGGCCGTGTGGCTGGAGAGTAGTGAGCACTGGTGGGTTTTAAGCATGAGAGACATGATCTGATCTCCACTTGGAGAAGGCCACTCCGACCTTGAGCAGGCAAAAGTGTAGGACCAGGGAGATGGGTCAAGAGGCGGCTGATGTTGCCCAGGTGAGAGACGTTGGCGGCTTAGTCCATGGCGTTTGCCGGAAAGATGGTGAGAAGGTACCAGGCCTGGGATGCATTCTGGGGTAGAGCCCAGAGCCTGGCTGTGGATGGGATGTTGGGTGTGAGAGTGAGAATGGGCTCAAGGATGACTCCCAGGTTTTTGGCCAGAGTCACCGGGTACACGTGGTTCTATTTACTGAGATAGATGAAGTGCGTGAGAAATTTCTAGGGAAGAGGGTGCCAGGACTTCTGCTTTGCTTGGTCTTTTATTTCACAGTTCTTTTCCCACACACTGGGGATTTCTTGCTGATATGGATCCTCTCCTGTCCTCTCAAGTTCAGCTCGCTCTGGCCACCCCTCTGGTAAGTGGCTGGTTCTGGATGCCTAAACATGCCTCCTTCCAGACTGTTCCTGCATCATGAGCCCATGGCTCTGAGCGGGTCTCTATTATTTATACGTCACAATACGATGTAACAAATTACCCCCAAATTTAGTAGCTTAAAGCAGCAGCACACAGTTTCTGTGCGTCAGAAATTTGGGAGTGGCTTAGCTGGCCGGTTCTGGGCTGGGGTCTCTCATGGGGTGGCAGTCAAGATGTCAGGTGGGGCTAATGTCCTCTGAAGGCCTGACAGGCTGGGGGATCTCCTTCCAAGATGGTTCATTCATGTGGCTAACAAGTTGCGGCTGGCTTTTGGCAGGAGGTGTCAGTTTCTTGACACACAGCCGTCTCCATAGGACTGCTTGAATGTCCTCATAACATGGCACCTGGCTGCCTCAAAGTGAGTGATTCAAGAAACAGCAAGGCAGAAGCCCCATGTCTTTTATAGCCTAGCCTTGGAAGACAGACACTATTTCTACAATATATTAGTCACACAAGTCAGCCCCATTGAGTGTGGGAGGGACTTATAAAGACATGAATAAGTGGAGGCAAGAATCACTGGGACCATCTGGAGTCTGACTACCACAGAGTTCCAGGGAGAGAGCAAAACTCATCTGGCTCTTGGGAGGTCTTGAGAGGAAGGGCAGGGACATAGGAACCAGACATACCTGGGTTTGAACTCTACCCTGCTGCCTTCCAGCTGCGTGAGCTGGGTTATCGAGGATTAAATGCACATTGACACATAGTAGGCATCTTCTTTCTTGGAACCATAGGTGAAACGAGAAAGGAGCCCAGATATTCTGTGCCTCGTTCTTTGCCCCTTCTCTTGCTTGAGAGAAAATGCTCAGTGCTGGTAGAGGAGGACCCTTAGTGCTCAGCTCAGAGCAGATGTTAAATACATGTTTATTGCACTTGGGACTGTTGAGAGGTATGTTGCGCCTTCAGCTTCTAGAATAGTGCCTGGCCGGTAGTAGAGGTTCCAAGGAAGAAGTAAAGGAGTGGAATAAAGGAATGTTGAGAAACAAGAAGTTCCTATATAGGGAGAGGCTGAGGGGGTGGATGAGAGCAGGAAAGAAGGAGCAGAAAAACCATTTAAAAATTCTCCTTCAAAAAGTTCTCCTACCTCCTAACACAAAGATGCTCCATATAGGGAATTCCCTGGCAGTTCAGTGGTTAGGACTTGGCGCTTTCACTGCCGTGGGCCCGGGTTCAATCCCTGGTCCAGGAACTAAGATCCCGAAAGCCGCATGGTGAGGCCAAAAAAAAAAAAAAAAAAAAAAAAAAAACCTCCAAATAATAAATCTAGGCATTTACATTGTCTAGTTGGGGTATAACTCACATACCATCAAGCATACAAATTGATAAATTTGTACATATATATGAACCAGCTCAAGATCTAGAACACTTCCGGCACCCCAGAAGCAGCCTTTATGCTCCCCTCCAACAAATATCCCCCAAAGGCAATTGCTAGTCTTACTTATACCATCAGAGATTAGTTTTGCCTGTTTATGAACTTCATATAAATTGAGTCATGTAGTATGTTTACTTTTGTGTCTGGCTTATTTCACTCAGCATTATGTCTGGGAGGCTCATCTGTGTTCTAGTGGGTTGCAGTGCTTCATTCTTTTTTATTGCTGTGTTGTATTCCAGTATGTGAATAAACCCCAATTTATTTATCCATTCCACTGCTGATTGCCATTTGGGTTATTTCCAGTTTGGGGCTACTATGAGCAGACTGGCTCTGAACATTTAATCACCTGTATCTACACTGAACTTTGTAATACACAAAACATTTTCCCTTACCTTCTCAGTCCTGGGAGGTGGGCAGGGCTCATGGGAGTCCCATTTTAGAGATCCAATGTTGAGGCCCAGGGACGGTAACCAACTTGGCTAAGGGCACCTTAGTGCCAGTGGCTTTCTGGCACTGCCCTGGGATAAATGGTAGAGAGCAGGTGAGAAGGGAGGTGAGTCAGAGCAAGCCAGAGAAACAGAGACAAATAGAGAGAAGGGGCTGGTACAGGCACTGGCAACTCATTGTAGTTCACGGAAGCCCCACTCTCCAGCTGTCCCCCTAAATCTCTTGAGGGGAGCAAGTTCTAAGTCTCCCTTAGTCCCCACCCTTAAATCTCATAGGGGTCCTTATCTGTCCCCAATTGTTTCTCCTATTGAGGATTTAAAATGAATGGCCCAGGATTTGTCTTCCACTTTTATCTGAGCATGTGCACAGTGTGTATATACACAGCAGATTTTCTTCTGTTTTGCTTTTCTCCTCACTTGCCTGCTGTAGGGTTCTACAACCTCCAGATACATCTTATTCATTTGTGTATTGATTTATGATTTTAAAGGAGACTTTACATTTTAGGCTGGCTTTCGATTTACAGAAAAGTTGCAAAGATAATACAGAGAGTTCCTGCGCAGCCCACACCCAGTTTCCCCTAATCCTGATACGTGTCTGAGAAACCCTTTTTTCACTCCTGACTTGCCCCCTTGTTTGAAATAGCAGTCTCAGCTGACAAGGGCGGCTCCTTCCAGCAAAATGCTAGCTGTCTATTCCAGGTCAGATAAGAGTTAGATGAAAGGACCAGGTAGAGGCAGGGCAGGCAAATTGCCCAGGCCCACCCCTCAGCCTCCGGGCAGCCCCTTCTCACCTCGCTTCCTTTAGTTCTCCTACCCTCTTCCCAGCCCTGGCACCTCCCTGCCCTCAGCACCGGGTGGGGGGGGGAGGGGGGAGGGGGGTGAAGGGAGGAGTCTGCAGCAATGAGTTGGTCTCCTCCCCTGTACCAGAGGGGTTTAAATCTCATCCTTTAAGCTTGAAAGGAAAGGAAATCCCATAATTAACCCCCATCTTTCAGTCACATTATACATCACTCTCCCGCTCTCTCATAAACACACCAGCAGCCTCCCTTCACAATTGTGTTGGAGGCTTGTTGTATTCTCCTGCTACCAGGATAGCAGGGTAGTGGGAGGAGGTTCATGGCTCCAAGACCCATCCATTGTTCTGAGCCCAGTGGAGTGCTTAAGTTCTTTGGCCTTGGAGACAGACTGTTGAGTTTAAATGCTGACTACAATAATAACTGGCTGTGTGACCCTGGGCAAGGTACTTAACCCCTCTGAGCCCCAGTTTCCTCGTCTGTAACACAAGGATTATAGTAGGACCTATTTTTGTAGGGCTCTATGATAACCCAGCTAAAATGCCAAGCTCAAAATTAAGTGGTCAAAATGTTGCTAATAATTATCATTTTGTATTCCTCCTACCTTCTTCTAACTCAGAAAAAGAGGGGAGACGGGAATTCCCTGGTGGTCCAGTGGTTAGGACTCCACGCTTCCACTGCAGGGGACACAGGTTCAATCCCTGGTTGGGGAACTTAGATCCCGCATGCCATGCTGGGCCACACTGATGCAGCCAAAAAACTGCAAAACACAACAAAACAAAAAAAAGGTGGGGAAAAATCTGAACTGAGAGACCAGCCAAGCTTGCTAAGGGCACTGGTGTCAAGCAAGATGATGCTTGCATATGTTTTGCTTCTCTTCTCCCTCTCCACTATCAAGGAAGAATAAGGAAACAGATGTAGGTGAATATAATGTGTCTTTTGCTGTTTGCTTGCCTCAGGGCACCTGAGATCTGTAGCAGTGGTTCCAGACCTTGTCTGTGCATTAGAATCACTGGGGTGCTTTAAAGATAATGATGCCTGGGTCCCCCTCCCCAGGGATTCTGATTTAATTGGTTTGGGGCATGACCTGGGCATTGGGATTTTTGAAAGTGGCAACCATAGGTGGGGGTGTAAAATGGCACAACCATTCTGGAAAGCAGTTTGACCATTCCTTATAAAGTTAAACATACACTTGCCTTATGACCCAGCAATTCTGCTCCAACGTATTTACCCAAGAGAAATGGAAACATGTCTGCTGAAAGGCTTGCACATAAATTCATACCAGCTTTATTCACAATAGCGATGAATTCACAATTCACCAACTGGAAAAACCCAAATAGTCAACAACAGGTGAATGGACAAACTGTTTCATAAAGGTCCAGGGGAACAGTACGTCGTGATAAAAATGAATGAACTATTGTTACGCGCAGCATCGTGGATGAATCTCAAAAACACTGTGCTTAGTGAAAGAAGCCAGACGCAAAAGAGTACTTACTAGATGGTTGCATTTTTATGAAATTCTTGACAAGGCAAAACTCTTATGACAGAAAGCAGATTAGTACTTTCCTGGAGCTGGGGGGTGGTGGGAAGATTGACTGCAGAAGAGTGTGAGGGAACTTTTTTTGGGTGATACAGATGTTCTTTATCTTGATTGTGGTGGTGGTTACCCAGAGTATGTGTTTGTCAAACTCACTGAACTATATTCTTAAAAGGGAAGGATGCATTTATTATATATAAATTATATGTCAATAAAGTTGATTTAAATAAAAGCTTCCCCGGTGAGTCCCCTTTGCAGCCAAATTTGAGAACCGCTGGGCTGCAGCTTCTGAAGACCCACCTCTGTCCTTGCTGTCTTGGTCAGCACCCAGCACAGTGCCAAGTGTGTAATAGTGCTTTCTGTGGTCAAGGGCCTCTCGTACTCTTTTTAAAAAAATAACAACTTTCTTGAGATGTAATTCACATACCATACAATTCACCCATTTAAAGCATACATTGCTTTTTTAAAAAAAGTTTTTACTTATTTTATTTATTTATTATTGATTGTGCCAGGTCTTAGTTGCAGCTGGCAGGCTCCTTACTTGTGGCACGCAAACTCTTAGTTGCTGCATGCATGTGGGATCTAGTTCTCTGACCAGGGATTGAACCGGGTCCCCTGCATTGGGAGGCGAATTCTTAACCACTGCACCACCAAGGTAAAGCATACATTTCAGTGGATTTTTGTATATTCAATGTTGTGCAACCATCACCACAGTTAATATTAGAGCATTTTATCAACTGAAAAAGAAACTCCATACACTAAAAAAAAATTATTTTATTGAAGTATAGTTGATTTACAATGTTTTGTTAATTTCTGCTGTACAGCAAAGTGATTCCGTTACACATTTATATACATTCTTTTTCATATTCTTTTCCATTATGGTTTATCACAGGATATTGAGTATAGTTCCCTATGCTATACAGTAGGACCTTGTTGTTTATCCATTCTATATATAACAATTTGCATCTGCTAACCCCAAACTCCCAGTCCATCTCTCCCCAGCCCCCTCTCCCCTTTGGAAACCACAACTGGGTTCTCTATGTCTGTGAGTCTTTCTGTTTCGTAGATAAGTTCACTTGTGTCATATTTTAGATTCCACATAAAAGTGATATCATATGGTATTTGTCTTTCTCTTTCTGACTTACTTCACTTAGTATGATAATCTCTAGGTCCATCCATGTTGCTGCAAATAGCATGATTTTGTTCTTTTTTATGGTTGAGTAGTATACCACATCTTCTTTACCCATTCATCTGTCAATGGACATTTAGGTTGTTTCCATGTCTTGGCCATTGTGAATAGTGCTGCTATGAACATGGGGGTGCATGGATCTTTTTGAATTATAGTTTTGTCCGAATATATGCTGAGGAGTTGGATTGCTGGATCTTATGGCAACTGTATTTTTAGTTTTTTGAGGAACTGCCATACTGTTTTCCATGGTGGCTGCACCAACTTACATTCCCACCAACAGTGTAGGAGGGTTCCCTTTTCTCCACACCCTCTCCAGCATTTAAGAAATCTCATACAGTTTAACTGTCCCTCCTCAATCCCTCTCCTTCCCGCACCCCGGCCCCAGCCTTAAGCAACCACTCATCTGCTTTCTGTCTCTATGTATTTCTCTATTCTGGAGATGTCACATAAATGGAATAATAGAATGTATGTTCTTCAGGGCTGGCTTCTTTCACTTAGCATAAAATTTTCAAGGTACATCCTTTGTATGGCCTAATAATATTCTATTGTATGGGTATACCACATTTTGTTTATCCATTTATCAGTTGATGGACACTTGGGTTGTTTCCACCTTTTGGTTATTGTGAATAATGCTTCCATGAATATTCATGAACAAGTTTTCATGTGGACATATGTTTTCACTTCTCTTGTATCTATCTGTCTATCATCTATCTATCTATCTATCTATCTATCTATCTATCTATCTATCTATCTCTACCTATGTGTGGAATTATGGGGTCCTGTTGTAACTCTATATTTAACTTTTTGAAGAACTGTCAGCCTGTTTTCCAAAGTAGCTTATATTAGTTTTCTAGGTCTGCTGTAGCAAAGTATCACAAACTGACTTAACAGAAATTTATTGTCCCACAGTTCTGGAGGCTAAAAGTCCAAAATCAAGGTGTTGGCAGGACCATGTTCCTCTGAAAACTGTAGGGGGAATCGAACCTTGCCTCTTCTTAGATTTGAGCGGTTTGCTGGCAATCTTTGGTGTTTCTTGGATTATAGATACTTCACTTTAATCTTTTATCTTCACATGGTATTTTCTGTGTGTGTCTTCTTATCATCTTTCCTCTGTGTCTATCTGTCTCTGTGTCAAATTTTTATAAGGACACCAGTCATATTGGATTAAGCCCACCATAATGGTCACATTTTAACTTGATTACCTCCATAAAGACCCTTCTTCCAAATAAGGTCACATTCTGAAGTACTGGGACTTCAACATATCTTTTTTTGGGGGACACAATTCAACTTACAACATAGCTGCATCATTTTGTATTCTCACCAGCAATGTATAAAGATTCTGATTTCTGTACATCCTCATCAATACTTATTTGACTTTTTGATTATACCCATCCTAGTAGATATGAAGTGATACCTCATGGTGGTTTTGATTTGCTTACCCTGATGACTAATGATGTTGAGTATCTTTTCACATCCTTGTTAGTCATGTGTATATCTTTTTTGGAGGACTGTCTATTCAGATTCTTTGCCTATTTAAAAAATTAGGCTATTTGCCTTTTTATTGTTGGGTTATAAGAGTTCTTCATATGATCAGGATACAAGTCCCTTATCAGATATGTGATTTGAGGCGTTTTTTTCCCTGTCCTGTGGGTTGTCTTTTTACTTCGTAGCACACAAGTTTTAAACTTTGATTCAGTCCAGTTTATCTAATTTTTTTCTGTTATGGCTTGTGCTTTTGGTGTCATAGCTAAAGTCAAATCCAAAGTCATGTTTATCCCTATGTTTTCTTCTGAGTTTTATAGTTTTGGCTGTTACCATTAGATCTTTCATCCACTTTGAGTTAGTATTTATATATGGTATGAGGTAAGGGCCCAACTGCATTCTTTTTCATGTGCCTATCCAGTTGTCCCAGAAATTTGTTGAAAAGACTAACTCTTTCCTCACTGAACAATCTTGGCAACCTTGTCAAAGATCAGTTAACCATAGATGTGAGGGTTTGTTTCTGGACTCGTAATTGTATTCCATTGAGAATGGAATAAGGGTATGTCTGTCCTTACACCAGTACCACAGTATTTTGATTACTACTGTTTTATAGTAAGTTTTGAAATTCTAAGTGTGAGTCTTCCAATTTTATTCTTCTTTTTCAAGATTGTTTTGGCTATTTTGGATCCTTTGAGTTTCCATTTGAATTTTAGGATCAACCTATCACTTTCTACAAAGCAGCCAACTGAAATTCTGATAGGGATTAAATTGAATCTGTAGATCAATTTGGGGAGTATTGCCATCTTAACAATGTTGAGTCTTCTGATCCATGAGCATGGCATATCTTTCCATTAATTTAGATCTTCTTTAAATTCTTTTCATACTGTTTTGTAGTTTTCAGAGTATAAGTTTTACACTTTGGGGAGGCTAAATTTATTCCTAAATATTTCATTCTTTTTGTTGATATTTTATTTTATTTATTTTTTTAATTTATTTTATTTTTTTTTGCGGTACGTGGGCCTCTCACTGTTGTGGCCTCTCCCGTTGCGGAGCACAGGCTCCGGACGCGCAGGCTCGGTGGCCATGGCTCACGGGCCTAGCCGCTCCACGGCATGTGGGATCTTCCCGGACTGGGGCACGAACCCGTTTCCCCTGCATCGGCAGGCGGACTCTCAACCACTGCGCCACCAGGGAAGCCCTGTTGCTATTTTAAATAGAATTGTTTTCTTAATTTCATTTTCAGATTGTTCATTGCCAGTGTATAGAAATAGAATTGATTTTTTTTAACATCTTTATTGGAGTATAATTGCTTTACCATGTTGTGTTAGTTTCTGCTGTATAACGAAGTGAATCAGCTATATGCATACGTATATCCCCATACAATTGATTTTTGTATATTGAAGATTTATCCTGCAACCTGCATGAACTCATTTATTAATTCCAATAGTTTTAAAAATGAATTCTGTAGGATTTTCTATATATAAGATCATCTCATCTGTGAATGGAGATAGTTTTACTTCTTCCTTTCCAAACTGAAAGCCTTTTATTTCATTTTCTTGCCTACTCATCCTGGCTAGAACCTCCTAGAACTAGAAATGGCAAGAGCAGAAATCCTCATCTTGTTCTTGATCTTAGGGGAAAGAATGCAGTCTTTAACCATTACTCATGATGTTAGCTGTGGGTTTTTCACAGATGCCCTTTATTACATTAGGAACTTTTCCTTCTATTTCTAATTTGTTGAGTGGTTTTTTTTTTAATACTATTTATTTATTTATTTAGGTTGCGCCGGGTCTTAGTTGCAGCATGCGGGATCTTTAGTTGCAGCATGAGGGCTTCTTAGTTGCAGCATGTGGGCTTCTTAGATGCGGCATGCGGGCTCTTAGTTGCGGCATGCAGGCAGGATCTAGTTCCCCGACCAGGAATTGAACCCAGGCCCCCTGCGTTGGGAGCATGGAGTCTTACCCACTGGACCACCAGGGAAGTCCCTGTTGAATGTTTTCTAAATCAGGGTTTTGTCAAATCTTTTTCTGCATCTGTTGAAATGATCGTGGTGCTTTTGTTTTTTTATTCTATTGATATGGTATATTACAGTAGTTGATTTTCAGATGTTGAAACAACCTTGCATTCCTGGGATATATCCCATTTGGTCATGATGTATAATTCTCACTATTATATGTTGCTGGATTTGGTTTCTAGTATTTTGTTGCATCTCTGTTCATAAGAAATATTGGTCTTTAGTTTTCTTTTTCTTGTAATGTCTTTGTCTGGTTTTGATATCGAGGTAATAGTGGACTCATAGAATGAGTGTTTGCTCCTCTTCCACTTTTTGGAAGTGTCTGTGAAGAGTTGATATTGATTATTCTTTAAATGTTTGGTAGAATTCACATGTGATGTCATCTGGGCCTGGGCTTTTCTCTTTGTGTAGTGTTTTGATTGCTAATTCAGTTTCTTTATTTGTTATATGTTTATTCAGATTTTCTATTTCTTCTTGAGTCAGTTTTGGTACCATGTGTCTTTCTAGGAATTTGTCCATCTCACCTTAGCTATCTAATTTATTGCCCTACAATTGTTCATAGAGTTCCTTCATAATTTTTATTTCTGTAAGGTCGGTAGTAATATCCGCTCTTTCATTTCTGATCCAAGTAATTTAAGTGGTCTCTCTTTTTTTTCCTGGTCAGTCTACTAAAGGCTTATCAACTTTGTTTACCTTTTCAAAGAATCTATTTTCTCTCTAACTCGCAGGGTTTTTCATTATAATCACTTTGTTTATAGCCACTGTTTATTGAGTATCCTCTGCACGGTGGCTACTTGACACTCATCTCATTGAATCCTTGAAAAACCACCCATGAAGCGGATATAATGGGCCACACTCTCAAGTGAGAAAACTGAGGTGTGAAGGGTTTGCACCAGTCATGAAACTAGCAGGCAGCTCAGATCTAAGTATCTGGCTCCAAAGCCTGATGACTTTTCATTACTTCCTTTTCCACTTTCAGCCTCTACTTTCTGCTGCTGAGGCTCGTTTTCTGAATTCTAAGGAGAAGAGTCATGGGTCACCATTCCCTTGCATCACCTGTCAGTGGGCCTCAGCCTTGCCCGGTGAGCCCATTAACCATATTCCTGCCACCCGCAACTTTGGTTCAGTGGGGCTTGGCTTGGGCCCAGGGATCTGCATTACTATCTAACACCCCCAGTGATTCTGATGCTGGGGTCCCTTGATAGCACCTGACTAACGTGTGTTTGCCCCTGGAGACCCCACTTCAATTCCACTGGGCACAGGCCCCTACGAAGCCACTGATTCCTCTGGCTTCTGCTTCCCCGGCAGTGGGGGTCAAGGATGAGGTAGGTCTTGGGTGGGAAGCCATTTTATCTCCACTTTATAAAAAATTTTGAGAAGTTGTAATAATCCTCCCTTCCCCTCAATCTTCCTAGAGTCGTCTCGCAGAGTGCGGGGCCTTCAGGGGTTAATAAGTAGACTTAGAGTGTGTCATAAGCAGTCAGTGCACACGTGCATACACACCCACACCCACACCCACACCCACCTAAGGCTGGGAGAGAAAGTGACACTGAGCTGTGACTGGCTTCTCATTTTCCTGGAATGTGGCTCCCAAAAGGTCTCATATTTTTCAGCGTTTCTGACTCTGGGGCTGTGTAAACATCGCACGGGGGGTTGCTGCTTCTGAGAGACTGCAGGAGTTAGGAAGGGGAGGGTAGGAACCCAGAGCAGGGAGAGAAAGGCAAATGGGAGCTGGAGAATTAGAGCCAGAGCAGGAGACAGGAGAGGGAAATCCTGGGGTCCCGCTGAAACAGGACACATGGTGAAATATGCAGGAGGGAACAAAGGCCAGCAGTTTCCAGCTAAGAAATAGCGAGCGTGAGGGATCTGGTGAGGGCCAGGGTCTGTGGTGCAGGAAGAGGGCAGATAAGTTCTGTCAGTGGCATGGGAGGGGAGGGGACTGCTGAACCCCTGGCCCATGCCAGCCTCCCTGGCTGCTTCTGGCTTTTAGCTGGAGGGTCTGCAGTGTCCGCTGGAACTGGCTGAGCAGGGAGAGCGAGGGAGAGATGGGCTTCCCCTCCTGGGGCGTCTGCCTTTGCTTGAGAGAAGCTGCTGGTCCTGAGGGAAGGCACTGAGTTGCCTCCTGAAGACCCTGCCTTCTCTCCTGCTTGGCTCTCCCGGGGGACCAAGACTCAGTCTTAACCTTCTGAGCCTTCCAAGCCACTGACCCCAAACCAGTGCCGGAGCCTGGATGTCCTGGTGGAGTTGGAGCCCCTCTGGCCTTGGGCTCAGGTGGATCTTGACTCTGCCGTTTACATGAGCTGCGTTATAGTGGACAAATCATTCCACCTCTGAAACTGGTCTCCTCATCGGTATAAAAACGCTGACACTGATCTGTCTCAGCCACCTTGCAAGGTTGGTTTGAGGATTAGAGAAAATGTAGGTAAAATCCTGTGGGCTCCTTCTCAATAGATGATAACTCTTATTCTATTATTCTGAGACCCAAGAATAGCAAACAGCTAAGTGTCCCAGAAACCCACTAGCCAGCAGGCCTGGCCAACTCCACAAGAATGACCATGGCCCACATTCCTTTACCCTCCCCGCACGTTGATTTCCTCACCTGTGGTCACCTCTTGGCCCCCTGCGGTCACCTGCTGGCCCCATGTCCTCCTTTCTTCTCTGCCCCGCCCAGGACCTACGAGGCCTTTGCTCCCTGTCTCTGAGGGTTTTGGCCCCTGGCTGGTGAATGACTTGGCCAATTGTTACCCGCAGCCAGCAGGCAGCAGGCAGCAGGCAGGTCGGGTGGGATGTTAGCGGGGGGCCATTAGGAGGATAGGGGTATGTGTGTCCTGGGGCACAGCGAAGTACAGGGCGAGTCACACATTAACCGCCTGGCCTGTTTCCACCGGCTGGGCCTGGGCACCCAAGCGAGGGTGTCCAGGTGTCTGGGTTCAAACCAGGTTCTGTTCAAGGAAGCAGGGAAGGAAGTTCACTTGTGGGTCATGTGTGATTGGAGGAGCAGCAGAAAAGCCCCAATGCCCTTTCCTGCGCTCCGAAAATCACACTGGCTTGAATTCCACCATTAGTCTCTGGCTTACAAAGATCCTCTATGCCTGCACAGACAGGATCATTTAATCTAATCCTCACAACAGCACTAAAAGATAGGCATTAATATAATCCTTCAGGGCACAGAGGAGGAAACAGGCTGAGATGGTTGAGCAGTGTGCTCACACAGCCAGGAAGGTGGTAGAACGGGGACCCAGGAGTTGAACCCAGACTCAGGGAGAGGCTCCAGGAGAGAGTCTGACCTGGAGGTGGTGTGGTGAGAATCCCGAGCCCGCTTCTGACTTTCCTTCTTCAATGCTCACTAACTCTGTAAGTTGCTTAGTCTGTTTGTGACTGGGGTTCCTGATCTATAACAGTCATAAAAATAGTCCCTGCCTCCTAAGATTATTGTGAGAACGAAATGAGTGAATGCATGCTTAGAGTAATAGATAAATATCAGCAATTATTCTCATGGCTCCCCTGTGAATGGGGTCCTAGGACAGAAGCTGCAGTCAGGTTGGGTGGAGGAAGTTCTGCTTTACTAAGCTTGCCTGGACCTCTAGGGAAGACAGTTGGAATGGTCCCCCCTGGATTGGGCTGTCTTGTGAGATGGTGAGCTCTCAGCAGCCATCTTGCATTGTGGGGAGGAGGTTGGACTGAGGGCAGTGAAGGTCTCTTTTGTGCTAAGACTTGGGAGCTTGGGAGTCAGAGCTGGATTGGTTTCCTGCTTTCCTTGCTTATAACTGAATGACCTTGGACCGTTTTCTTTTCTTTCTTTCTTTCTTTCTTTTTTTTTACATTTTATTTCTTTTTTGGCTGCACCATGTGTTAGTTGCGGCACGTGGGATCTTCGTTGAGCCATGTGGGATCTCTCACTGTGGTGTGCGGGCTTCTCTCTAGTTGTGGCATGTGGGTTTTCTCTTCTCTAGTTGTGGCACGCTGGCTCCAGGGTGCGTGGGCTCTGTAGTTTGTGGCACGTGGTCTCTCTAGTTGAGGTGCGAGAGCTCAGTAGTTGTGGCCCGCAGGCTTAGTTGCCCCGTGGCATGTGGGATCTTAGTTGCCTGACTAGGGATCGAACCTGTGTCCCCTGTGTTGGAAGGCAGATTCTTTACCACTGGACCACCAGGGAAGTCCCCCTTGGACGGTTTCTGAAGTGCCCTGATTCTCAGTTTCTCATCTATAAACTGGGGTTATGAAGACCTTCCTGCAGGGTTGTGGTGAAGATTAAATTAGCTAGATATGGAGAGTGCTTTTCAGCTGCTGGTGCACAGTAGCCAGAGATTTGTGACAGTTGTGGTTGTGGTGGTGGCATCGTGGTTATTATCATTAGATGCCAAGTGTGGCTCTCTCCAGCTGACGATCCCAGAGCTGGAATACCTGTGTGTTCCACCTCGGCCAGGTCTGTTTGCTTTGCTCCCTGAGCAGTCTGCCTTCTTCCTCCTCTGCCCCCTTAGTTTGAGCATCTCTCATCTGATTCTCAGGCATCTGGGGACCTTTTCAGGTTCAATCTGTCTTCCCTTCCAAGGACTTAATGTTTTAACAGTCCTCTGCTTTCATTCTGACCCCTAATCTGTATCTTCTTCAGGACCCACTTAAATGTTTTTTTTTTATTTTGAGATGGTTTTAAACTTCCAGCAGATTAGCAAAAATGGTACAAAGAGTACCACTGTACCCTTTTCTCATTTTTTCTGAATGTTGACATCTTATGGAACTGTTCCATGATTATGGAAACTAGGAAATTAACATTGATCTGATGCTATTAACTAATCTACAGATCTTAGTAGAAGTTGGCCAGTGTTTCCATTACTACCTCTTTTCAGATCCAGGGTCCAGTTTCAGATCCCACTTTGCATGTATTTCTCACATCTCCTTAGACCCTTCCAAGCTGGGACAATTCCTCAGTCTTGTTTTGTTTCCTTTGACTTGGGCACTTCTGAAGAGTACCGCTTAGTTATTTTGCAGAATGTCCCTCAATTTTGGTTTACTTGATTTTCTACTTCCATCATTCCTTCTACATTTATTAATTGGAATTCTACTGTAAAGGACTGTACCTTATCCCCCACTTATTTATTCAATTATTTATTTATGTCTGTATGGAACCTGGATATCCACTTTACTTTATAGGTTATAATCCAATGCTATCATTATTTTTCTTGGGTCCACTTGACCCAGCTCTGGCCATTGGGAGTTCCTTTATGGTAGGACCCATAGTTTTGACCTGTCTTATTTACTCCCTGTAGCAGTTAGGGTTCTCCAGAGAAACAGAATCAATGGGATATTTATATGAAGAGAATTATTTTAGGGAATAGGCTCACACAGTTGTGAGGACTGGCAGGTCTGAAGTCTATAGAGCAGGCTGGCAGGCTGACACCTCAGGTAGGAGTTGGTGTTGCAGCCTTGACTGAGGCAGAATTCCTTCTCCAAGAAACCAGTTTTTGCTCTTCACCTGATTGGATGAGGCCCATCCATATTATCGAAAGTAATCTTGATTTCAGGTCAGTTGACTGTAGATATTAACCTATCTTCAAAACACCTTCACACACACCTGGATTGGTGTTTGATTAAATCACCAGGTGCTCTAATCTAGCCAATTTGACACACAAAACTATCACACCCACTCATTCTATAGGAAGCATGAAAGTCATTTGGCTTTTCATATGTCAACATGGGTGGGTGGATGGAGAATACAGGCCCCCCGCCTCAGGCTGGTTTGGGATGGAAGTTTGCAATCCTGGCCCAGGTCTCTTTAGTTTCCAGATTTGACCTTTGATTCCTGCTCTCCGTGAGAGCTTGGGCAAATCCTTCCTTTCTTCTATAAAACTCGAGAATCATTGTTCTGGGGTGGGTGGATTTAGAAGAAGGATTTTAAATGCCTGCCTCTGAAGCCTGAGTGGGAATATCCCTACTTGCTCCCCCCTCGCCCCCCCCCCGCCCCCTGCAAGGCTTGGCTTCTGGTACCTTCCAGGACTTGCCGCCAACCTTCTGGGGATACACCTGGGGTACCCCCCGCTCCATCCTGGGAGAGGCTGAGGTGCTGTTAACCGCAGCTGTTCCTCTCTCTGATCTGATCACTTTGGAAGAGGGTCATCAGAGTCTAAAGTGGGTCAACCACAGAGCCCAGGCAGGAACTGTGGCTACGCACACATACGAGTGTGTGTTTAATATCCTGAAGTCGGATGGGGAGTACTTAGAGATACAGGGAGACCTTCTGGGACTTGAACCTGCAAGGGTTCAAGAGTGTGTGTGTGCGCACATGCGCATGTGTGTTTAATATCCTGAAGTCGGATAGGGAGTACTTAGAGATACAGGGAGACCTTCTGGGACTTGAACCTGCAAGGGGCCCACAGGTGCTGAGCAAGGCTCTCTAACTGGACAGGGTTCCCCGAAGTTCTTAGACCGCTGGGGAGGCGGGGGTGAGAGGCCTGGCTTTTCCAGAACTGGGGAAGGAGATGTGGAAACTAGTGGAAAGGGACCTTCACGCAAGAGGAAAAACCTAACTATATCCCCAAAGACCTGGGCTGCTGAGAGGGCCTGGGCGTTGCTCCTACCTCCCTGTTTCTTTCCATAAGGGGAAACTGAGGCCCAGGGCAGTTCCAGCTTCAGTAGAGGAGTCGGTATCAGGCCCAGTCCCTGGGGGTAACCAGATTATTTCCTTGGTCTTCGTGGAGGACAACCTAAGAGGAAATAGGTTGATACCGTAGCTGGCAGGGGTTAGTTCTAGGAGGTGCTGGTGGGAGCCCAGGAAGGGGCCCCAGGGGATTGAAGGGACAGCTGGGACCCCTTGATTGGAATCTCAAGAATAGAAATGGCTGTGTTTGGCAGGGGAGGGCTGGGCCTTCCAGCACTGGGATGTGTGTGTCTGTAGGGGGCAGGATGATGAGCCCAGGAGAATCCTGAAGTCCCAGCCTGCCTTGCACTGACCTGGGAAATATAGCACAGGCCCGCTGGTGCCCCTTAAGACCACATCTGTCCTCACACCACCGCTGCACCCACTGCCGTGAGCCCAGACTCTGGGGCAGTGACAAGAGCCAGCAGATGGGACTGGTGCCAGTGAGCATTCTTGGGCCTTGAGCTAGACCAGCCCGAGCCTCAGTTTCCTCCTCTGTAAGATGGGAATCATGAAAATAATGTCTAGCTCATCGAGTTGCCGTGGAGAGCTTTGGGGATGGTGCACCTCGTGGGGTGAATGTCCTATTCCTGGTTGGGGTGATGAATGGGAGGCACCTTTATGTGAAGCTGGCACTCCTCCTGCCCCACACTCACTGGGCCAGTTAGGAGGGGCTGGGAGGGTCTCCCAGGACCGCGGTGCAGGAGCGGTCCCTCCCCTACAGGGAGTCCTCCCACTGCTCTCTGCAGCTGCCTCTCCTCCTCCTCCCCCTTCCCTGATCCCCCTCCTCCCCCACCTCCCCTCACCCAGGAGGATGATAAACGCACTGCCAGCTCTGAATAGGGCCTGACCTCAGCGGCGAGGCATCTCCCCTCGCCCCCCACCCTCCCGGCCGCCAGCCCTGCATTCCTGGAGAGGATGAGGTTGAGCTGCGGTGCTCGCCCCTCCTTTGTCCTGCCGGCTGCCGCCCACCGGCCGCTTCCTTCCATCCAGTCTCAGCAGAGCTGGAATGCCAAAGGGCCCAACTGTGGGCCTTAGATAGGATAGTTAATAGTAATAATAATTAATAATAATAATAGCGGTTACCATTTATTAAGCAATTAGGTACCAGATTGCTTGCTAAGCACATTGCATGGATCATGTCACTGAATTCTCAAGACAGCTCCACGAGGAGGTTGCTATTATTAATTCTTCCAGTTTTAGCACTGACAGGAGGAGAAGGTGGGGAGGACGGGGGACCTGTCAGAGGCTCAGAGAGGTCAAGCTGCTTGCCCCACCTCACACAGGAGCCAGGACCCCCACTGTGCTGCAGATGGCCCAGTGGCCCCTGCCTCCCCATCATCCCCCCCTTTCCCCCCCTCCCGCCGCAGCATTAGGCTCCAGTCAGCTCATCTGGACCCTGGACACAGGATGTGGTCTTGAGAGGAGGTGCAAGCATGGGAGACAAGACTTGCTTGGGGGACTGGAACTCCCTGGGGCATCCCAGCTGCCAGGAAAGATGGATGGGGGTCTCCTGGGTGCTGAGAGCTTTGCAAAGGAAGGTTAGTGTCCCTCCTCATTCCTTCCCCAGTTCTTAGAAGTGTAACGTTAGAGACCTGGGCAGGCAGGCAGCCCTCTCCAGGGCACTGCCCCTAACGCCTTTGTTTTCAGGCCCATTTCAGGCTCAGATGGACAATGAAAAAATTCTTTTATTAGTATTTCCCCCGTGAACTTCACAATTTGAGAAATTATACTCATTTCCCCAGTTCTGTTAATCAAACACATTTCGGCTACCAACTAGAAGTTCCAGGAGGCGTGGGATAACCTACCTCCCCTTACTGAGTTGGAATAATTCTGAAGCTCAGAAGTGTGATGTTTTGAAATGTTGACCAAGGCTCACAGTCTTCCATTTCTACCATCCAGTTCCCCTAGCGGTCTAACCTCCATTCAACGTGCTGCAGTCTTTCCCTTTCTGCTACTTCTGTGTAATAAATGTCTAGGCACCCCAAACCTATTGTGCAGCCCAGGCCCTCCCCCACTTCCTCTCCTTCTTTTTCCTCCCATGATCCTACGGTTCTTGTCTTCCTTTCCACCTCTTTCATTGCTTTAGCTCTTGGCTGGGCCTCAGGCTCCTGCTGGGCTGCTTACCTGCCTACTACCTTCAAGGTTCAGCTAGCAGCCTTGGGTGTCAGAGAGATGTGGGTTCAAATCCAGGCTTTGTTACCCCCGGCCTTGGGGCCTTGAGAAGGTCACCTATTCTCTCTGAGTCACAGTTCCCCCATCTGTAAATGGGTAAGATATTGTCAACATCCAAGGACAGTCTGGGGATTGGAGATTCTGGAAATACAGAGCCAGGTCTGAGCTGCCCTTGATAAACAGCAGCAGTCCACTGTCTATCACCAGCTACATCAGCACTGTCCACCACCAGCGGCCTGATCCATCCTCTGTGGCTGACGTCTCTGGTGTAGCTGCGTCCCTGCAGACAAGGGTGCAGACGAGGGCTCGGGCAGATGGTGAAAGACTCCCACTGTGGGTCAGTTATCGGCTTCCCATGCAGCGGGGAGTGTGGGTGAGCTTGTTGGCTTCCCAACTGCCGTCAGGCTTGTTCTCCTTTCCCATTTTACCATATCAGTCATCACCATCCTGCACTGTTACTTCATTTTTAAAAAAAATGACTTGCTGGGCTTCCCTGGTGGCGCAGTGGTTAAGAGTCTGCCTGCCGATGCAGGGGACGCGGGTTCGTGCCCCGGTCCGGGAAGATCCCACATGCCACGGAGCGGCTGGGCCCGTGAGCCATGGCTGCTGAGCCTGTGCGTCTGGAGCCTGTGCTCCTCAACGGGAGAGGCCACAGCAGTGAGAGGCCCGTGTACCGCAAAAAAAAAAAAAAAAAAAAAAAGACTTGCTTTTTTAACCTTTTACTCATTCTAAGAGATAGAATTTATGGGCTTAATCTATGTTTTTAATTTCTTGCTAAGTCCAAAAAAAATTAAAATAAAGTTGTTGAGCCATGTTTCCAAGGAAAATCATCTTGAATACCACACTTTAGGAAACATGGATCAGATGAACTTATATATATAGTTTTTCCTATGGTCAATTCTTTATTACGGGAGATTTGAAACGTGTACAGAAGTAGGAAGAATAGTATAATGAACTCCTTTGTATTCATATTCCTGCTTCAAAAATTGTCAGTTTCTTGCTGTTTTTGATTCATCTGTCCCCCTTCACTTTCTTTTCTTTTTCTTTCTTTCTTTTTTTTTTTGCTGGAAGTTTTTTTAAAGCAAATCCCAGACATTATATCATTTCACTGTAAATACTTCAGTGCATATCATTAACAGATAAGGACTTTTAACTTTAACATTACCATAATACCATTATCGCTGTCAACATAATTAATAACATTTTCTTAAGAGCAGCTAATACTAGTCTGTGTTCAATTTTCCCTGATTATCTCAAAAATGTCCTGTTTCGGTTGGTTGGTTTGAATCAGGCAGATGGACTTGGAAACTGTGCTCTAGTCTCTCTTTCTATTGCAGTAATAATCACGTGTCTACATGTATCGTTGCCCCTGTCTCTTCACCAATCAACTGATGATACATGATCACTTTTTCTGATGGGTCCTTATTCCGTAGTTGCTATCTGTTTCCTCTTCCATCCATCCATCCTTTTCTCCAGCACAGATTTCCCTGCGGGCTCCCAAGTGCGGTCTCTGTCCAGCTGGATGTGAAATCAGGAGCCCAATATCCTTCCCATTCCCAGCTTCCCTTCCCTGGCCTTGGCCTGGCTGGCCCGCTGCCTTGTGCCCAGGAAGGAGGGGGCTCTGGAGGGAGAGGAAGCCGGCGCCTCTCGGGTGAAGTTGGGCGGGGGAGGGGGGAAGCCCACGGGCCCACCTCCCTCGACGCCTCATCTGATGAATGCTGTGTCCCTGCGACGTCCCTGTAAGTCTGCTTGGCTTGTTCGGAGCTGGGGTCAGCGGGTAGTGCCGAAGGGGGTGGCCTTGGGGGTCACACGGCTCTGGGAAGCCTTACCAGGCGGCTGGCCTGGGGCTGGCCAGGCTCTCATAGGAACACACCCCTGCTTTCAGCCCTGTTCCCCATTGTGGCCCCACCCCTGGGGCCCCTGCCCTCTTGCTTTTATTGCCAGCCAAGGTCCTGCCCTCTCTGAGCCTGGTCTCAAGCTTGGGATGCTTCTCTGTTCCTTTGATCCTATCTCCCTGGGGCTGGGAAAGTCATGCCCCAGAGTCCCCGGGGCCTGCGTCCCTCCTCTCCTGCCTTTGCTTCCAAGGTCTCACGGCTCAGTCCTTTGCCTCCTGAGAAGTTGAGGGGATGGGGGGACTTGGGTCCTCTTCCCAGATTTCTCCTCGAGATCCTGGTGGGGAAGCCTCAGCCCTTCCCTGGGTCTCAGTGTTCTCATCTGAGAAATGCTCAGAATAGCGCTTCACTTCAGTGAGTAGCCAAGAGGGATACTTGAGCTTTAGAGGTGTGTGTGTGGGTGTGTGTGTGTGTGCATGCATGTGCTTGTGAGCGTATGTGCACCTGTGTGCACCCAGGCTTTAGAACTGCAGCCCTCGAACATGTGTTGGGCTACAGGTGAGAAAGAGACTGAAGTGAGGGCTGCCTGGCATCACCGAGGCCCAACAGAACTTTCCAGATCCTCACCCCCGTGTATGAGCTGTATTCTCCCTCTGCCGCCTCTTTCCTTCAGGTATCTCAGGTTATCTTTGTACTGTCTCTTTCCTGTCTGACTTTTCTCTTAGTGTCCATGTCACTCTCTCCCTCCTGCTGTGCCCTTCAGGACTCTGTAGGTACATGTCATCCTCATGGTCCTGCCTTGTTCCCCAAGTCCCAGCCCTTTGTCCTGACTCCCCAACCCTTTGTCCTGACCCACAGCTGTAAAAGCCAAAGACTCTTCCCTCTTGACTCCATGCATGGGGGGCCCATTTATCTCCCAAGTTTCTTCCAAAGCACTCTGTGGCTTGGGGGTTTGGAGGGCTCCTGTCCTCTGTCCCAGCAGCACCCCTCCTGCCCCAAGGCAGCTGCAGATGCCCCAGAACACCCCCTAACACCTGACATCTTTGTGGAGGTGTTGCCCTCATGTGTGTGTTACTGAGAATCCCCCATTCCCGAGCCTGTACTGAATATGACGTTTTTCCCTGAGAAGAACGAATCCTGAGATGCCCCTGATCTACCCAGTGGCACTGAAATGATGTGACTTAAGAGTCACCCAGGACGGAGGGTTGTTTGAGGTCCTGGAAAGAGCCCTGGCTTAGGAGATGGAAGACCTGGGTTCAAATTCTGGGTCTCTTCCTTTCCAGCTGTGGGGTCTCAGGGAACCTGCAAAATAGCAACAGTATCGGTGATGTCATCGAGTTGTGGAGAGGGTGGGGTGAGATGAGGCGCCCAAACGCCCCTTAGCAGTGGTGGTGGGGGGTCTGCAGTATCTTCCGCGTTGCCCAGGCTCTGCCCGGCTGGAGTACGCTCAGTACCGGAGGTGGCGTGGGGTGCGTTTGTCCTGCTTGGAGGGGCTGGAACGCAGCGAGGACAACCTGTAGTTTAGTCCACTTCTCAGGATGAACACAGACCTCCTCTCTTGCCTGTGTGGGTGGGTGTCTCTGAGGGGTCCCTGGAGAGGGGAGAGTGCCAGGGCCCTGGCCAGGGCGTCTGTGCCGGTGGCGCCGGCTCCTGGGGCACCTCCAGGATGGTGCTGCGGGTGGGTGGAATCCACAGGGGTGAGACACTGAGGCCAAACGTGCCAAGGATGCTTGGGGTTGCTTATCTCTGGCCAGGAATGCGCCGTGGTATTATTAGCCGGCAGCCTTCTCGCCTTTGGAATAATCACCCCAGTGTCATGGCAGACACCTGTCCGGCTCTGCCTGCCCAGACAACCCTCGGGTGTCTGCGCCGAACCTCCCGTGGCTGGAGCTCATGTGTGTGCCTGTGTGTGTGTGTATGTGTGTGTGTATCCGTGTGTATGTGTGTGGGGCACGTGCCTGTGTGGGTGCAAGTGTGCCTGTGTATCTGTACTGTGTATTCACGCCTGTGTGTGCAGATGTGTGTGTGCACGTGGGTTTAAGTGCACATGCTTGTGTGTAGTGTGTAGATACCTGTGCAGGCATGCGTGCATGAGTGTGTGTGTATGAGAACATGTGAGTGTGCATGATTGTGTGTGTCTGTGTGCGCCCCTACCTGGGGGAAGCAGGAAGCCCTGAGGAGGCCTGGGAGGAGGAGGGAAGTAAAGGACAGAGGGGAGACTGATGACCCTACCCTGCCAGGACGTGGTGAGAGGCTGGGAGGCTGGATGGGGGCGGGGGACGGCAGGCAGGAGGGGCTGCTGGGGCTCTTGGCACTTGGGGTCTGGGCCACTCCCCTTGACTGGACTCTTCAAGGCAGCATGGTAAAGAGCCTGAGGCCGGCCAGCCTGAATCCATCATTCACTAGCCTTGTGACCTTGGGCAAGTGCCTTAACCTCTCCAAGCCTCAGTTTCCTCATCTGTATGATGGTGATAATAATAGTAACCTGCCCAGTAGAGTTATAGGGAGAGTGAAAAAACAGTGCCTGACACACACACAGAGCTTGATAAATGATAATATATCACCATCATCATCATGACTATGGACCCCTCTGTCTGCCCTGCATCTGGCTTGACAGTTCCTCTCCGGCCAGGATCTCCAGGCAGAATGGGCGACCCCTGGCTCATCCCCCTCATGGCAGGGCAATGAGATAGAGGCCTAGAGAGGGCACAAGAATGGTCCAGGGTCACCAGGAAGACGGGCAGAGCCATAAAGATGCAGCCCCTTGGCTCCTGGCAGCACTTTCTGCCCACAAAAGCTACCAAGGTTCTTTCTGCCTCGCTCGTATTTCTGGGTTGGCAGTGCCTTGCCAGGAAGGAGAGGTAAGGAGAGTCTGGCAAGCTTTCTCACCCAGGCCAGCTGCTGCAGACGGCCCAGGATGCATCTGTTCACCACACAGTTTCTTATGGAACTGAGGTTTCCATTCCCTGTCTTAACTACCCTCCAATGAGTCTTTGCTTTTGAGCTCTCCAGATCCTGCTGCAAATCTTGACTCTCAGATGGAGAGGAGTGGACCCCAGCGGGGCCAGGCCCCAGGATCCTCTCTCTCTGGCCCAGTCCTGCCCAGGAGAGCTCGCTATCTGGCTCTGGACTGTGGTGCTCACACCTGGTTGGGCTACCCTGGTCGCGCCTTCTACCCCCAGTTCCGGCCAGATGGGAGTGGAATTCCTAGGAAGCGCTGGGCCCCCGCCTGCCTTCCCTCTGCCCCTACCGGCACATCCACATCCTGTCCCTCGGCCCTGCTAGGCCTCCCTGGAACTCCCAGGTGCCAGGACGGCTGCCCCCTGGGGTAGCTGGCCCAGGGTGTTGCCAGGAGCATGGAGGTGGGAGTGGGCACTGTGGCGCATCGGCATGGTGGGGCAGGGCTGGGCAGAGGCAGGTGGGATCTGCGAGGATCCCCGAGTGTGGGCAGGCTGTGAGTGCCCTGGACGCCGGCCAGAGAATTGTTTTTCACAACCACCACCCGCTACCGGAAGAAGAAAAAAAAGGAACAACAACAAAAACAACCATCAAATTTTTTTTTTTTTTTGGAATCTGCCGTTAATGGCCAGTTGGCTGTACATTATTAAACAGGCAGCTGGAGATCTGCCAGGGAAGGTGCTTGAGCCAAGACTTACAGCCTGAACACAGTGTTCCTAGGAAAACAGTCACCCGTGGGGTCCCCGGGGAGGAGGACCCAGAGGGATTGGCCCTCGCCCGGCTCATCCTTCCCACCTCAGCCTCTGCCCTGGTCATCTTGTGGGGGGCAGGGCCGTGCTGCGCCTGGAGCCCAAGCATCCTTCATCCGGGCCCTGTGGCTCCCTCGCCACCCCAGGGGCCCGAGCCATTCTTTCCCTCCTCATGGTTAAGTGGACAGGCTCCTGCTTCCATCCCCATGTGGCTGAGGCCAGCACCGGCTCTCCTGGGGGCTGGGCTGGGAGCTGGACATCTGGTCCTCTGTTCGATTCCATTGAGTTCATCCTTGGGGTGACACTGGGACTCCCTACTTGTCCTCCCTGGGCTTCAGTTCCCACATCACTCCAAGGAGAGGACTGGGCTGGTCAGCACTAAATTCTCACCAATATTTTGTGAGCCCTGACTGGGTGGCCTTGGGGAGAGGCTGGGGTGACTGTTACCCAGACTTTGGAGCGCTTCTTGATCCTCCCTGATTCCACTGGTGAGACCATGCAAGAGGGGCTGGCCATTGGACCCGTTCACATCCCTTTGGACAGTCCCTCCAGCCATCTTGACGCCACCCAGGGTAAAGGTCAAAGGTGTGAAGGTGACATCAAGTGGGAGAAAAGCAGAGGGTCTGGAGTTAGGGCGACTGCCATCTTGGTGAAGCCAGTGCTGCACTAGGGTACGCAGATAGGAGCACAACATGGGGTCCGGGTCACGCCAGCGTGGGCCCACTGCCTTCTACACGGTCAGGCTGCTGCTGGCATGTGTGTGTGGGGTCACTAGTTTGGGAACTGATCCTAAGGAACCTTCTCTGAGCCTCTAGAGATACAGTGGCATAGTGGTTAGGAGTACAAACTGGGCTTCCCTCCCATCACCACTGTTTCTTTGCCATCTTACTATTATTGACTTTGGGGAGGTGACTTCACCTCTCGTGTCTGAGCTTCCTCGGCTGTACAAAGTCGGTTAGAATACCACCTACTCCCAGGGCTATGGTGTGGAGTGAATGAGCTTGTGCATGGACAGGACCTGGCATGTGTGAAGGGCTCACCAGCTGTTGGGAGGGAAGCGGTGCCTCCTGCTGGCATTCTGCTCTTCCTCTTCTTGTCACTATGTGTGTATGTGTCTGTGCTTCAGTTTGTTCAATGTCTCTCCTCTTCCAGACCCTGAGGGCAGGCTCTCCAGCTGCAGCTTGACCCACGGCAGCGCTCACAAAACATTTGCTGACTGAATGGGTGAATGAATAAATGAACAAATGAATGAAGGTTAACTGGAAAAGAATCAGAACCAGGGAAACACCTGAGCACCTAGAAAGTGGAAAGATCCAGAAACTGTGAAAGAGCTGGGAACGTCCGGCCTGGGAATTGACTATTCTGGGAGGTTGTGAGCGACTGTGTATGTGTGTGTGTGTGTGTGTGTGTGTGTGTAAGATTTTTGTGTGTGTGTGTAAGTTTTTTGAATAAAGCTTTGAAAAGGTTTGTTCTCTGAAGTGGAACCAGGAGCCTCGGGAAAGCAGGCTGCCTGTCAGTGGTGGGAGCTGCCTTGAATGTGGGAGGGACTGGGGGCCTGGGGTGTGCAGGCAGAGACAGGGGGCACGCCTGGCACAGGGGGAGCCCTGACTCTCAGGGTCCTGAGGTCCCTGCTGACTCGCTGCTGCTTCAGCTGGAAGAGTAGTCGCAGTCAGAGCCGATGTCTGTGCACTTCAGTTTTCTCATCTATAAAATGGGATTAATAATGGTCAATACCCTTAGGGCTGTTAAGAGGATTAAAGTGAGTTAATACCCACGAAGCTCTAAGAACATGAAAAGCACTCAATGAATTTGAGCATTTATTAAACAAGACCAAAGAGCTATGGTGTGGCTTCCTCGATGCCACATCGATGGCTGATGTGAAGGAGAAGGGTGGGGGGGGGGAGCATAACCATACAGGGGGCTGCTCAGGCCAGACTCTGCACTCAGCGCCCAAAGTGGTTAAGTGATTTGCCTGAGGTCACACAGCCAGTCAGTGGGTGGCCAGGCTTCAGACTTGGTTTGTACAACTCCAAAGCCTGGACTCTCTCCCCTCCACTCCTCAGCCTGGGCAGGAGGGGGCCAGGTTTCTCTGATTCTCACCCCCTGGGAGGGACAGCACCTCCTTGCAAGGTGGAGCAGAATGACTATTATTCTCTATTATTATCTATAAGAACCTAAGTCCTCAGGAAGGAAGTCTCCAGCTCTGTCCAACACTGAAAGTACTGCATAATTAAAAAAATATGGGGAGAGCGTGAGAGTAGGACAAGGGTTGAAATTTTCAGCAGCTCATTGCCATGGGGCCCAGGGCAAGGAGAGACAGTCATAAGAGGAACACTGGAGGGGTGAGGTTAGATGTTAGGAAGAAGGAATGGCGAGATGAGGGGCAACCTGAGGGGGTGCAGGGAAGGGAAGTAGAGGCACAGAAGGGTGAGGAGGTGGACAAAGGCCATGCTGGTGATAAGAGAGAGGAGGGAGAGGAACCCAAGCTTTGATAGGCCTTCGGCCACTGGGCAGCTCCAGACTTTGGACAGGGGTGGCCGGCTGGGGCCAGTCCCCACAGGGCTACTGGGCAGTGTCAAGGAGGCAGTTTTAGGGGGTAGGAGGCCAGTTGATCAGCACATGAGCCAGCCTGGGACAGCAGGTGCAAACGGAAAGTTCAGCCACCAGCCCGCCTCCTTGCCTCTTCCAGCCTGGCAGCTGGCTTGTCCTAGAGGTCAGCTCTCATGCTGGGGCCAGCACGCTCTCTGCTGATCAGTCCCCACAGGCCTGGCCTTGTCAGGATGCTGTCCTGTCCTTAGCAGCTGCTCAGCCCCTGGCTGTTTCTGCCTCTTGGACATTCAGAGATGAATGGGAAACGGTCCCAGTCTCAAGGAATTCACAGATGCAGGCGCAGAAAGACAAGGGAGGTGTACATGGGCAGTGGAATTTGCCCTGGCTCACCTTCCCAAGACAGGTTTTCAAATATTTGATGATGAATGTTGTATCTTTCCTTTATCATCTGAAATAAAAATTGGGCCCAATCTTTCTCGTGCTTTTATTCGGCAAATATTTATTGAGTGTGTACTGTTGTCCTCCTCTGGATGCTCTTTGGTTTATAGCGTATAGAAGAGAACTTGACATTTCTGATGGTGTCTGAGCAGCGTGCAGTAGAGTGGAACTTTCACCTTCTTTGATCTGGCTTCTGTACCTCTATTCACACAACCAAAAGTGCACGTACCTTTTGGGGTCAGCCATATCCTATTGCCGGCTGAACTGAATTTGTTTTCACTAAATCTTAGACTTTTCCTTACATGATGAATTAATTCAGTTTTTTTTTAAAAAAATGACTCTTGAATCTTAGTTCAGGACTTTACTCCAAGAGAAATGTTTCCTTGCTAATTTTGGCCTTTTTATAAAGTCAGTTTTGCGCTTCAATTCAGTTCCATACCTTAGTTTTTCTTTCTGTTTTTTGTTTTCTACGTGTGCTTGGAGAGTCTCCATTCTGAGTCCTCACCTAGTTACTGATAAGTATGTCGGACAAGCCAGGGCAGAGGACAGAGCCCTTTGGCAAGTCAGGAAGTTGACATTGATCTATTAATCAACACCCCTTGGCTTGCTGGCTAGGAATCCACTCGACTTTCTATCTTTTCTCTAAGCATTTCATCATGGATCCTGCCAACATCTTCCTGAAATCCAGATAATCTAGGTTTGGGGATTCCCCAACAGTCCAGTCCAGAAACCGTATAATAATGGGGTTAGGGTGGTGGATGTGGCTGTGGGAGGGAGGGTTGTGGGCTCTCTGAAAGGATCCAGGCTGAGCCAGTGATCATCGCTGGGGGAGGCCTAAGAGGAATCCTGTCCTGGAGGCACCTAAATCTCCGGGTCCTTCCTGCTTTAAAATCGCACTTCTCGGGGGAAATAGGGATTTGTGTGCAGTCAACTGACACCAGCAGCGACTTTCTGCCAAGGATCAACATCTGCCTGGAAACGTGTTCCAGGAATCTTCCAAGGGACCTGAGAGGTTATCGGATGAGGAGATGAAAGCCAAGAGGGGCCGAGAGTGACCTTTGGTCCCTAAGGCAAAGCAGGGCTGAGCAGGGCTGGAACCCGAGGCCCTGACTCCCAGTTGGAGGCTCTTGGGGCTGGGTCCCCACTACCTCTCCTGGCTGGAAACTGAGGCCGGCTCCGGGGAGGGAGGGGCTGTCATCACGTGTCTTGGGGACACACTGTTGGCAGACTGTTTTCCCCATGCTTCCCCTGCCCTCTGATCCTCCACCCTCAGACTGTGGTGCAAATCTGAGAGCAGGACGCCTGAATGTGGAAGGCCTCAATGCCTTCTCCCTCCCAGGGGGAGTGTGTGGCAAAGGGCCTGAGGCACTGCTGCACTTTGAGAGGTGCTGGGAATGCATGCAAATGAGATGCAAATAGGGGACTGCGGCGGGGGCTTGGGGGTGGGCCCTGCTCCTTCCTCAGTCTGGCCTGAGTGTTAAGGATGAAAAATAGAAAAGGAAACGACCATTGACCTGGGCTGTGAAGCCCAGCCTCAGGAAGGAAGGGAGGGAGAGGGGCTCTGTGGGGCAACAGGGTGGGGTTTGGCTTCTGGAGTCAGCTCTGGAGGGTGCCCTAACCAGGGGGTCCCAGAGATGAAAGCACCCTGGAGGACAGCCCAAACTCCTCCCCAGCTGCAGGGGGGTGGTGTGGTCAGAAGGGGGAGGGTGCAACCCAAATGCACAGACTTTGACCAGTTGCCTAGGGCGACCCCCAGGGCCTGGCTCCCAGCCAGCTGTGTGTCGGGTCCAGCAGGATTCTGAGGGCCAGGGCCTCTCCCCTTGGGGTCTTGGGCATGTGGCCCTGTCTCCTCTGTGGTGGAGGGAGAGGAAGAGGGCGGGGCCAAGGGCACTGGAGGGGGTGGCTCCAGCAACTGCCCCTGGAGGCCACTCCCCTGCCTCCACCCTAGGAAGATTTAAGGAGCCAATCCCTCCCTGCTGGGTGTTTGTGGTCAACTCTTAGCCCAGCTCTGAGGAGCTTCCCCTCAGTACTGTAAGAGCCTGGGAATCTGGCCCAGCGAACGTGAGGGTCAAGGGACGTGGTGCCCTCCAGGGGGAGTGCTGGGACCCGGAATGCCCAGTTGTGCCATATGTTGACAGAGCCTTGAGTTGGAAGACCTGAATCCAAATTCTTCCTCCTTCATCAGCTGCTCTGTGACATTGGGTGATTGCTTAACTGCTCTGAGCCCATCTCTAAGACTGGGATAAGAATTGTAGTCACTTGCCAGGTTTTAATGGGGGTCTGCATGGAAAAGCACATGGAAAAGGTCTGGTGCAGGGTGGGCATTTAAATAGGGATGAAAATGAAATGAAGGAGCCAATGAGTTCAGCTGTGGGTTGACACGCCTCGCCTCTCCCTTAAAACCCCCGCTGCGGGGCTGAGAGGCCCGGGAAGCCGACATTCAGTGCTCTTGGGCCTTGACCTTTCTTGTGACTTTCTCTTGGCCCTTTTTTCTCTGTCTCTCTGTGTCCCTCTGTCCCCTATTCTGTCGCGTCCCCTACTCTCCCCATGGCAATGCCTAACTCAGCACCTGGCCCCTACGAGAGCGGTTCATTTTCCCTCTCTTCTCTGTGGCCTCTCTGTGGCTCCATGGGCGGCCCGCCACCCCCAGCTCCCTCTCCTTCCTCCCTCTGGGTCCCTGCTTCTGACCCGCTCTTTGTCCCACTCTCTCCTCCTGGCTTTTCTGCCCTCCGTGTCTCTAGCGTCTATCTGCCATTAACAAGCATCCATTGAACGCCTATTAGATGCCAGGCACTGCCCGGCTCCTTTCTGTGTTCTGTGTCTCCTTGCCTCCCAGCTGCCGCTTCTCTCCCTCCCGCCCCGTGCGGCCTCCTGCCCTCCCTTCCCCCAGCTGCACTGGGCTCCAACACTGGTATTATTCAGTTTTATGAGAACCCCCCCCACCAAGGCCTGCCCCTGAATGGACCAACCACAACTGGAACCAGATGTGCAGTGCTGTGCTTGGGGATGGGAGGGAGGAAGGGAGGGAGGAGGGAAAGGGGCATGGACTGGCTCAGGGAGAGGGGAAGGAGGATTGGGGGATGGGAGATGGGAAACCCTGGGAATCCTGAGTCTTCATCAGCCTGGAGGAGGAGGAGCTGGGAGGGGACAGAAGGGCTGAGCGGGCTTCTGCGGGAAGCAGTTCTGGCTGTGTGTGTGTGTGTGTGTGTGTGTGTGTGTGTGTGTGTGTGTGTGATCGGCTGTGGGACAGCTCTTGGAAATAAAGGGAAAGGCTGCTCTTCTTTGAAAGCCTCTAGTTCCTTGACTTCCTCTCTGTGTAGTTTTTAGAGATTTGCTGAATTCATGGTTCTGTACCCAGGTGTTGGAGCAGGAAGGCTGGGATAGAGGGAATGATGGTGGAGTGGGGGATGAGAGCGGCTGGAGGACAGTGTTTCTCAGAGCCCCCTGCATCTGCTGCAGCCCTGGGGTGGGTGGGATGCTCCTGGGACATCTGTGTATCAGTCTGATGGTCCCCATGTCTTAGCATACGCAGGTTTTCTGTCTGTGATAATATAACTTTGAAAATAAAAGTCTGCATACAGTTATCTTGGTACAGCCTTGTGTGGAATTAAGCATTTAAAAGAGCCCTTTCATTCAATTTTTAACTCATCATCCATCCATCTCTCCATTATTCACTTATTCATTACACGTTTATTGAGAATCTACTAGGTGTCAACGTTGTGCTAGGCCCTGGACAAAGTTGGAAAGGAGAAAGAAAAAGACAAGTAGATCTTTGCTCAACTATTGGGAGATACAGGAGTGCACCCAACAAGTGTATGTCACAGCATTAGCATTTGAGCCTCGGGTATTCAGCAGAGGGGTCAGTACCTACCAAATAGCTGGAGAAGGATCCATAGAGAATGTGGCCTTTGAACTGAGCCTTGAATGGTGTGATGGCAGGGCTCAAAGGGCAGGGCTGCATCACAGAGGGTCTCGGATGTCATGCTGCAGAGCTGGGACTGGATACAGTAGGTTGTGGGGAGCTAGGGACTATCTGATGTCAAGCAGGATGATGGTAGGTGCGGGTTGGAAGGAGGCGATGGGGTGGATGGCACTTCTGCTCTTCTGTGACCTGGGAGAGGGTTCCACTTTTATTTTCTTATTTTAATTTTTAAATTAAAATTTTTTTTCGGCCGCACGGCATGGCGTGTGGGATCTTAGTTCCTCGACCGGGGATTGAACCCACGCCCCCTGTACTGGAAGCACAGAGTCTTAACCACGGGACCGCCAGGGAAGTCCCGAGGGTTCCACTTTTATAGCAGACCCCCCTGTCCACGTCTAGAAGAGCCTAGGTGGCTGACATGGACTATTGTCCCTTCCCCCCCCGACCAGGGCTGGCCCAAGCCCCTGAGCGGCCCCTGGTCTGCAGGAGGTGTGAGGGTTAGGCAGGATAAGGCTATTTGGAGACAACTTTGTCTCAGAGTTGGGGCAGTGAGGGCTGGGCAGGGCCCCCAGGAGGCCTGGGCCAGGTTTTCCTACACAATCTCAAAGGCACATTCTGTGGGACCAGGTCTTTCCCATCTCCGGTCAGTTCCCACATACTTACAGATTGAGGATGCTGTCAAGGTTGGTAGGTTCTGAGATGCTGGAATTTGGGACTCTGGGAGGCCAGCCACAGCTGGTGCCCCATCACTGCCCACCGACTCTTCCCATCTGGGAGGGGATGAGGTCATCTTGCTCTGGAGGTAGGGGGTGGATGCAATGAGGCCTCCGTCTCCGCCCTCCCCACGTAAGGTCCTGAGAAGCTGCCTCTCTCCCCGTCTCCGTCCTCCTGGGCTTCACTGTCACAGATGGAGGGGGTGTGTGTTGGGGAGCAGCCCTCTCACGTGCTGACTATCTCTGTGACGCTGGCCCCAGATGCCACCACATCTTTCCTGAGGCTGTTTGTTCCTCCCGGGGCTCCCCTATCACTTTACTCTTTGGAAAATTGAAGACTGGGGAAGGGTTTGGCTGGATTCATAAAATCAGTGAGCATTAGAACCGGAAAAGATCTCTGAAGACCTTTGGATCCAAACTCATCGGCCAGCAGGGGAAACTGAGGAGGCTCAGAGATGCAGGTCACTGACCCAGGACCTCACAGGAGGGTGGCCCAGATGGCTAAGAGAAGGACCTTTGAATCTCTGGAGGGCTGAGTGGTGGGGAGCTTGGCTCTGGAGCCAGCCCGTAGGATCAGAGTTCCTGCTCTACACCGTCCTGTGTGGTCTTGGACAAGTCAGCTAACCGCTCCAGGGTCACTTTCTTCAGCTAAAATAACAAGGGAGATTCGAAGATTAAGTGAGAGAGAGAATATTCTTTAAGTGCCAGGCGTACAAATAGGTATGCAGCAAATGGCTTTTTCCTTCCTCTCAGAATGATCCTATCTGCTTCTTTTATCATTTGTATGGTACCCCAAACTTCAAATCACATTTCTCCCAATATTTTTAATTGTAAAATTTTTTTTGCATATCAAAAAGTTGAAAGGATAATATGGTAATCTCCCTGATTCTGTAATAAACACTTTGCTACATTTGCTTTATCACATTTCTATCTCTCCCTCCATCAATCCGTCTTATTTTTATTTTTGGATGTATTTCAAAGAGAATTGAAGCATGCATTTCATTAACAAGAGTTCAATTCAAATCATTTTTGAATATACAGTCACAAATGTCCTAACTCGGCCCAGAGAAAAAAGCCAGGATTGTTATCCCACATTTGACAGAAAGGAAAAAAAAAAAAAACAGGTTCAGAAATGAGATTTTAGGTCTCCAGTCACAAAATGAGTTAGAAACAGCATAAGGCAGAGCAGTTTACAAAAATTGGGAGCTGCTGTTATTATTATTGTCTCACCAACCATCCTTCTCCACCCAGTAGCCCTTGGGCCATTTCTCTGTAGCTGTGTCTCTTCCATGGGGTCCTGGACCTCTTGGCATCCTGCCCCCTCTGCCCCGCAAACCCTCTGTCCCTCCCTTCAGGTCCCCTGGGAGGCTGCTGGGCTGGCGGCCAAAGTGGGGGTACCCTTCTTGGCATGCCTTGCCTCAGGCATACGGGCCCTGCCGCCCAGCTGGCCGAGCTGGGAGCTGGACGTGAGTGCCCTGGCCGAGTGCTTCAGGGGTTAAAGGAGGCGGCGGGCAGACTGCTGGCCGGCTCCGGGAAGGGGGAAGGAGGAGGCGGTGCGCTGATAGCCTGCCCGCCTCCACTGCCAGGGGAGGGAGCCGGGCGAGCTGCGCCCTCGCTCAGTTCCCAGCAGGGGCCCTGGGACCAGCTCTGCCCCCTGCGCCCGCTCCCTGCCTGGACACAAGGCTCACTCACGCCCTCCTCTCGGCAACCAGCTTCTTGCCAGCCACAGCTGCTGCCCCATCACTGCCCACAGCCGCCCCCAGTCCTGTGAGCCCAGACACCCATCCCACCCAGTGGCTCCTCTGCCGGAAAGGTGAGTGTGGGGTGTGTGTGTGTGTGTGTGTGTGTGTGTGGTGGGCTGCCGGCACTGGTGCTGCCAGGACCACCAGTGGGGCATAAATTAGAGGAGGGGGGAGGTCAGTCCGCCTGGTCACGTGCCTCTGGGCTAGGTAGCCCCTCCAGGCCAACATGTCAGTCCCCTGCCGCCGTCAGTGTCTGGTTCTGGCAGGGATGTCTGGGGCGCGGTTGTCCCTGCTTGGAGAGAGACCAGTCACAAGGAGTTTTGTTTGCCGGGGAAGTTGCTGGTGTCAGTGGCTGCTTGAGACCGAGGCCAGCAGGGACGAGCGGGGAGGGACACACTGACCAAGGCAGGGGGGAGGTTGGGGTATTTACTCTCCAGGGTCCGTTCCCTTGCCTGCCTGCTGTCGCAGGGCTGCCTGGGGGCGCGACACAGGCGTGGGCAGTTTTTCCTCTCCACTTCTTGCCCTGTCACGGGCGGGAGCTGTTACTGGGCACCTTCTTCCTCCTTGGGGCTCTTCTTGCTTCTACGCCTCGTCTCCCAGGGGCAGCCACGTCTGCGAATGAGGGTCTGGCAGGCTCAAAAAGGTTTCCCACTTCACCCACCTCAGCGTGGGTCCGTGCTTCCTTGCCCATGGGCACAGCCTGGCATGAGTGCCCCCTGCCGCCCTCCCCCAGCCAGCAGCTCCGACTCCCTTCTCACCCTTCTGGGTAGAAATAGCTAATCCAGGTGGTTAATGAACAGACACACGCAGCTGCCTTTCACCCCCACCCCCCGCTCCTTCCTCTCTCCCCACCGTTCTCTCCTGCCCTGACCCTCGGTCATGCCTGCCACCCCTTGCCAAGCCCAAGCACCCATACAGAGCTAACCTCAGTGTCTTTCCCCTACCCCCAGTTCAGGACCAGGGCCAGGACTGCCTCTCCAGATGTTTTTAGGTTGGGCACTGTCTTAGAAGAGGAAACCGGGAGGGTGGTGACCGAGGGGTGACCAAGAGAAGCCCGCTGTGCTCCCTAGCTGGGCTCCCTGCAGGGGCGTGGGATGGGGTTAGGGGACGGGATGGGTGCTGGGTAGTGGAGGTGCTGGCTTGGGGAGGGCAGACCAGGCGGTTGTGGAGTGAGGCTCAGAGGGGCAGCTGGAGGTGAGGGTCCTAGAGCCTTTGGGGCAGGGGCTTCTCTTCTGGGAGCCCCAGCGTTCCTTCCGTGTGGCAGAGCCAAGCCAGGGGTTTGGGAGGGTGTGGGGGGAGTACCCTTTTTCCTCGAGTCTCTGCTGGGCCCCTTCCTGCAGCTGCCTGGGTCGGGTGGGGACCACTGTGGCTCAGACTTGGCCTTAAGTTGCTCCCACCCCTGCCAGCTGGCGGCTACTCCAGTCTCCCCCACCCTCGCTCTCCCCCAGGACCTCAAAGCTTGCTAAGGCTAAGGCACCCTCTGCCCTGAACCCTCTGGCCTAGGAGAGTAGGCGGGAGGACCCGGACCTGGCTCTGGAGGGGGAGCTGGCTGGGAGAGCTCTCAACGGGGTCAGTGCTGGGATCGCAGCGCGGGGTTGGCCTTGACTCTGCTGCCCGCAGAGGGCAGGGAGTGGAGACAGTGGGCCAGGGCCTAGGAGGGTCTCTCAGCCAGTCTAATAGGACTGGGAGCCAGGACTTTGAGCTGAGAATTCTTGGGTGGCAGAGGAGGCAACCTGGGAACCTCTGCTCTCAAATCCTTGGCCTTGAACCCTTCTGGCTCTCCTTCCTGATATCTCATCCCATGCTTCATCCTTCACTTCCCTCAAAGCCCCAGTTCAGAATCTCCCATGGGGGCTGCGGTGTCCAGATCTGTAAACTCAGGGAGCTGGTGGCCAGGTTGGAGGGGGGCCAGGGTGGGGTGCAGAGGAGGTCAGAGAGGAGGTTACTCTTTGGTGACCATCTTCTCATTGCTGATGGACTGTGGCTGACGCTTTGGAGTCTGGGAACTCTCAGTGCCCTGTTTCTACTGAAGTAAGAGTAGGAAGCAAAGGGGCAGAATGGATTTTAGTTTGGTGAAGGAAGCTCAGCTCGGTTTAACGAACGAAGGGCTTCCTAACAAGCCTGGCGGGTCGGCAGGAGAAAGGGTTGCCTTGTAAGGTAGTGAGCTTCCCGTCTGGGGGTGGGGAGTTCAGACGGGACTGGACAACAGCTTGGAAGGATTCCTGAGTTGGGATGTGGTTAGAAGGGATGACCTTGAAGGTCTCTTGGGATGCTGAGGTCCTGGGATTCTTAGAGTCAGGGAATTCTCTGACACCCGGATCAGGGAGCAGGAAGGCAGTGGCCTCTGGCCTGGGGTGTGGGCACAGGCAGGACCTCTCAGGGTCTTCCTGCGCCCTGCCGATGTCTGGGGAACAGAGAGCCTGACGCTCTCCCCTCACACCCATAGCTCACTGCCCCACCAGGTCCGCTTCCTGCGAGGATTTTGAGTTTCTTCCGATTCCTCTTGTCCCACTGCTTGCCTTGCCCGGCTGGTTAACCCCACAAGGGCTGGAGCAGACCTGTGGGCTCAGGGCGTGGTGTAGGATGGAGGGGACCCCTGCTCCCCTGCAGTTAGAGCCCACATCCCGTCCTGAGGTGCTAACTGGGGGCAGTAGGCAAGGAAGGGGGTGTGCTATGAAGGTGGGCAGCTTGAGCCCCTGTCCAGTTTGCCCCCCAAAAGGGGCCTCCCCAGCCTGCCTGGAAATGGTAGGCAGCGGAGCCAAGATCTGAGATGGGAAAAACACAGGGGCTGCACTTCTCTGAGCCTTGGTTTCCAAATTTGTAAAATAATACAGGGTAGTCAGGGCAGCTAGAAGTGGTTTGTGTAACTAAGTGCTGGGGGTGCCAGCCAAGGGCATAGTTCTAGTGCCTCTCTGGAGTGTGGGAGGAGCCGGCCACCTGCTCCCCACCACTGGCCTCTCCAGACCTGTTTTCCAAGGTTGGGGTGGGGGGGCTTGAGGGCAGAGAGGAGAGGCAGGGTAGGGGTGGGGTTCAAGATTTCTGAGCATCAAACCCTGGGAGACTTGGGCTTCCCTTGTTGCAGTGTCAAGGTGGGCTTCTGGGGTGGGCTCTGGACCCACACTGGATGTCCCAGCCTGCCTCTCTCTGCAGCCCCTCCTCTCTGGATGCCCTGTGAGCCCTTTTCTCCTTAGTGGAGAGAGCAAAGGAATAGGGTCCTGGTTTCAGCTGAGGATGAAGTCCCTTCTGATGTCTAACTTCAGTACCTTGGGACCAGATGAAGCTGCTCAGTTAGGATGCTTCTTCCTCTGGTCTGACAGGAACCCAGTGGGAGGGGCAGGAAGGTGAGATGCTGAGTGCGCCCTTGAGCCTGGAGAAGTCAGGGTCGGAGCTGGGGTGGCCGGCAAAGGGTTTCAGGTGCAGCTGCTCCGCTTCTTGGCTTATTTCTGGGGCCTTGAGTCTCTTTCACCCCAGAAAGGGAAACTGAGGCCCAGTCGAGGGATATGTATTGAAGGGAGGCAGAGGAAAGCTCTCCCAGTTACTCGACTCTGAAAAAAGCGAAGCAGAAATGGGTTGGTGGGCTTCCCTGGTGGCGCAGTGGTTGAGAGTCCGCCTGCCAATGCAGGGGACACGGGTTCATGCCCCGGTCTGGGAAGATCCCACATGCCGCGGAGCGGCTGGGCCTGTGAGCCATGGCCGCTGAGCCTGCGCGTCCGGAGCCTGTGCTCCGCAACAGGAGAGGCCACAACAGTGAGAGGCCCGCGTACCGCAAAAAAAAAAAAAAAAAAAGAGAACTGGGTTTGTGCTCCCCTACCCTTATATCCCCCCACCCCCGCCCTGCTACTGGTAACCACTAGTTTGTTCTCTCTGTCTGTGAGTCTGCTTCTTTTTTTGTTATATTCACTAGTTTGTTGTATATTTTAGATTCCACATATAAGTGATATACAGTATTTGTCTTTCCCTGTCTGACTTATTTCACTTAGCATAATGCCCTTGACAGTTTTTTTTTTTTTTTTTGTCCCCAGCACCGTCCGCCCATGGCCCTGGTCTTGGCTTCCAAAGCTATTAGGCGTGCAGAGGTGTGGGCACCAGCAAGCTGGAACAAGGGTGGTGGCCGGGGGCAGGGCTGCCAGTCCTGTGGGCCACGCCGCCCCCCCGGGCGCCCCCTCTATTATGCATGGTCACATGCAGCCCTCCCCTCCTTCCTTCTCGCCAATCACCTGAAACACTTTCCCATGGTGGGGGGTGGGGCCGCCAAAGGTGCAGCTGGGTCCCTGGCCTGCCTCTAGCCGGCTTGGTGACCTTGGCCATCTTCCTACTTGTCCACACCTCGGTTTCCCTCAGGGAGGGTGGTCGGTGTCTGTGGGGTGGGGGGTGGTAGGTGGGCCCAAGCCCGTCCCTGGCGCTGCCAGTCCCAGTCCCTCCTCCAGGGTTAGTCTGGGCTCTCTAATCCCTGCCTTTTTAGGGCTGCAAGCCTGTAGCTCAGGCCTGGGTGTTCCAGGAAGCAGGGACTGGCCCAGAAGAGCTGTGTCCTGGGGAGCTGATGGGGCATGAGGGGCTACAGGAGGGCCCGAGTGGAATCCTGTCTTTCTGCCATTATGGGGCAAGGGTCCCAGTCCTAGGTTAGGTCCCCCAGGAGACTTCTAGGCCTTCTCCAGCAGATAATATGGGACCCCTCAGTTTTCCTAGCCCTTGCAAGCTTTCTGTGTGCTCACCTGTCTTCTAGATGGATTACAAGCCCCTTGAGGGCATGCCTGTGCCACTTGCCTCCCTGGTGATCCTTGCTGTGCCTAGCACGGTGCTGCTTAGCACGAATCAGCTGACTAATGAGGGGCAGACGGGTGAGAGTTTTAGACAGTTTAAAAAATTTTTTTAAAATTTTATCCTTTAATGCAATTTTTAAAGGTTACATTCCATGTACAGTTATTATAAAATATTGGCTATATTCCCTGTGTTGTACAACATATCCTTGTAGCCTAATAGTTTGTACCTTCCGCTCCCCTACCCTTATATCCCCCCACCCCCGCCCTGCTACTGGTAACCACTAGTTTGTTCTCTCTGTCTGTGAGTCTGCTTCTTTTTTTGTTATATTCACTAGTTTGTTGTATATTTTAGATTCCACATATAAGTGATATACAGTATTTGTCTTTCCCTGTCTGACTTATTTCACTTAGCATAATGCCCTTGACAGTTTTTTTTTTTTTTTTTTTTTGCGGTATACGGGCCTCTCACTGCTGTGGCCTCTCCTGTCGCGGAGCACAGGCTCCGGACGCGCAGGCTCAGCGGCCATGGCTCACGGGCCCAGCTGCTCCGCGGCATGTGGGATCCTCTTGGACCGGGACACGAACGTGTGTCCCCTGCATCAGCAGGTGGACTCCCAACCACTGCGCCACCAGGGAAGTCCCCCTTTACAGTTTTAATAATAATTTCTGCCTCATAGTGTGGTTGTGAGGATCAGATGAGTTAGTTCACTGAAAACACTTTGAACAGTGCCTGGCACATAGTAAGTGCTCAATAAATGTTAGCAATTATTATTATTGCTATTATTATAATTATTACTGGTGGTGGTGGTGGTGGTGTCCTTCCAGGAGCCCAACTCTGGGTTTGCCCTTTTCTCTCTTGTTGTGGTTGTTCTACCCCTAAGATAGGGAGGGTTACGGGACCGGAGAGTGGAGGAGATGGTGGCATCATTTTCCCCCAAGGGGTCCTAGCATCAGAGCCCAGAGAAGAGACGTCCTCCCCGCCTCCAACTCTGTCTCTCTGTGACCGGGGGCTGGTGGGGAGATAAGAGGACCTCTCGAGGCCTTCTCTGCCCAGGGAGCTGTGTTTATGGAGAACTGTGAGAAAGCTGCCATCACTGTAAACAAGATGCATTATTATAAACCAGCCCAGGCTCCCCTTCTTGGATCCCATCCATTCCTTTATGAGAGTCACCGAATCAGAGACTCCCAGGCCCAGCAAGGATGTGGCCTGGCCTCCAGGCAGACCGCTCTTGACCTCTGGGCAAGCTACTCTTGACCATGGACTACACCTATAGGGGTAGCAACTATATTTGATAGTGAGATTCCCCAAATAATGCTGCAGATTGCTGTGTCTTATACCCTTTAGGTCTCTCTGAAGTCTAACTTGCATCCCTCTTTTAACTTTCTTTTCATTTTTGGCTGTGTTGGGTCTTCGTTGTTGCGTGCGGGCTTTCTCTAGTTGCGGCGAGCGGGGGTTACTCTTCGCTGCGGTGCTAGGGCTTCTCATTGTGGTGGTTTCTCTTGTGGAGAAGCACAGGCTCTAGGCACGCGGGCTTCAGTAACTGTGGCTTGTAGGCTCAGTAGTTGTGGCTCGTGGGCTGCAGAGTGCAGGCTCAGTAGTTATGGCGCACGGGCTTCGTTGCTCCACGGCATGTGGGATCTTCCCAGACCAGGGCTCGAACCCGTGTGCCCTGCATTGGCAGGTGGATTCTTAACCACTGCACCACCAGGGAAGTCCTAACCTGCATCCCTCTTGCTGCAACTTTAGTTTAGTCCCTTATTGGTAGGCGGTGGGGGAGAACCATGCCCAGCCTTTCCTGCATGCCTCAGAGCTGGGAGCTTTGACCCCATGGTGGCATGGGCAGGCTACTGGCCACACTCCCTCACCATCTGAGGCCTCTCTGGGGTCCTCTGCTTTCTGGTGCCCGTGATGTTCCTCATTAGTAAGGGTCAGCCCTCAAGGCCTGCCAAGCTACACCCTCCACCTAGCCCTGGTTCCCACCCAGGAAGGCTGAGTTTGCTCCGGGTTGGGGGTGTGAGCTCCATTTCCGGACCCCTGGTCCACCCAATTGCAACTGTAAAAGGCATTAAGCTTTTTTTTGGGGAGAAGAATGGGCTTGGGCTGATGGTGATGACAGCTGCAAAGGGTTCCTGAGCTCAGCCCGACCCTATCTCGCTTCCCTTCCTCAGCCCCTGCTCACCTCTGCCCCATTGCTAGCCCATTGCTTATCTAGAGGAGGGGCTTACCTTTGACCCTTGACCTTGACCAGACCTGAGTAGTCAACTGGTCTCCGACAATCCTTTATGCAGAGCAGCCTGTGGGTTCAGCATGGGGCTTGTTGCTAGGGGGGCGTTGCCCGGGGGCAGACAGAGGGCTTCAGGGGACGCATACGGGAGGGTTTCTGCCCTGGGGTCCCTGTGGCCAAGGGCAGTGGGAGAGCAGGGCTCCTGCTCTGTCCCTGGACTCTGGACCAATCCCTTCCCTTGCTGGGCCTGGTGTCCTCACCTGTAGGATGGAGGGCTGGAGAGATGCTGGGGTGGAAGAATCTGCGAGTCCATTTCCCTGCCGGAGCCTCCTCCCCCAGTCCCAGGCTGTGAACTTCACCTTGCATTGACCTTACTTCCCTCCCCACCCCGCCCCCCCCACCTCTGGCAATCGCTGGCAGGAAGTCCTGCTGATTAGGGCCCTAATCACCAGCTGAGACTCCCAGAAACAGCCGAGCTGGTAGAGCAGAGAGGGGCCACCAAGCCAGGAAGGGGGAAGCACGGGGAGCTGCCCCCACCCAGGGTGACATGGGCTGGGGTGTTGACTGTGACTAGGGGGCACTAGATGCCTGCTTGGGATTGGGGGTCAGCTCCTTGGGCTAGGGTGGTGCCCGGACACCCACTGTCAAGGCCGTGTGGCAGCGGCTGAGTGCAGCTGGGCACACTTAAAAGCCCTTTTGGGCATTTACCCTCTACCATGCAAGGTGCCAGGGGTATGTATGGGGCTGGGAAGGCCAGGGAGACATGGTCTAGTAGGAAACAAAGGGGGTAGACAGAGGGTTTCTGCAACACGCAGTGGGGGCATCAGGCAAGAAGGAGTGCACACGAGCTGGTGGAATGGAGAAAACTTTGGAGAAGAGGTGCCATTTGAGATGGGTTCTGAAGGTTGAGAAGGAGTTTGGCAGGAAGGAGAAGGGACAAAGGCTTCTTCAGGCACGGGGGAAGGCACGCACAAAGGCGCAGTGGAACGCATGTAATGATGGATAAAATAATGGCTCCAGGCCTTTGTCAGAGTCGGACAGGCTTAGATGTCCCTCCCACCTCTGCTGCTTACTAGCTATATATGACCTTGGGCTGAGCCTCAGTGTCTGCATCTGTAAAATGAGGTTAATATGCAATCTTATAGAGTTATGGTGGGATGAAATGAGATTGTACTTGTGAAGTGCCTACCTGTGAAGCTCAGTGTCTGCCACAGGCCAAGCCCACAGAAAGTGGTTTGTGTGGGAAAGGCTGGCTTTGTGGGAGCCTGGAGGTGTTGCTTGGGGTCCGGCTGTGGGGGATTTTCTGGGAGAGGGAAGCAGCGGAGGACCTTAACGTAGGAGAAACACAAAGAGGGTTTTATTTAGGAAGGTGATTTGGGTAGCTGTGAAGGCTGTACTGAGCCAGGGAGACCGGGGACAGGCCACAAGTCCAGTCTCCTGGAGTCACTTCGCGCCTCTGGGCTTCCTTACCACGTGCTGTCCTCCTCTCCTGGATCAGGAGGCTGGAGATGCACTGAGATCTCCTTCCTGGAAGATCTTTCAGGACAGAAGAGAGCCCTCCTTGGCGAGGCTTCACACGTGAAGGGACAGACGACCGCAGCAGGCGGGGATGAGAGTAGACTGTGGGCAGCTCCCATTTCTAAGGAATCAGGGGACTCCTTTGGGGGGCTGTCCTTCACCACCTGCCCGGCACCCAGTAGGTGCTTACTATTTGTTGAATGAATGCATGAACAAGGGTGTCCCCTGGTCAGTGCGGAGGCAGGGGGTGCCCAGCCTGACTGTAAGTGGCCTGGTTAGTGTCTGGACAGGGGCTGCCCATCCGTAGCCAAGAGGAATGTTGAGTGTTGCAGAGGCCAGGTGCTCAGCAACTGCATGGATGAGGGAGCGGAGATTTCAGGAGCTTTAATTTCCCACAGTGAGGTCCTATCACAAGGGCAGTGTGGCATGGGGGTCAAGATCACAGACTCTGCAGCCACGCTGTCTGGGCTTGAATGCTGACCCCACCTCTCGCAGGCTGTGTGACTGCCGGCAACTTACCTAACCTGCCGGTGCTTGAGTTTATTCAGCTGTAAAATGTGGGAACCAGAAAGAACCATCTGGACATACCGCATGACCTTTGGTTATTATTACTGCTATTGTTATTACCGTTGTGGATGCAGAGGGAGAGACCTGGGCAGGGGCTTCTTGGCAGGGATGAGAGCAGCTGCCCAGAGGGGGTGGGAGAGCGCTAGCGACAGAGGGAGGCTTTGAAGAGTCCTCGGTGCCTTATGAGCTGCCTCGGACACCACACAGCCTCTGCTGCGGCCAGCTGAGCCGAGCTGAGCGTGGGAGCGCAGGCAGCAGCCAGGCCTGGATTCCAGGCTGGAGCCCTGGGAGCCAGGGGTGAGCCAGGGGGAGGGGTGGGGGAGGAGAGGTGAGCAGAGAGGAGGCCAGGACTCTCCCTAGTCCCCAGCTGGGACCCCAGGAATTCCTTCCATCATCTCTTGCCAGAGGGCCTGGCCTTTTAGCTCCAGGGCCTTCAGAGGGCCTGCGGTCCATCCCCCTGCTTCCTGGGCAGACTGTTTCTGATGCCCCTTCACTGTTAGAAAGTGATTACTCTATACTAACCATCATCTGGCTGCAACTCCTTTCTTCCCTCTTCAGCTCGCCTTCAGCTCTCCCACTGCCAGTGTTGTGGAATGAGCAGCTGCTTTGCAACACGGGAGGGTGAGGGTAGACTTCAGTGCCCTGCCCTGACTTGGGGCAGGGGGAGGGGATTAGCTGGAGGGACTGGTGGCAGGGGGGCTCAGGTGTCCTGTTTCTAGTCCCCCTTTGGCACTGAGTGACCTTGGGAGAAGCACTTCCCCTCTCTGGGCTTCAGTTTCCTCGTTTGTGAGATGAGAAGGTGGAGTTAGGAGAGTTCTTGCATTCTAATCAGTGATGAAATTCTGCAAGTCCATGGATCTTTCTGAACAGAGAGGCTCTTGCTCTTGGGGCTCTTGGAAGAGTTGTCCACCATGGATGTGGGGGCCCTGGAGGGTCTTTACGCATCTACTGGGAAGCCTGCTAAGATGCTGAGGAGGTCCCTTCCAGCCCTGGGACTGGACGATTCTTTGCTCAGTGACCTGTCCTCCAGCTCCATTTCTTAGAACAGAGCGGAGGGCAACAGCTGGCAGAGTTGAATGGGCCAGAGTTTCTGGGTCTCTGTCCCAGTGACTCAGGTGGGGATGTACTGGCAGGATTTGAGCTGGTGAAGGGAGGGAGGGAACTGGGCGGATCTGCCAGCTCCCCTTGGCCACGCTTAGGGGACGGAGTGGGAGTAAGTGATGTGCTGAGCAGTGGGCGTGCAGAGAGCCGTGAGTAACAGTTGTGAGTAATGGCTCAGTGTCTCTGCCGGGCAGGTGGCTCTTAGACTGGACAGAGCTCTCTGGGGCTCCGGAAATGCTCCCTGGAGGCCAAGCCACTGAGTCACGGCAGCCTGAGCTTTGCTGCCCCTGCCCTCCTTAGGAGTTGGGAGTCCAGCCCCAGCCCCTCCCCCCATCTATACCTCCACAGCCCCTTGGCCCCATAGCTGCCCTGTTTTGTCTTCTAAGCGCCCTAGTGACTTGGATTGCCTGAAGGAGTATAGATTTTGTATTCTGGCTGCCCTGGGTTTGAGTCCCAGCTCAACTGCTCATAACCGAGTGGTCTTGGGCAGCTTACTTTTCTTGTTGAGTTTCAGTGGCCTCATCTGGATAAAGGGAGTATTGCCTGTTGTGCATATTGTTGAATGGGTGAGATGTGGTACTATGTCTGAAGTACACAGTACACGGTAGGTATTCAAATAAAATGGTTGTCCCACGAGCCCTAAACTCTGTTTTGCTTCTCCTCACCACCTCCACCTCTAAAGTTCCTGCTTCCGTGCCTTCATCCCATAATTTTCAGGATGCTTATCCTCCAGTTAGATCTGCCCCACCGTTCGTGCCCATGCCGTCCCGTTTCTGCCACCTCCTACCCAGCTTCCGTCTGTGTGCCTTACCCCCTCACCTGCTCTAGCAGAAGGAGGGGCAAGGCTCAGGTGGCCCGGGCGAGTCCAAGGGGAATTTGTCACTTGTCTGGCTGCAGTGGGTGGTCAGGCTCCTGTGGGCACCTCACATCCCCCACCTCTGCTGGTTCATGCTCTCCCCTCCCCACTGTCTGCCCACATGGGTCATTTCCCCCTCTGGCTTTCTGAAATCCGCTGAGCTCAGGGCCATGCAGACTGTCCCTGCTAGTAGGTGTGCTGGCCGTGCTGCTGTGTTCCCATCTGGGCGGCTCTGCTTGGGGCGGGGCGGGGAGGGAGCACCAGGGAGTGACTTTGCATCTGCACCTGGCAGTGGTCCTGTGGTGTGTGTGTGCGCGCGCACAAGCTCTGCGTGTGCCTCGGGGCGTCTGAGCTGTGTGTGTGCCGTGTCTCTGGGTCACTGGGCCTCTATCTGATGTGAGCTCTCTCTCCTGTCCAATTAAAACCTGCCTGTTTTCCCAGCCAGATAAAGCCAGGTCTTCCGTTGCCTCTCCCTCCACCCCCCCCCCCCCCTCCAGACCTGGTTTCGGATGTGTGCATCTTGGAGGGCCTCCCGGGGAACAAGGAAACATTGCAGAGGGGTGGATATGCGTCAGATGGAGCTGAACAATGCTGGTGACAGCCAGGCCTCCGCTGGCCTTCAGTGCTGGCCTGGCTTCAAGTCTCTGCTGCTGGCTAATTGGGACCGAGAGGGGGCTTCCTGCGACTCAGCCACAGATGGATTTAAAGGAGCTACGTGGAGCTGGGCTTGCCCTGCCCTGCCCTGGGGACCTCCTGCTCCTGGGGCTCCTGGTGCAGTCCATCAAAACAGATGGGGTTCCAGAACACCAGACCTTGACAGGCGCTAACTGTGCAGAACAGTCACACTAACGCCTCCTGTTGCTGCCATCTGTGGCCCAGGAGTTTTCTACATGAGTGAATTTTCAAATAATTGAAGCTTAGGCCACATAAGAGTCGAAAGCTCCAAAGAAAAAAAAAGGTGAATTGCTTTGATGGGAATCTTTTGCATTGTATTATACTGCTCTGAGCTCTGACTTAAGGCAGACAGGACCTTCCTCTCATTCTGTTATTGTTCCTCAGTTTTTTCCTCTGTAAAGTGGGCATATGAACAGAACCTACCTCACAGGGTTCAAGTGAGGATTACATGAGTTGAGACACATCAGATGCACATGGTATGCCCCGTACAGTTTGCAACCCTGTAAATGAAGGCACTGAGGCATGGAGAGGTGCAAGAACTGCATCCGGCTCAAATAGAAGGGAGCTAACATTTTCCAAGCATGTGCTACGTTCCAGACATTTTTACCCCTGTCATCTCAGTCAACTTTATTTTGTCCTCCCAACCACTCTGCAAAGTAGGTCTCCTTATCCCCAGTTTACAGATGAGGAAACTGAGACTCGGGGAGGTTCAGTAAGGTCTCAATAGCCGGTCTACGGCAAATCGGTATTTGAGCCCAGGCCTAACCTAGTCCAGGGCTTTTCTAATCCTATCTCTTATCTTTTGGTTGGAAACTCACGGTCCCTCGGTGTGTTCAGGAATTTGGAAATGAGGGTCCACAAGCAGAGGGTGTTATGATCTATCAGAATTGAACCCACTCCCAGTTACCATGTTTGGGTTAGGTTCAGAGTGGTTTGGAGTCAGGTGATGAGAAAATGACCTTTAGGGGTCTAGGGAACTCGAGAGCACAGATGGACTTTGAGAATACAGAACTTTTCTCCTGTTTGCTTTTCTTTTGGCAAGCCTTAAATCTTTAAAAAAGGAGGTAGGTAGGCATCAGGAAGGCCTTCCTGATCAGCATCAGCATAGGGCAGTGACGCAGGCAGCATAGGGACGCTGAAGAACCAAAAAAACTTTAGGGAATTTCTTCAAATGCAAGGTGTCTTCTTTCCCCCCCCATTTTAATATTTCTGAACTTGGAATGCTTCTTACGGTTGAAGTGTACAATACATTTCGGGTAGTGTTTCCTCCTCAAAAGCTCTTGTCCAGTTAATGGTGCCCCAGACAATCAAGAGATTAGGAAACAGAGCCGTGAACACCTGTGGTTTGCAAGGCCTCTTGCAGATGTGGAAGGGAGAGAGAGCTGCAGGCCGTTGTCCTGCCCTGAGAGCTGACTGTGGCCGAGTTTAAGAAAGCAAGAGGAACCTCTGATGTCTGTGTGGGTTTGAGGGTGGCCCCTAGCCCTGGAATTCTCAGTCTGGGGCCTCGGTCAGCCCGTCTTCTCCTCCACCCCCCTGCCCCAGCCTCCTCCACCGGGGCCCCTGGTGTGCTCCTTGGCAGTTCCTGAACCCTCTGGCTTCTTGGGTTTCCCCCTTGCTCTTAAATTTGTTTCCCATGCATCCTTCCTGCCTTACTGTTTTAGCACAGCTTAGGGTCAAAGGCTTTTGTCCCTTAAAGTTTTCATCTAAGGTCAGAAACCCTCATGGGGAGTGACAGGATGGGGCAGTCTCCCTCTGGGTGTAATTTCTGGAAAAACAGATGGACTTGAATCCCAGTGAAATAATAGCCCTCTTCATACCTCCATTATAGCAGTTACTGAGCTCTTTATAATTTTCTGTTTACATGCCTGTCTCCTCCACTGGGCCACAGGTTCCCCTCCTGGACCAGGCCCTTCTTATTCCTCTCTGTCTCCATAGCTGGGGAAGTGGCACCAAAGGGCCCTCAGTCACTGTTGTTGAAGGAATGCTTGGTCTTGCTTCTGTGCCCATCACCTCCCCTCTGTCCCCAGTTCCACTAGAACCTTGACCCCAGACCGCAGCCCTTTCCTTCACCAGATTCTTCTAGGAGCTTCCTAGAAGCGATGTTTTCTTTGCTGGAGGCCGCGTCATCCAACCCACCTGCTTTAGAACAAACGGCCCTTCTCCAGGCAGGGAGGAAGGGCTGGGGTTTTCCCTGCTCCTTAGATCTTAGAAGGTAACCTTGAAGTCTGCATTTCCAACTCCCTGCTCAGTGCCTCCACTTATATAACAGAGGCCCCGCTTCCTCGGAGTCCTGCAGGCTGGGTCCCTCAGCGGCGGCTGATGTCTCCTCAGTCTTCTTATCCCCTTGTACTGCTCTCGGTAACCTCACTCCTCCGCTCCTGACCCCAGCTCAGAGCCTCTTTTCACTTTGGTCTCTTCTTCTGCCACCCCCCACCCCCAACCCTGGCCCAGACATCTCCCCGGCGCACCCACCTCAGAGGCTATGCCCGCCATGAATCTCTACCTTTGACCACTGACTGGGCAAGGTGCTGTGGTCCTGGGCAGAGCTGAGGCTTGGGGTGCCACCAGGTTGGAACTCTGGTTCCATTACCTACTGGTTGTATGACCTCAGGCTAAGCACGTTACCTCTCAGAACCTCGTTTCCCCATCTGTAAAATGGGCAGATAACCCCTACCTCACAGTGTACCATATGGAAAAAAAACCAAACAAACTTGACAGTGGTGTTCTCTGGCTGGAGCACGGGCTTCGAGGCAGAGAGGTGAGGAATGGGGCTGGAGAAAGAGACACAGCCAGGTCTCGAAGGGCCATGAGGACTATATTAGGGCATCTGGACTTTATCCCATGGAGCTGGGAGCCATGGAAGGACTTCAGGCAGAGGAGTGGCATTAATGGCTATGTCTTGTAGAAATATTTCTCTGGCTGCCGAGCGGAGAGTGGCTTAGAGGACTGGACTGAGGGCAGGGAGGCCTGTGTCAGGAGGCCGTTGGAAGAATCTCCATGATTAAGGAGACTAGGGGTGAGGGGGTGGCTTGGAGAGATATTTGGGTGGAGGAATTGACCAGGCTTGGTTGGGGCGTGGCGTAGGAAGAGTGCAGCCAACCCTCAGGTCTGGCTGAACAACCTTGGGTGGCCCAGAATTTGGGTGGTTGTCAGTAGCCACGAGGGAGCCCAGGAGGAGGCAGAGTGGGGGCAGGGCTGTGAGTGCAGGATGCTGACCAGTGTCAAGCCCTGGGCCCAGCTGTGCCTGTGGCCCCGCATGCCCCACCCTTGTCATTGCCGACCCCTGGCTCCCCTCTTGTGCTCCCAGGGCCTGGCGCATAGGAGGCACTTGGTACCTGTTTGCTGGACTCATCTTCTCTGATTTTCTGCTCATGAGAAGTCTGGCCTGGCGTGGAACCTCAGCCCTCCCAGGGTCACTGACTTTGGGTGTGGGCCAGTGTGGCCCCTCAGCTGGGCCCTTGGGGCCCCAGCTTGGGTTCCAGGGCGGGCAGATCCTCAGCAAAGATGTTCTGCCACCAGCTAGGCATCCGGCGATCTGGGTGCTATCTTACGCCATCCTTCAGGTAAGCTCTGAAGGGCACCGGCTGCAGAGGGCAGGGCTGCTACCAGGCCTGCCCCACCTGCTTTGCTGCTGCCAGGACCTTCTTGGGAAATGTCTGCTCTGAAATATCACAGTCCAGTGGGCTCAAGAGGGTCAGGCACACCCGGCCTTCCCCTTGGATGGCGTTGGGCTGTGCAGGTCGGGGCTGCTGTGTGTGGGTGTGGCTAGAAACTTCTCTCTGTGGAGAGCCTCGGCTTGAGTGTGTTACAGGGCCTGGAGGCTGGCAGAAGCCAGTGACTGGGGCCTGAGGAAAGGCTCCCGAGATAAGAGGGAGGGTTGGGCTACCGGAGAGCTGCTGGAGCTGCGGGGGCGGGTTGATTGGGTCAGTGGTCCCAGAGGAGCCTGGCAGAGGAGGATTTGGGGGTGGGTGGGACTGGGGCTCTGGGGGCAGTGACCGGTGTCGGCTGTCTGGGTCGCCCCTGTGTCTTGTCTGCTCGGGTTCTGAGTCAGAGACTGCTGGCTTTGGGGAAAGGGCCAGGCCCGTTCCTTGCCCCTGGCTGGCTCCCTGGCCCTGGAGGGGACTCTGGGCTGGGGCATGGCTCCCCGCCCCTCAGCTCGAGGTGTCCCTGGGAACAGGCCCCTTCTTGCCTCCAGGAACTTGACGCAGTTCCTTTCCCGGTCCCGAGCAGAACTCTATATAAGGGAAGGAAACAGCCGAGCAGGTCGGGACCAAGCTCTGGTGAGGATGGGTGGCCTGGAGGGGAGGGCGCAGGCCTGGGGAGGAGATGGAGCCAGGGCAGTGGCCCCTTCCTCCCCGGGACCCCCCCTGCCCAGGGCTTGAGGCTCTGTCTGGGAGGCCAGTGTCTTCAAGCCATGCTGGGGCTCTGCCCGTTTCACCCCGGGCCTTGTACTGGCCCAGTCCCCGCCCCCCACCCCCATGGCCAGGGCATTTCGTAGCTGCCTGACCGTGAGCACCCTCGGGTCCTGAAGGGGTGCACTCCTCACCCCGGCTTCCAAGCCAAGCCCTGGTCCACTTGGCTGGGCCTCCCGGCCTGCCCTTGCCTCGCTGGCAGGGGCCGACTGGGTCTTGCTTGATAGAGCCCACTGGACTCATAATGTGACCTCTGAGGTGCTGGGCTGTCCACAGACGGGGGCGGGGGGTCATCTGACTGTGTCCTCAGTCGTGGGGCATGTGGGCTGGATCCCCCTGGGATCATTGTCTCCATCATACTTGACACCCTCTGGTGTCTCCTGAGTGGCCAGGGCTCAGAGGATGGCTGCATCCCGGTTGCAGGTTCCTCACGCGGGTCCCAGAGGGCGAGCAGCAGAAGAGCTGAGGGCAGGATCCCTGGCTCTGTGAAGGACAGGAAGGAGAGTGGTGCCCTCCCATGTTTTGGGTGGGGGAGAGCAGTAGAGGTTGGAGGGAGCGTCGGTTGAAATGAGGTGGGGATGAGGGCCTGTAGGTTTCAGGGTGCCTGATGGCCCCTTGTCTCTAGGCTTTGGGGCTCTTGCCCCCTTGCTCCTTCCCCCGTTATTATTAGTGTTACTGCACATCTCCTGCGTGCCTTAAGCTCCCCACCCTTCACCTCCCCCTGGTCCCTCTCCTGCTCAGGCACCTTCAGTGGCTCCCCAGTGCTGGCAGCCCAAAGCCTTAACGCCCCTGCTGGGCGTTCAGAGTTGCCCACCGTCCAGCCTGGAAGGAGACCTTCCGGCCAGCCTGCCTCCCTCACCTCCTTCCACGTGCCCTTCGGTGCTGTCTCTTCCCTTCCCCCACCCTGTGTCCCAGCCAAGGGGGTACTTTTGACATGGAAAAGCCTTCCCACCTCCATGCCTTGTTTGTGTGGTTATTTCCACCTGAAAAGCCCTTTTCCCATCTCCACCTTCAAAACTTTATCCACGGACCTAGTGAGCTCCAGGGTCTGAGCAGAGCCCTGGAGCTTCTGGATGAAAATGACCCATGTGCTTCCTGCCCTCATGGGGCTTGCGGGGGAGTCGGTGAGACACACGGTAGACAAACAGAAGCAATGCGTCCTCGAGGACTGGCTCGGGTGTGCCCTCCTCCGTGGAGCCTGCCTGGGCCCCCCGAGATCTCTCTGTGCTCTCACAGCCCCAGTGCCTCCGCCACAGTGGGGGCCTCATCCGGCCGTGGGGACAGTGAGGCGTGCTGGGAAAAGCAGGTATTGGAGTCAGGCTGATTCAGGTACCAGTCCTGGCACTGTCACTTGGTAGATGTGCCATCTTGGATCTCACAGGCTTGTTGAAGGGCTGCCTGAGATCCTGTAAGATGAGGATGCTAATAACCTATCGCAAGGGGGTCACGAGGGGTGAAGGGATTGTGTACACAAGGGCTTAGAACCGTGCCAGGCACACAGTGAGCGTGCAGAACATTTTAGCAACCACCATTTATACTTCTGCCAATACTACTACTTCTAGCTGTTCGGCTTTGGGCAAGTTGCTTAAATTCTCTGAGCCTATTTACCTCAAAAACTTGTCAACAAGATTAACTAAAATAACGTATATAAAGCAGCCAGCTCAGTGGCCAAGAGTGGGCGCTCTGCAAACCCCAGTTTCCTTCCTTTCCACGTATCTTCTGGTGTCATTCGAGGTGGGTGCCTGGACGTGTAGCAGGTGTCAGCAAGAATTTCTCTGGAAACAGCCCAAGTGTCCATCAACAGATGGATGGATAAACACAATGTGGTATATTCATACGATGGAATAGTATTCAGCCTCAAAATGCAGTGTAACTCTGATACATGCTACAACGTGAATGATTCTTGAAAACATTATGCGAAGCATGTTAGTGTGCTGGGTCAACCATAACAAAATACCACACACTCAGTGCTTTACACAACAGAAATTAATTTTCTCACAATTCTGGAGGCTGGAGGTCCAAGATCAAGGTGCTGGCAGGTTTGGTTTCCTCTGAGGTCTCTCTCCTTGGCTTGTAGATGGACACCTCCTCCTTGTGTCCTCACAGGGTCCTCCCTTTGTGCATGTACCCCTAGTGACTCTCCGTGGGGCCTGGTCTCTTTTTGTAAGGACACCAGTCCTATTGGATTAGGGCCCACCTTAATGGCCTCATTTTAACTTAGTTACCTCTTTATAGGCCAAGAGTGGGTGCCCTGCAAACCCCAGTTTCCTTCCTTTCCATGTATCTTCTGGTGTCATTTAAGGTGGGTGCCTGCAGTTGTTGGGACAGGGACGTGTAGCAGGTGTCAGCAAGAGCTTCTCTGGAAACAACCCAAGTGTTGTGTTCAGTCGTATTCTGAGGTATTGGGGGTTAGGACTTCAACACAAGAATTTTGGGGTATACCATTCAGCTCATAACATTTAGCGAAAAAAGCCAGAGACAAAAAGGCAAATATTGTATGATTCCTCTTGTATGAGATACCTGGAATAGGCATATTCATAGAGACAGAAAGTAGATTAGAGGTTATTAGGGGGAGATAGGGGAATTATTGTTTAATGGGTGTCGGGTTTCTGTTTGGGATAATGAAAATGTTGTGGAGATGGTTATACAGTACTGTTAGAGTATCAGTGCCACTGAGTTACACTTAGAGATGATTAAAATGGTAAATTTTATGTTATGTGCATTTTATTTTTATGTGCATTAAAAAAAAGGGACTAGCAAGACATAGGGGGAAAAAACCCTTTTCTGCTCAGGATTATATGAAATGCTCGATTCAGAGGCTCAAGGGGTTCTAGTTTTGGCCGACACCAAGGCTGTCCTCTAGCCCTGGGGGCCAGGTGGATGTGGGTGTGGGAAGCCTCTCTGGAAGGCTGGGATTTCATGTAACCAATCCTGACACTTGAGGATGGGAGTGTCACCAGTTGGGGACCAGGTCCTGCCACTCGTCAGGTAGTGAGGTGATGGGGGCAGTGGGAGGCGGGTTGGGTTTTCACCTACAGCTCTCCCCTTGCCAGCTGATGGGCCCTGGATAAGTGTTATGACCTCTTCGAGCCTCCATTTCTTCATCTGTAAAATGGGAGCCATATTACTGACTCTGCAGTATTGGAGGGTCTCAGAGACATAGGCATATGGTAGGATTAACTCCCCTGCTCATAGTAGGTGCTTAACAAATGGCAGTGATTTTACCACTGGTGGTGACAGACGTTGAGTTTCTTTCATCTTTCCACAAATCTTTTGTGTGTACCTACTGTGTGCTGGGACCGGCGTGATGTGAACAAGACATGCTCCCTGCCCTCATGGCATTTGATTTCTAGAGGGGGAAACAGATTATAGACAAGAAAATAAACATCTATTATTACAAATTGTAATTAGGTCTGTGAAGGAAGACATAGGAGTTCAGGAGATAGAATATCTCTGTGTAATCTCTCTGTGTGTGTGTGTGTGTGTGTGTGTGTGTGTGTGTGTGTGTGTGTGTGTGTGTGTGTGTGTGTGTGTGTGTGTGTGTGTGTGTGTGTGTGTGTAACTTAAGGGAGTCAGAGAGGACCTCTCTCTGGGGTGGTGGCATTTAAGCCAAAGCCAGAAGGAGAGGAAGGACCCAGCTATGCAGACAGCTGGGCTAAGAACATCCGGGCAGAGGGAACAGTATAAACAGAGCCCCTGAGGAAGAACAGAGCCAGGTGTGTCCCAAGGACTGAGAGGAACCTACCCCTTGCGTGTGGCTTTGGGTCCTGGACAAGGGGGATGGGCACAGAATGATGGTGGGGAGAAGGGCAGGGGCCAGGTTGTGCGGAGAGCTCTTTGCTTGGGCTGCCTGCTGACTGGTGCTTTAGACCCTCCTGTCCTGGGGGAGTCTCCGAGGGTGTGCCCTGTTGTTGGCACTGTGCCTGGGGACCTTTGAAATTCAGAAAATATTAGTAGTGGGGGGCTGATGAATGCCAGGCATTGGCCTCGATCGGGCCTGGTAACACTCACATCCTGGCATCCCCGGGTCTCTAATTGCGGAGCCGCACTGTTCTGCTGCAGTGGCCTTGGGCAAGTTGTGCCTTCATTTCTTCATCTGTGAAATGGAGATAATAACCCAAATGTATAACCTATAAAACCTTTATAACCTTTATAAAACCTATATAACCTATAAAACCTTTTAAAAATATATATTTATTTATTTGGCTGCGCCGGGTCTTAGTTGCAGCACGCGGGATCTTCGTTGCCTCATGCGGGATCTTTTAGTTGCGGCATGTGGGATCTAGTTCCCTGACCCGGGATCGAACCCGGGCCCCCTGCATTGGGAGTGTGGCGTCTTAACCACTGGACCACCAGGGAAGTCCCAACCCATACACTTTCTATTAGGATCAAATGAGTCCAGGGGAAGGGCTTAGGACAGTAACAGACACATAGGCACATCCCGTAAGCTTCCTGTTACCACTCTCGTTGTGTATGGCTCTGTGGAAATCCGTGTTTACAGGAGAGTTGACACAGCAGAGAGGGCAGGAGCATATCTCTGTCTGGAGCCAGATTGCTGGGTTTGCATCCTGTCTTCTCTGCTGGAGAGTTGATTAACCTCTGTGCCTTGGTCTCCTCATCCACAAAACAGATGCTCAGGGTGGTTGTGAGAATGGAGTGAGTTAATTTACGCCAAGTACAAAGCGCAGGGCCTGGCCAAGTACAAAGCGCAGGGCCTGGCGTTTAGCAAGTGCTACTTTTATTGTTGTTATAGTTTTCAGAATGGAAAGGCTGACCTGGGTGCTGATGCGTAATGGAGGGAGACCTGGGGAGGAGGCTTACCTGAGGCCAACTTCCTGGGCCCGAGCCCTGAAATCCTACGCTGCCAGCCCTGGGGAGGCAAATGGTTGGCATCCCAGAGTCTGCCCCCTCTGCAGAGGGAGGCTTCCTAGCTGGGGTCCCCAGGGCCAGTGGAAGTGGTCACTGCTGGCCACAGGGCACGGGCCAGAGTGGCAGGGGGCCCTGGCTCTGCCTGGCACATTCCAGGCTCCTGAGAGGGTGGCCAGGGGCCAGGGTGCCGGAGGGAAGGAGAGAGCCTTTTAAGGAAACATTTCTCTGCTTAAAAAAAAAAAAATAGAGAGAGACAAGAAACACTGAAGCACACAACAAAGTTAGTGGGCTGGCTGGCCGGCTGGCCTGGAATGCACAGCTGTGGGTGGTGGGTGGAGGAGGCCACGAGGGGGCACCCAGGCATCAGGCCCTCGGACTGGGGGTCCTCAGCTGCCCCTCAGATCTCAATCCTCGGGGGGGACAGGGAAGGGACCTGGGGTCAGGTCCCATTTTTTCCACTGCCTTGGGGTGGTGCTGGGGGAGCAGATCTCCCTCTTGTCTCAGAGGACACCTGTCCGTCCTGCCCTTGCCTCAAAATGTGTCCGTAACGCCCTCTCTCACTTCCCCAAGCCCCAGTCCCGAATGGAGACTAGACACCCACTCTCGTGGATTGCAGGTGGAGACGGTGGCAGTGGACGTGGCTGGCCCGTGGCTGGGAGGCCGTGGCAGTAGCCGGCAGCATGTCGTCCTCTTGCAGCTGATCCCACATTTAGGTTCCCAGCCTCATCCCAGCTCTAGCTCCAAGGGAAGGAGCAGATCAGGGCGTGCTGCTCTGTGGATTGACCCGCTCCCACCCCGGCTTGAGGGCCCATGGGTAATAGGAGGAGCGGGGACAGGAGACGCTGGGAGCCTGGCCCCATGAGGTTGAAACCTACAAGCCTCAGAGTGGGATTTGGGGCTGGGGGCAGGAGGAGACAGGCAGGGGGCCACTGCTGGATGCGGGACTCCTGCCCTCAAGGTGCCTAGGGGATAGCAGTGTCCCGGTGGCTGAGACCTTGTCGGGCGGGCAGGGTGCCCTGAAGGCTGCAGCCACCTCCGGACTTTCCTGCCCTTCTGGCCTGTTCTTCTGGCATCCTCCACCCCACCCTTGGCCACTGATCAGCTGTGTGACCTTGGACAAGTTGTTTAACTTCTCTGTGCCCCCTGCACCTCAGACGGAGGTATAATAGTACCTACCTTATTGGGTTGTTGAAAGGATTACATGAGTTAACATGGGTAAGGCATTGATAATAATACCTGTGCACATTCAATATGCATTATATGTGTTAGATATTGTTCCTTCCTTTTTTTTTTTTTTTTTTGGCTTCATATGTGATTCTCCCAAGTCCTAGAGTAATGCTGAGTACAGGATGATAGGTACTGAGGTTCAGCTCAGGCTTCTTTGCTGGAGAATGAGGTGGGCAGGGAGCCTGCGGTGTGGCCGAGTCAAGAACCCAGGGATGCTAACTCCCAGCCTCTCCACCCCTTCCAGAGCCCGGGGCACACTGTCCCACAGGTATGGTTCCCTTCTAGGTGGGTATGTCAAGGCGGGTGATCTCTGGGGCTGGTCAGATGCTAGAACAGGATCAGGTGAAGGAAGGGCCCAGCTGAGGGTGAGGCCTCTATGAACAGCCAGCTGTAGCCCGGGCTGTCGGCTGGGGCGGGGGCCCCGGTTGCCTACTGTTTGAGGAGGCAGCCCCCGGCTCTTTGGCGATCCACGGCTTATGTCCAGACACCCTCAGGCCCGGAGCGGGGAGTGGTGGGGGGAGAGCTTCCCCCGCCGTCCCCTCTGTGGGCCCCCTGCCTGGTGTTTGGGTCAGGAATTGGAGCCAAGGTTGAGGTATGAGCTCCAAGAAAAACGTGTCCCAGCTAGAAGAAAGGAACACATTGAGTCTCTGATAAAGGCCCCTGCTAATTGTCAGGGTAGTGGTTTGGCTGCCCGGCCCCTGGGGAGGGAGTGTTATCTCAGGGTAGGGAGCAGTCCAGCCCCCTCCCTGCCCTCTCCCTCTGTCTTGAGGCCACATGGCCAGCCCCCGCCCCCCTTAGAGAAGAAGACGAGGATGATGACAGTCATAGCTCACCCCCCGAGTGTGTTTGCACTCTTCAAGGCCTTCCACATCTATTAGCGATGTGGCTGCCTTCGGGAGAGATGACAGGCCCTTCCCCAGCCTGTTTCCCTGCACGGTCTGGGAAACTTTGCCAGATGTCTGCAGCTGTGACCTTTGGGCGAGGTACCTTGGCATTTGGGAGAATGGAGGAGGTGACTCTTCCTTTTCTCGAGGTCTTAAACACGGTTTTTGAAAAAATTAAAACAAATCTTACCATATTGTAGAAAATTTAGAACATAGACCAAAGAAAAAAAGTATTTATTCTTATTACCTTAACCCTGGTGCTTTGACCTCCAGTTTCTCTGCATATTTTTTTACGGAGTTTAAAAAATGTGACTTCCATTTCACTTTGCCTTCTGCTGCTTCCCCCACCCCCTGAGTGTTATTGCCTAAGCAGCTTTCCGTGTTGCTCCATAGTCTTCCCGCTGGGGAGTGTCAGTGTTTGTGAACTGAAGGAAGGGGTGTCCAGCACGGGGGGGGCGGGGCGGAGAGCGGAATGATCTCAGGAGGCCCTGGTTTTCTATGGGGATGAAGATGCTAACCTTGCCCTTTCTCTGTTCCTCACACAGGTGGCTGCTCCCTGCATTCCTCCATCCAGCCATGAACTGGTGGTGAGTGACAGTCCATTCCCTGTCCTGCCAGCCCAGCCTCCCCTCTTTCCTCAGCTCCCGCTGCAGCTTGCTTGAGACCCAAGCATGCTGGTAGCCCCCATGGGTGCTGGGCCATTAGGTAATGACGAGGAAGGGGCCATGTCCTGAGGCCGAAGCTGAACTGGGAGGAAATGAGTCATGAGGTCCTTTCATGATTTCATGAGATGCGGGGCCTCCTATTTCAATCTTGAGACTTAAGTCCTTGAAAAAACCCATAAAAGGACATCTCGCCTGTCTCTAGGCCTGGCCAGGTGCCTGTTGTCTTGGGGCTTACAGAACCAGGGAATGGCACCTCCTTCCACCCTCCTGGTCCCTGGTCAGGTACCCTCTGGCTGGAGGCAGGGGGAAGGATGGCATGACCCACAAGAGTCCAGACACCTGGGCAGTTGCTCACGTTCAGGTGGCCTGTTCCACCTCCAGTCTCCTTCGCTGACTCTGCTTTTCTGCCTTCTCTCCGCATCCCCCACTCCTCCCTCTCTCCCCCAGTCAGGTTTCCAGAAAAGCATGGATGGGGCAGGACTCCTGTGAGTTGTGGGCTGTGGAGAGAGGCCTGCTCCAGACTGATCCCAGCTGGGCTGATTTGGAAGTTTTCCCTCCCTGCCCTCTCCCTGCCTTCTTTCCCTTCAGAGGTCCCTCTTGCTCCCCAGCCCAGCGCAGGAGGCAGGCGGGGCCCTGGAGCCTGGAGAGGGAAGCGCCTGCCTGCATGCAGGTGCCTGTGTGTGCGTTTGCGCATGGGGTGCGTCACGGAGGGCCCCTGTGGGCACCCTCCGACTGGCTGGTGTGGAGGTGCCTGTGTGACGCTGATGTGGGTGGGAGTCTGGGGGAGGTGGCACGGGTGCCACAGGACCCAGGCAGTTAGAGGTATCTGCACACCCGTGCGGTGACTTGCTCAGCTTGGATACTGGAATCTCACTCAGGTCTCCTGGCCTTTTCTGCTCCAACACCTGTTTGCCGTATGACAATGGGCCAGTCCCTGCCCTCTTTCTGAGCCTGTTTTCCTCTCCGTCAAAGAGAGGGGTTGCACTGGATGCTCCAAAGGCTTTCTCCGTGCTGATACATATCCCTCCCAACCCCCCATTCAGGGTCATCGATGGAATGAAATAAAGTATGCAAAAAAAAAGTGTGCAAAAGTGCTTGTGACTCTTAGCTGTCTTTGGACCCAGAGCAGTGTCCCTGCTCTCTGCCCTCCCAGCCCAGGCTCTGCTTAGCTCTTTCCCTCCCTTGCATCGGCCCCTCTTTCCTAATCTCACTGGGCTCAAACCCTTCTGGGCCTCGGCACTGCCTGGCTGTGCCGTTCCAGATGTGGAGTATTATTCACGCAGAGCTCAGTTAAAGGTCATCTGACAACAGCAGGGGGTGGGAGTGGGGTGCTGTGGGGATGAGGCCAGAGCGCAGGCCTGGTTTGGAACTGCCAGGGAGGAATCCCTCTGGGACTGTGGAGGGACACCATGGGGGGCGGGTGGGAGGGGTGGGGTGGGGAGCCTACGTCTCATCATTTCAACCCAACTTCCGCTTCACTGCTGAGAACAGAACGTCCTTGGCTGGTCTAGTATGGCTGGGGGTCTCTGGGGTTTAGGGCTCTCCAGGCAGAAGCCAGATGCCTGACCTCTGGGAGTCTTGTGAACTTTGTTTACGCGAGGAAGGGTCAGGGGTTGCAACAGAAGGGAATAGGTTGGCATTCTGGCTGGAGAGATTGCAGTCAGATACCAGAAGGGACTCCTGCCTGAGCCAGGCTGTGGAAGCTTCCCATCTCTCTGATGTGCCCCACCTGGGCAGGGGGGCTCTGATCTTCGCGGAGGTTGGATCAGCCATCTGGTGGTGAAGTGCCTGTGACACCAGAGGTTTCCCCACCTGAGTCAGGACCTGCCCCCTCCCCCGTCCCCCGGGCAGTGGTCAAAGAGCGAAGGAGTTCCACTACCTCCCTCTGGATCGTGGCTCCCCAGGCCCTGGGTCTGTGGCTGTGGACACATTGCTTAACCTCTCTGGACCTCAGTTTCCCCTCTGCGGGTTGGGAGTTAGTAATAGTACCTACCTTATAAGGCTGTGAGGAAAATGAAAGGAGCAAATTAACTCACTGAATTAATCTGTATTCAGAATCCTCTAGTGGCCGCCCACCACTTGGAGTAAAGGCTCAGGTTCTTCCATGGGTCTACACAACCTTGCACAATAGACAGATTTCCTCTCTGACCTCATCTCCAGAAACTCCCGCGTTCGCTCACTCTGCTGCAACTACCTGGCCTTCTTGCTGGTCCCTGAACATACCAGGGAGATGCTGCCCCAGGGCCTTTGCACCTGCAAAGCTTTTCCTGTAGATACTTGCCAGGCTCTTTCCCTCCTTGAGATCTTTACTCAAGTGTCAGATTTCCCTTCCCCCAGCAACCCTCTCTCCCTTCCCTGCTTTCTTTGCCCCTCAGCATGTGTCACCATCTTACTTGCTTATCTTGTTTAAAAGACTCCTCCCATGGTTAGCATGTGAACTCTATGATGACAAGGGATTTCTGTCCTTCGTGTTCATTGCTGTATCCCCACTGTCTGGCACACAGTAAGTGCTCAGTGCATGTTTATTGAGTGGCTGGAGAAAGGCATTCAGCCAGATGCCCGGCACAGATTAGGTGCTCAATAAATAGGACAGCTGTCCTCTATCCCTTACTGGGGAGCCGTGGGGGCCTATTAGGGGGGCCAGCCTCCAGCTGGAAACTCTGCTGCTGTCCCCGGGGAGGGAAAGTGGCCCAGGGGAAGCCGGGAGAAAGTTTGGCTTCCCCCAGAGAGCACTCAGCACCTGTTTCCTCACGGCAGGCAGGCAGGCAGGCGAGTGCTTTGAGCAGGTTCACAAGAAGGAGGAAAGGGTGGGTTTTATTTTTCCTTCCTTTTCCCTTTGCTGCCTGCCTTCAGCCTCTGTAGGGCTGGTCTCTGGCCTCCCCGCCCCTTCCCTCTTGCTTCACACTGTGTGTCTGTGTGTTTGTCAAGTTTTCTCCATGCCCCCAGCTCTCCCTCTGGCCTTCTCACCCATCTTACTTCAGTCCTACCCCCCTGGGATTGGGACCACTCATCCCTGGGCCTAGGATTTCTGCCAGCCTCTGTGCCCTGCCAGCCAAACACATTTTCCAGCGCGTGCTGGGCCAGCCAGGGCAGAGTGGCTTAATCTTCAACCCATGTTTTCATCTTACTTAACAGATGTTGTCCAAGGCCTTGGGTAGAAGGCTCCTAGGGTCACCTCCCTCCTGTGGGGTCCTCCTGTGGGTTCCACCGGTGGGGGCAGGATGGAGAGGGGTGAGGGTGTGTTTGCCGTGGACACTCCTGATCCTTGGAAAGCGCTGAAGCAGCTTTTCTCAACTTCTGAAAAATAAGAGTCAAAAGGAATTTCCCAAGGGTGATGGCCAAGTGGAGTGGCCACCCAGGTGGGCCAGATATGAGCCCTTCTGCATGCACGGCCTGGCAACCAGGAGACCTGGGCGGGGGGAGAGCCGTGTGAGCACTGCTTCTCCTCCGCCGGCCAGCCCCATGGCAGATGCTTGAAATGTCCTGTGGAACGAAACCCATTGAGTCTCAGGTGGGGTGGAGAGTCTGTGGTGGGCGAGGTGGATGGGGAATGGGAATGCCAGGTTGGTTTCACCTATAATAGTAATCAGAGCAATACCAAAAAGTTAACCCTTGTATGAAACTTTCTTTGCAGACCTTTGTTGTGAAAGCTGTACAAGGATAAACTCATTTATCCTTCACAGTAATGCAGTGAGGGAGATGCTGTGATTATCCCAATGTCTCAGATGAGGAACACAGATGAGGCCTAAGGCCACAGAGCTGTTTGAAGGGGGCACTGGGATTTCGACTCAGCATGGTCCACAGTCGTCACCATAATGATGACAAACTCGCTTGCACAGTAGCTGCGGTTTTCAGAACCCTTACCCTGATACCGGGCCACCCCGAGTCCACAGTGACTTGTGTGGAGGTCTGGACAGGCGTGAGCCCTTCCTGGGGAGAGGAGCAAAGTGGGGCTCAGAAAGGCCAGGTGACTGATTCACAGCCATGCAGCGGTAGCAAGGGCTGGGGTCAAGACTGGGGTGTTGGGTATCTCCCCGATACCCTCAGTACTTGCCGCTGATGTAAATAACTGATATTGCCAAGTGGGCTTCTCCTGGATTTCTTCTTCTAGACAGTGCCAGCCACGAGCTAGCTTCTCCATTTGCCAGCGGGCCTGGGATTTAGGGGCAGGTCTATCCATCCATCTATCTGCCATCCATCCTACCAGCAAACATCTCCTGAACGCCTCCCTTGTGCCAGGACTGTTCTCATGCTGGGGCTGCAAGGTTCTTTTCTGCTGAGTGCCAGGGCTTCTGGAAGGCAGGTGGAGATGCAATAGGCACGGAGCCATAGGAGTGAGAGGACTGGAGGCCATCTAGTCAAATCCTGCTCTTTCCCAGGGGAGGAAACGGAGGCCCTGGGATTGTTTTTTTTGCTCTAATTCATTTCAAAAATTATGGTAAAATACACACAACATAAAAATTACCATCTTAACCATTTTTGAGTGCACAGTCAGTGGATTAAATACATCCATTTCATTGCACAACAATCACCACCATCCACCTCCAGAAGGCTTTTCATCTTGTAAAACAAAAAACTCTGCACCCATTAAAAAATAACTCCCCAGTCCCTGCTAACCACCATTCCATTTTCTGTCTCTGTGAATCTGACTACTCAAGTACCTCATGTAAGTGGATTCATACAAAATTTGTCCTTTTGTGACTGTCTTATGACACCTAGCATAATGTCCTCAAGGTTCACCCACGTTGTAGCAGGTGTCAGAATGTCCTTCCTTTTTAAGTCTGAATAATATTCCAATGTGTGTATACACCACATTTTACTGATTCATTCATCTGTTGATGGACACCTGGGTTATTTCCATGTTTTAGTTACTGTGAATGATGCTGCTGTGAACATGGGTGTGTAAATATCTCTTCGAGTCCCTGCTTTCAGTCACTTTGCGTATATACTCAAAAGTTGAACTGCTGGATTATATAGTAATTCTGTTTTTGATTTTTTTTGGAGGAACATACTGTTTCCCTCAGCGGCTGTACCATCTTATATTCCCACCAGTAGTGCACAGAGGTTCTAATTTCTCCACATCTTTGCCAGAACTCTCTTCTTTTCTCTTGTCTTGTCTTCTCTCCTCTCCTCTTCTTTGTCTTTTCTTTCTTCCTTTTTTTTTTTTTTTTTAATAGTAGCCATGCTAATGGTTGTGAGGTGGTGGTCCTGAGATTTTCAAATGACTTTCTCAAGGTGCCCCTGGGGCGAGGAGGCATCACGCTGCCTCATGGAAGAAGAGAAGGGACCAGAGAAGCACGTGGAGCCCCGCAGCCTGGTGTTGCCATCTGGCTCTCCATCAGGGACAGTGGCCAAAAGTTGCTTTAGTTCATTCGAACTCCCAGCCCTGATGCATTTCATCCGAGGGCACTGATGGGGTCATGGGTGACCATCTTTGGGAGATTCTGGAAAATGGAACAATGCCAGGAGAAATGAGCCCGAGAGAGTCTTGATTCCAAGAGTGATGAGGGAGGTTGGAAATCCAGTTTGTGCACCACTTAGACTGCTTAGCCTGGAGAGGGAGAATACGGGCAGGTGCAGAATGGGAGAGAGAACGTCTTGAAGGACAAGCTGGCTTCCTTTCTGTTGCTCTCTGAAGTAGAACCTCGTAGGTGGAGGGTCTCATAAAGAGGGGGAGACTTGGATGTAAAGAAGAGCTTTCTAACACCTACAGAGGCCCACTGGGGCTGTCTAAGGGAGTTGCGGTCACTGGAACACATACTCACTGACGCCTATTAGGGTGCAGTTGGGAGTTTCCCTCCCTGGGGGGAGCTTAGGTAGAAGTCCTCAGGGCCCACTGAGGTCCCGCCCTTAAGCTGGGCTGTGAAGGGACATGGTCCCCAGAGGTCAAGGCACCTATGAATGTGCTTACCACCTCCCCTTTGACCCCCACTGGGAGAGGCCCCAGTTGGGTGAAGGGCCCTGCCCTCCAGGGGCCCTGTTCAGTGTGGGAGAGAGAGAGAGAACTCTGCGGTGGAGATGAATTAGTGCCCTCCTCGGGGGTTCTGACTGGAGGCGGCTTTGGGGCCCAAGGTGGGCTGCAGTCCGTCTGTGCTGCGCTGGTTGAGGAAGTCTGCCTGCTGTTCCAAGTCCAGGTTAAGATTTGAGCAAATGGAAGAGAGGAGGGAAGGAGAGAGAGCCTTCCAGAAGGTGGCAGGGCTGGAACAGAGAAGGGGTAGGGCCTTGGTGTAAATGGCCAAGTCTGATGGGGGCTGGAGCAAATCCAGTGCCCTAGCTGGGGGGATGAGGGGCCTGGCAATCTTGTCTCACCTTGGTGGGCCTGGCTGGGGTGCCTGTGGGAAGAGCCTGAGTGTGGGAATGGAGGCGGGAGTAGTGTGGCATGGTGGTGGAGAGTGATGAGATGGGAGCAGAGACTGCAGGTAGGGGAGGGGGGAAGGCAGTGGAGTCTACCGGGGGCGGCCAGATAAGGGAGGAATCCAGAAGCCAGGTTGGGGAACTTGAACTTGATGAGCCAAGCACTAAGGGCCATTGTGGGTCCTTGAGTGGGCAAGTGACCCAAAGCAGACTTTGAGAGTGGGAGTCTGCTGCCAGCGGTGGAGTGTGGCTCGGTGGAGAGGTGGCTGCCAGGAGGAGGGCTGGGGAGACCAGACACGAGGCTGGTGCAGGTGCTCAGCATGGGGTGGAGGATTTGTGCAAGGGCGGTCAGAGGGGCATGGAGGAAGGGCCTGGGGAGGCACAGACTCTGAGTGCCCCGGCTGAGAGGTAGGAGAACAGCATCCTGGGGGAGGGGAGCGTGGCAGGAGGGTGTGAGAAATATTCCAGCAGGACAGGGTGGGTGGCGGGGAGGGAGTCCGCAGTTGCCTAGCCTCAGCAACCTGGAGTCCGGTGCTGGGTCCCTCAGGGTGAATTGTGGGGGGCCCTGAGGACAGGAGTGGGCTTGCCCAGTCCCCTCCCTGGGGAAAAGCAAGCGTCATGTTCCATTTAATCATCACATCCAGCCTGTTCTTTTACTCTGGTGGCCTCGGCCTGCCTGGGAGAGGATGTGGCCCCTGGAGCGACTTCCCCCAAACACTCATGGGACCTGGGCTGCCGGCGCCCTCTCTCCAGCCCCTTGCGCTCCGCGTTGAAGCTCTCCCTTCCGGGGATGCTGAGAAATAACATGGGGCGAGGGGCTGACCTGCGCTCACGTGGAGCTCGCCAACCTCCCCGGAAACGGAGTTTTTCCCCATTCAGAGTGCTTCCCTGCTGCCTGTGCTGTGTGTTTTTGTTGTTAGACCAAGGTGCTGGTCCCCCGACTGGCTGTGGGGTCTGCTATGTGCCCTCCCAGCCATGCCCCCTCTAAGTGCCCCGTTATTGGTGCTTCCCTGCCCTTCCCTTTGGCTTTCAGTTCCCTCTCTTCATCTGCTTAGGGTTCTATTTTGAGAACGAGTGAGCCTAGAATATTGTGCTCTGGGTGCTGGGGCTGAGGACATCCCAGCCGGCCCCACCCGCCCGCCCTTTGCCAGCTTCCTTCTCCTCCTGACAGGCCGGCAGCGCTGGCCCTGACCTCACAGTCCATCTGTCCAGTGGCAGTAGATGTGATGTCATGGGGTCTTTTTGTCCTGAAAAACTGCCCGGATTCCAGGCCTCCCAGGGGGCAAGAGTGGAGAGAGCTGGAGGGGTGGAAGAGGGGAGGGTGTGAGGAATTTCTGGACGGAATGTTCCTCTGGAGGCTGAGTCCGCATTCTGCGCCCCCTCCCCCCAGTCCAGGGCTTGGGCACCTCCCCCCACCCGCTATGGCCCTCTGCCTTTTCCTTCCTCCAAAACAGCAGCCCACAGATACATTTTTTTTCCCAGCTCACGCTCCCTGCAGGCCACCGAAATGTCCTGCTGCGTGAACCTCCAGGCAGTCATCCCAGGCACCTCGGCCTCTGCAGACCGGCCCCCCCTCAGGCCCACACCGCTGGGGGTGGGTAAACGCGTGGAGAGGGCATGCATGTCTTTTTTTGGAAAAAAAAAACCCCAAAACTTGAGGAAAGGATGTGCAGCTTCCCTTATCCACACTGTGGTTCACAGCCCCTCACATTCAGGAAGTTCTCTCTGATGTCTGGTCCCAGTCTCTCCTACTGCAGCCCATTTCCTCCTCTTCCTCTGGAAGTGCATTGAAGAAGCCTTTTCCTCCTGAGGACCTGAGACAATTAGTCTTTTTTTTTTTTTTTTTTTTTTTTTTTCTTTTTGTGGTATGCGGGCCTCTCACTGTTGTGGCCTCTCCCGTTGCGGAGCACAGGCTCCGGACGCGCAGGCCCAGCGGCCATGGCTCACGGGCCCAGCCGCTCCGCGGCATATGGGATCCTCCCAGACCGGGGCACGAACCCGTATCCCCTGCATCGGCAGGCGGACTCTCAACCACTGCGCCACCAGGGAGGCCCGACAATTAGTCTTTAAGCCGCAGAAAGCTTGTTCCCAACAGGAGGGCAGTTGATTAGGAGTAAGAGGAACTGAATGAAGATTACGGCCTGGGAGAAGAGACCGAGCACGAGGGGGATGTAAGGAGCGGCCTTCAAATACCAGCTGTCCTTATCTACAGGCTGTGTGACCTTGGCCAGATTATTTAATCTCTCGGGCCCTCAGTTTCCTCACCTGTAAAATGGGATAATGCTTGCCTTGTGAGCATTGGTTATGAGGAATAATGATCGTGAAAGCAAAGAGCCCAATGTTAAGCCCAAGGCATCATTAGTACCTGCTGAGTAATTGTTGTTACTTCAGTAACGTTATGAAAATGCACCTCCAGACCAGGGCCAGGAAGAGGTAAGGCAAGTGAGGCACCTGGGGTGCAAAATTGGAGAAGGTATTGCTCTTAGGGTTGTGCATCCTGAGACTAAATGCCTCCTTAAATTTTCTGCCCTAAGCCTCACTCTAGTCCTTCCCTTGCTTGAGACTCCCGGGCTTGAGGCCCCAGAGCAGAGTCATCCACAGATAGCAAGACTTGGCTGTCAAGTGGCACCAGGCCCAAACTCTGCCACCTGCTCCTGAGCTGGGTTCGAGTTGTCCTGCTTGGGAGCAAGAGGCATTCTGGAAGACCCCTGGTGGGGCAGTGATTTGGCTACCCTCAGCTTTGGAAAGCCTGGGTTCCTCTTGGAATTGGGCAGGGGGAGGGGCCAGGTGGGGGAGGGGCCATCCTTGTCGGGTTCCATCTGCTTCATCCTTCTACAGCTGAGTCTGAGGAAGAAGGAAGAGCAGAGTCCGCCAACCGAGAGCCAAGAGCTAACCCTGCCTGCAGGCTGGCTGGGGATTGGAGTGAGGGGCAGTGGGTGAGCTCAGTGATGGGCTTTATAAAACCTGGGTGCCCACCTGAGTCCTGCCATGCACGTAACTGTGAGAGGCTCGGCGAGTCATACCCGCACCTCTCTGTACCTCAGTTTCCCCATCTGTGAAATGGGGAGGGAGGAGATGGTGTCTGAGGAGTGGTGTGCAAAGATGGTGTGTGTGTGTATGTTTCCGTGCTAACGGTAGGGTGACAGCCGAGGCTTAGTGGGTCTCTGCCAGCCACTGGAACTCCGGGGCTGTGGCCTTGGGAGACCACAGCCCTGATGGCCTGGGAGCTTTCTCTAGTATACCCAAGCTTCCCTGCAGGGCCTAGGGCAGGGGCAGCCTCAGGGGAGAACACCCACCCCCACCCCGCCCCGTGATGAGTTAGTTCCCTTGCCTTTTTCATTCCCATTAGCCCCAGAGCTGGCAGTGCATGGAAAGCAGAGAAGCAGGACTTCAATCCCAGGAGGACTGGGGTGGAAGGGAGGGGTGGGGGGGGAGCGCAGCATGCCTGCTGGGCTGTGTTTGCAAACACTGCAGGAAAACACTGGGTGTTGAGGTTGGAAGGGGTTTTTGGAAATTTTTAGCTCCTCAGAAGGCCTCTCCACCAGGACGTTGAAGGCAGGCGTCTGATGGCTGGCCCTGTGGCTGGCCCCCAGCTGGTGTGGGGGAAGGGTGGGAGCAGAGGGCTGGTGCTCAGGTGATTTGCTGGCGGGAGAGAAGTTTCTCTTGCCCTGCTGAGGCCTGTGCTTTCTAATGTCGACTCCCTGGTCTGCATTGTGTCAGACCCAGGAGGGACGGGGTAGGAGGGGCAAGGTGGGGCAAGGTGGGGCAGGGTGGGCTGGGAGAGGGCCTGGCCTTGGACCTGTGCAGTCGGAGCTGATAAATAACAGCTCACAGGTACTGAGAGCTTCCTAAGTGCCAGGCCCCGTTCTGAGTGCTTTCTGTGCTTCATCTCATTTGCTTCTCACAAAAGAGGACCCTTCCTGCTGAAGAGCAGCAAGGACAGAGTGACCTGCTTGAGGTCACAGAGTTAGTAGCAGAGAGAGTCAGGACGTGGCCCAGCCGTCTGCTGCTAGTGCTTTCAGACTAGACCAGTGGTTTTCACAGTGTCATCCCCAGACCTGGAAACCTGTTCGAAATGCACATTCTTGAGTCCCTCTCTAGGCTACTGGATCCGACCCTCTGGGGAGGGCCCAGCCACCCGTGTGTCCGTCACCAGCCCTCCAGGTGATTGGGAGGCACACTCACGTTTGAGACCCCCGGCTCACACTCTGCCCCGTCGGGGTCTCTTGGGAGGCTTTCCCCAGAGCAGGACGAGGGGCTCTTCAGGGCCTGTAATGGGCCTGGGGCAGGTACTCTTGTCTCCGGTTGCTCCATCCCACCCCATTTCTGAACCTTCTGACCCCTCACCCCCCACCCCAGTCAGGGAGGCTGATTATATAGACTGTGAAGAGTGAGGGCTTTGGCACTGGGAGGTCTGGGTTCAGAGTCAGTCCTGTTGTGTAGACTCTGCACGCAGAAGGTCCCTGTGATGTGCCCTCCAGGCCTTCTCCTCCCCACAGAAAGCCAGAGCAGCTCAGAGCGGGGGCAGTTGGCCTGTTCTGCCCAGCCCATGGCTCCACGTGAGCATTACAGAGCCCTGGACCAGAAGAGATGGGTGGAGGCTCAGAGGGCTGGGGCAGGCTGGCACTGCTGCAGAGGACTCCCCTGGGTGAGGCCGGGTGGTGGTTGGAGGCTGAGGGGAGACCCTGGTCCTGACTGTCAGGCAGCTCCCTAGAGCTCAGTCTGGGGAAGGGATCCCAGGGGATTTCCTGTGGGCTCATTTGCCTCCTGCCCGGTGGCCTATGGCTCAGGAGTGGGGTTCTGGGGGCTGGCTGGGTGAGGATTAGGGCTGGGCTGGCTGGGGACAGACTGTGGCATCTTGACTCCCCCTGCAGAGCCATCCTCAGACTCCAGGTGGGCCCACCTAGGGGGCTGGGAGGGGCTGGCGGATAGGACACCCCCAGCTCCTGCTCGTTGCTGGACTCTGTCTTCCCTCAACCCTCCCAAGCTGCCTTGACCCTGAACTACACAGGGGGTTTCACCCACCTGGAAAGAAGTTTTGGCCTCAGTCTCTTGTCTCCCAGGCAGTAGGGGAAAGTCTGGGCGTTTTTAGAAAGAGCGCAACTGCCTTCAGCTCAGCCCACTTCCTTCCTCCATCCCTGTCTTGGCCCAGTTCTCCTCCCGGATGCCAGAACGTTTCACAGGTCATTCCGTCCACTCCCCTGTCTTCAGACATGAACAGCTCACCCTCGGGTCCCGGGATGGGGTTGGGGCAGGTGCTTCCTATTCAGAGACCCACTGTCTAAACCTGGTCCATAGTCGTCTCAGCAAAGGCTTGTTTCCATGACCTTGACATTCATGTCCATGTCCATCTGTGTGATTCAAGGGCCCCTCTAACCACATCACTGAGTTGGAAATGGAGCCCTGGAGACCGTGGTCAGGAGGTGGCCCCGGAATGGGGAGTTTCTCTCTCATTATGGGGGAGAGAGCCCACGGAGCCCACGTTTCAGGATGCCTTTGGTAGGAAGTTGGTCTGCGCAAGGGAAGGATGGCACCAGGGTGAGGGACAGGATCAGTCCACGGGTGTTTACTGACGGCTCGCTACACATACAGCACAGTCTCCGGCCCGAGGGCTATGGCAACTCAGTTGGTAAAAATGCTGCTTTGAATCTGTTTCAGAGGCAGGTGGGATAAGAATCACAAATAAAAATAAAACTAGAGTTGGGGAATTAACACATAGTCCCACAATGAGATTATTCACACGCTCAGGACCAGATAGGTAGCTCAGACAGTGAGGCTTACTGGAGTTCTGAGGTGCGAGAGAGAGACCCCTTTGCTGGGGTGTTCAGGGAGGGCTTCAAGGAGGAGAGCTAGTAAGAAAAGAGGAGAAGCTGCTCCGCAAACAAAAGCCCAGATGTGGGAATAGCGAGGGGTCTGGATGGAAGAGAGTTTTGGGGCAAGGAAATTGAGGTCTGCAAGGGGGCAGGGCCAGAGGTGGGGATGGCCCTTGAAAGCCCACCGAAGCATGAAGACTCCGGCAGGCCTGGTATCCGGGGCTGCTGGGGTTTCACACAGCATGAAGTGTAGAGACCCAAGTTGGGGTTCCAACCCTTTTGTCCCCCTTAGTGGTCAGTGGCTTTGGTCCACTCATCTAATTTCTCTTTATTTGTAAAGTGGGGCTTTAAGGTAGCAATAGTACTTACCTCGCTGGGTTCTTGTGAATAAATGAAGCGGCTGGTGTAGGCACACATGCCTGGCAGGTAGGAACAAGAGTCACTTACTTGCTTCTTGTTCCTTTTTGAGGGGTCGGTGACTGTCGGAGTTAGGGGCCTTAGTGAGTTTTGTCAAGCTGGATGCTTCTAGGACCAATAGGATTGTCTTTCATTTTCCAGACTCTGCCCCCCAAGCTTGGGGTCGGCACATTATGTCTGAGTCTTGGGTTGGCACCACCGGTGCTATCTCAGGAGGCCTTCTGCCCATCACGGCCACCAGCCCCGGGGAGAGAGCCAACCTGGGGATGTTTGCCCTGAGGCCTCATGCTGTTTTCTCCCTCTGCCCACAGCCCGTCAACACTGAAACTGCTCCAAAGAATGTAGTGGACACGGTGAGTGACAGCAGGTAGGGCGGGGTGAGCGCCTGGGGAGGCCGGGAAAGCATAACGAAAAGATTGGGGGGAAAGTGAACAGGTGTGTTTGAGGACACCCTTCTGGAGTAGATCTGGGGAACTTGGGGGAAGGATGGAGACATGGGTGGCACTGAAAGCTGGATATCGGAGCATCCCCTTGTGTGTTCGGAAATGGATTGCTGGGGAGCTAGGCAGACGGGGAGGGAGAGGCCCGTGGTTAAACGTGGGCTTCTTTATTAGATACGTAGAATGTGAGAAAGCCAGGCAGATCTTTCCAAACACGTCTTTCTGACCTAGCAGAGAGGCGATTTCCTCAAGGCTGCGTGGAGGAGGAAGGGAAGGGAGTGGGTGGGTCGTGTGGTGGGGAAACCGAGGCTGGCAGCTGAGAGGCGTCTCCTGGCAATGGCCGGAACGGAGTGATGGGCTCAGAGATGGAGGACTTGGGTTCCTCTCCGAACTCCTCCAAGGTTCTATTTGTGAGACTGTAGCAAGTCCTGAGCCTGTCTGTGCCTCAGTTTTCTCACCTGCAGAAATGGGAATAATAATATCTCCCCCAGGAGAGACACAAATGAAAGGGTATGGTTGGCTCTGAGGGGCCGTTAGTGGACAAAGAAATGCTACACAAACAACCCAGCCCCCTCCCAGGCCCTTGTGCCAAGCCCTCACCCCCACCACTGCCACACCCAGCAGATGAAAGACCTGGTACCTTTCGATGACTTTCCTCGACTCCCCTCTCTGACTGCCTTTTCTTTGTCTCCAGGGAGAAGGAGCCTTCCGGGGTGGAAACACACGGAAAAGCCTTGAGGAAGATGTAAGTATTCGGAAGGGAAGGAGGAAGATGCGGCGAGTCCCTGGGGTGAGGGGGACGGGGGAGGCAGATGATGCCTAACACCTGTCTTGTTTGGTGGGCGTCCCCGCAGCCTCCTCTGTAGAACTGCTCAGCTCAATTCCGGAGTGGGGAGAGGGGCTGGGAGGGTGAGCAGGTCCCATGACTTAGACACTGGGCCTTAGTCTTGGCTTCAGCCTCCAGCCCAGCTGGATCCAGAGTTGGTTTGCCCAGTCACTGAGGCAGACCTTAGTGCTGCAGGGTGGGGAGGGAGGGAAGCAGAGGCTGCTGTGCGAGGCCTCGCTGGGTGGTGAGCAGTCACCAGGGCAACGGCCAGGGGAATGGGCGACACTGCAGCAAGAGGGACTGGGGGCAGAGATGAAGAGGGACTCCTGGGCTCTTGGAGGGTCATCAGCCCCTGGGGAATCGCAGGCTCTGCTTCTTCGGAGGGAGAAGCCTTTGAAAATGGGCCAAATGCCATTGATTCAGGAGGGAATGGGAACATGGGCTGGTTGGTCTCACGGGCTCCTCCTGCCCTGCTGTTTTGGTGGAGGGCGATGGGCAAATTCCTTAACTGGAAGGACCCCAGGGAAGGGAAGAGGGGCTCTCCTGGGACCCTGCTTTGAGCCGAACTTGTGCCTGGGCTTGTCCTCACACCACCTCCAGGGGCAGATGCCCGTCAATGTCGGATCTTCCTTTTTTTTTTTTTTTTTTGCGGTACGCGGGCCTCTCACTGTCGTGGCTTCTCCCGTTGCGGAGCACAGGCTCCGGACGCGCAGGCTCAGCGGCCGTGGCTCACGGGCCCAGCCGCTCTATGGCATGTGGGATCCTCCCAGACCGGGGCACGAACCCGTGTCCCCTGCATTGGCAGGCGGACTCTCAACCACTGCGCCACCAGGGAAGCCCCCTTTCTCTTTTTTCCCTGCCCTTCTCTGACAGTTTGCCCCTCTGCTGGCCTCTCCATCCTCGCCCGCCTTGATCTGCAGAGGAACAGGGAGTGGTTTTGGCGGTTGGCACGGGGGAGCTGTTGATGGCATGAGGCCCTATCATCTGACAGCTGCCTGACCCATGGTGGGGAGGGCCTCGGAGGGAGGTGCTGGGCTGCTGCAGGCAGCACACTTCTGTGGTGAGCCCACCACCTCTGTCACATTGCCCTGGGCCAGCCCCGCAAGGCCAGCCCGGCAAGGTGGAGGTGTCCCCTGGGCCGCACAGGGCCCCGCCAGGAAGAGCAGAAACATGCCTCTCAAATTAATGGGCAAGGCTCTGTTCAAGGTATGCACGGGTCCTATGGGCGTGGAGTACACATGCTGGGATGGACCCTTGTCCGAGTTTGTGATGTTTCTGGGGCTGGGGTACAGGGGAGAAAGTAATTTTCTTGTGTGCCTGCTACTAAAGATTAACTAGCTTAATGCACACAAAGCGGATACTATGTGCTCAATAAATGTTAACCGGTCTTATTACTGTTATTTTGGCTAAGGGCCAGGAACTGGGCTGGGTATATATTTTTGTGTGTGTGTGTGTGGCCGTGCTGTGCAGCATGTGGGATCTTAGTTCCTCCACTAGGGATCAAACCTATGCCCCCTGAAGTGGCAGCGTGGAGTCTTAACCACTGGACCACCAGGGAAGTCCCCATTGGCTGGGTATTTTTTGATTCCCGTGACATCCCGCTATGGAAGATGCTGTGGCCCCACTTTATAGGTGAGGAAACAGAGGCTTGGAGGGGCTCACTGACTCAATGAATGTCTTCCCCATCCCATCCTGGGACTGCTGCCTGGATCTGGTGTTTCCAGGGCTCCCAACCCTTGGCCAGGGGACAGGGCGATGGTGTGTGAACCAAGCCTTTTAGCCAATGGTCTGGACACTCTTATAAGCTGAGTCCTAGAGCAGTTGCTCCCCACAACTCCAGCCTGGGCCAGACAGATCCTACAAGGTAAGGCTGTAGCAAGAGAGAGTGAAGTTAGACATCATGGAGAACTTTTTGATGCAAGGGTGTGTATGACCTTGGTCCTGGAGAAGAAAGAGGTTGCCGCTTAGTTGGAGTGAGAGGTTTTTTAGGAGAAAGTTCTGTTGATCTGGGATGAAAGTGTGTGTGTCTGTGCATGCCGGGGTGGGTAAGGGTGGTGTCTTGCCTGGATATGGGAGAAGGGACAAGATGAGTTTTGGTCTAGTTAGTTTAGTTAAAGGAGTTCATGAAAGGCTAAGCAAGTGAGCAGATTCCAGAATGGCACGAGTACTGCAAAGGAAGAGAGAAAACCTAATTTTTGAGGATCCCAGACACCTGTTCCAGGTTGAGTGACCGCAGGGTCCCCTCCCCAGCCACTGGGTTCTCCTGCAGTCTGCCTCGGGTGAGGAGACCCGTTTCCGAAGCGGCATGGTTGCTGCTCTGGGCCTGCTGCTGTGATAATGTGCCTGTTTGTTGAGCTGTTTTCCTGTCTCTGGCCCGCAGCCCAGGACTCACAGGGCAGGAATGGCTGTTTTCCTCCAACGGGGTTGGTGTGTTGCAGAGTTTGTGGATGATGTGCTGTGTCGCACTTTGTTTTGGAAAAATCCAGGCGGGTGGGCAGGAAGGAGAGAGGAAAGGGTGTGGCTGGAGGGGCTGGTGCGGAGGGGAGGGGGTGGCCACAGCCCCCAGAGGAGTCATAGGGGTGGGGAAGGGCCCCTGACGTAGATTGGTCACCAATCTCTGCCTGCCTGACATGGCCCCTGGTGTTGCTTCCAGACCCTCCTCCCAACTGTGCCCCCTGGGGACTTGGGCTCCGGAAACAGCTTTTCTTTTGGTCCAGAGCTGTTGTGTTTGGTCTATGAACCTCAAAGGAAGGCAGGACTCTTCCCACACAGTCATTGCTCCAAACCAACCCCACCCAGGTCCTCGGGTTCCCACTCTTGCTACATGGCGGGGAGGAAGAAGGCAAAAGACGGAGCCGAGGGTCATAGATCTTGAGCCGCCCTGGAGCATCTATCTGAGCGGTGGTCTGCAGCTCCCGCCTGCAGTGAGGACCAAAGCCAACAGAGTTGGCCGAATCTGTAGCAGGAAGGGTGAGGGTTAGATACCAGGAGGAACTGCCTGATAGCAAGAGAAGTAAGACGCTGTTTGAGGAAGGCTGTGGAATTTCCTTTCACAGTGTCCTTTAAGCAAAGGAGAGACTGTGTTTTGGTGATGATGATAGGGGAGAGGTCTTGGTGCCTAGGGAGTTGGATCAAAAGTCCTATTATTGATCTATGTCTTGGGTGGAGCAGGGAAGAAGTTCAGAGCATGTGGGTAAAGGACTTTGACAGCCCCAGAGAGGAAAGGAATGGAATTACAGGCAGACAGAGAGCTTATTTTTCTTTATAAAATAAAGCATTTAGAGTACTCTTTGTAAAGCCCTCTGGTAGTTTTTCCTGGGGGCTCAAAGTGGAGCAGGTATATCACACAAGACTGTGCTGTACCCATTTTACAGATTGGTCAGTGAGACCAAGCGACTGCTTCTTACACTGGCTTCATGGATGAGTATCTTCCTTTGTAGAATGTAAGCTCTCTGAGGTCAGGGACCTCATGCACAGCCCTCAGTGAAGTTCACTGAATGAGAGAATGCACATGACGATGGGGAGCAGAGAGGACAGCCTCCCTCTTGAAAACGGCCTGTGTGATTAGGCAGCTGCTGAAGGTGCCCCGTCTCTAGCCCTGCATGTGGGAGGTCACTGTGTTTCTTGGAGCGTTAAGTTGTGTTGCTCACATGCTCCGCCCCCTCCCCCGACCCATTTCTGGTTCTCCGGTTCTCCTTGTGACTCTTTCCACCAACCCTCAGACGTGTTACCTGTGCACGTCTGCTTTCTGCCAGTGAGTGTCACATGCCCCCAAACTTTGCAGAAAACAGGAAGCACTGTCAGTTAGAGGGCAGCCCAGTGATTCATCAGGGGATGACTGTCCAGCTGTTCGTCCCAGTCCTCTGTGCTGGGGTCACTGTCCAGGGCAGTTTCTTCCCCTGCCCCCCACCCCCCCTCCCACCCCAGCCCGGCAGAGCAGAGCCAGCTTGGACTTTGTCTTATCACCTCTGGAGGCAGTATGGCCAGACTCTGCTGGGGCCAAGTTTTTATTTATCTTTCCTGGTTTTTTGGGGTGGGGAGGCTGAGGAATGTGGAGTGTTGTAACATTGGGGAAGGGGGCTGGAGAAGCGAGCGGGAGCTGGCTCTCCTGCCCTGTCCATCCCTCTCGCCCCTGTGCCCGTGGCGGCTCCCGGCTCCCCTCGGCTCCCCTCGGCTCCCCTCGGCTCCCCAGTCCCCCTGCCAAGCCCGTCTCAATATCACATTGTCTCTCTGAGCTCCCTGGGCCTGGCCCTGTGTTCCTGGCCACACCTCCAGCCTTGGCTATGGTTGTGGCTTCCAGCTGTTAGAAGCAGCTGTGGCAGCCTCCTCCAAACATGGCTGTGGATCAGCAGTAGATGGAACCCGAGGGGCTATTTATAGCAGGGTGGCCCTGGGGCCTGGAGCAGGGCCTAGGGCCTGGGGAGATTCAGCGGCTCCTCATCAGGGACCAGCGAAACGGAGACGGATGAAGTGTTGGGTTTCTGCGTTCCTCTGAGTGGGTAGTTTTGGAACAGCCTGGTTTGGGTCTTGAAAACCAAACACAACTCAACCCCTCCTTACTGCCCCCGCCTTCGCGCACCCCCCACCTCCCCAAGCCTGACTCATGCAAACCCAAGCCCTCAGAGCCAGGAGAGCTGGGGAGACAGAGAAACTTTCCACCCTGACAGCCCCCCTTGGCTGTTTCCTCCTTCTGCTGCCTCCAAGGCTGAGCTGTTCAGAGCTGGGCGGCGGCCCAGGCAGAGGGGACTCTGGCCGCAGCCTTCTTACGGGAGCCTGGGTAGAGAGTCCTCCTCTTAGCGGGGCTGCCCTGACTTTGGGCTCAGCTGGGAGCTGGGCCTCAGAGCCCACCCACCCCTGCCTCGTAGGCGCTGTGGGGCCTGGAGAGGGCTGAAGGGGGCTCCTCTTCTTGGGACCCCAGTGGTCCAGCCCGAAATCTGAGGGTGAATCTTGCTGGTCATCTGTTTCTCCTCTCCTTGGTGGATTGTGGTTCCGTCTCCTCCAAGAGGTAGATGCAACTTGGTGGTCAGGAAAGGCCGGTTTTGGGGAGGCTCAGGGATGTTTGGAAGGTGCCAGTGGGCTCAGAGGGCTCTGGCTGCGCCTGGGAATGTGCAGGTTGGACGTCCGATTCTGCATCGAGCGAGGTGGCTGAAAGGATGGTGGCAGCTGGTGATGCAGGGTTTTGCTTTACTGCAGGGGTGAATGTTTGGCTGTATCGCTAACTACCCTTTTAATTGTACTTGATGTAATAATGGTAAGAGCGTCTAAGCGCCTTATATGCATAATTCCCTTTAATCTTCAAGCAATACCATAAGGATTGTTCCTTCTCACTGGTGACATTATAGAGGCTCAGAGCGTTAAGTAATGCGAGGCTGCCCAGCAGGAAGCTGTGGGACTCTGATCCTGTGCTTTCATCACCGTGCTGTTGGGTTGCCCTGGGATGTTTTGGACACCGACTTGGGTCCATTTGCCTAATTTTGTACAAGTTGACAACCCTGGAGATGGGAATGGGTGAGGGGGGTAACAGACAATGGACAGTGGGTCCTTAGGAGCATGATTTGCTGCCTAGCCCTGGTTGGTACACACCATGCCTGGCTGCTTCTTGTCTCAAAACTTTTGATTGAATGAGCCGGTGTTGCTGCTTTAAAGGAGGGGAATGTGGGCAGCTGGTGGCCAGAGGAGAAATGTTCAGAGCTGGGCAGAGCGGGGCTGGCGCTCTCATCTTTCTCCTTCTTTCATGGTTGCCATCTCTATTCTCCACTTGGGGTCACTATTCTGATGTCCAGCGAATCCAGGTGAAATGCGTTTCCATCAGTTTAGTAACTGTTTTATTGAGTGTGTACTCAGCGCACGTGGCACCAGCCCAGGCGTGGTGCATTTCTCAGCATTTGGGATTTCTCCCTTGCCCAAGGAAAGAGAGCCCTTCCCCTCGGGGGCTCGCAGGCACACTGGCGTGCTCATGTGGGATTGGCATTGATCGCTTTTGGCTTTGAGTTGCTGTGTTGCTGGGCTTTAGGGTGCCTGGGCTGGAATGCTGGCAGAGGCAGGAGAAGGGAATCTGTGTTTCCCCGTGGCCCTGACAGCTCGCGTGGACAGCTCTCTGCTGTTCTCCTGCCATCCAGCCGGCCACTGCCCTAACACTGCTTCTCTCTCTTTCCCAGAGCTCCACCAGAGTCACGCCAAGTGTCCAGCCCCATCCCCAGCCCATCAGGTATGCCTGGGCCATGGGGGACGCAGTGGGTGCAGGCAGTGAGGTCACTGTGGGTGTTCCCAGCAAGTCATGCCTCTGGGTCTCCGAGACCAAAGTCACAAAGCACGTGATAGGGGGCACGGGCAGACATGGAAGCCACAGCGAGAGGATGCAGGTAGATGCCAGTGGGAGACTCAAAAGTTTTAGCTTGAAGCCAGTCCTTGAGTTGGATTCTTCATTTACCTGCATGATCTCATCTAGTCCTTGCAACAACCCTGCAAGGTAAGTATTTTATTCCCATTTGGCAGATGAAGAAACTGAGTCTCAGGGAGGTGAGGCAATTTGTTAAAGGTCACACAACCGCTAAGAGGCAGCCCTTGGATTTGCATTCAGGACCGGCTGGCGCTGATGCCTGTGCTAGATCCCGTTCTTCTCCACGGGCAGAGGTTTCTGATATTGGAGGGTCCGCTCTGCGACACATGGGATCTTCCCGGACCAGGGCATGAACCCGTGTCCCCTGCATCGGCAGGCAGACTCTCAACCACTGCACCACCAGGGAAGCCCCAGAGTCTTTTTTTCCTGGGTCCAGGTTCTCTGGTTTTTTGGCTTGGGCCCTTCCCTCTCTGACTCCCCCCTCACCCCTGAGGCTCCTGAGATGAGTGAGAATCTGGCCCCAGGGATATGGACCACCAGTCAGAGAGGGTCTGGTGTGTAGCTGAAGCTCCCAGTGGGTTGTAGTCCAGCTGCCAGCTGTCCACAGAGACTGGTGGGGTCCTTTAGAGGATCCCCTCCTCCCCTACAGAGGAGAATCACCTTGGGGTGGGTGGGTGCAGAGTGCAATGCTGAGGTTGTCCAGGTGGTGGTGCTGTTCTGCCTTGAGTAGGAGCCCCACCCCCAAAGGCTGCAGGACAAGGAAAGAACCGGACTCAGAGGCCAAATTCAAAGTGGGCTCCCAGCGCACTGGCCCCTCTGCTACTTGGTCCCTGTCATCGCCACCACAGAGGAGCTGAATGTCACCCTTGGCTCTCCTATTTCCAAGCCCCATCTACACAGTTGGGCTCGGAGCTAACCGTGGTGGAGATCTGTATTCTGTCCCGTTTCTTGGTGTCCCGGGGCTGTACCCCCCATGCCACCCCGTCACTTTGAAACACCCCATGGTATTCCTCCCGCTGCCCCTCCAGTCCCAACTTTACCCCGCAGAAGTGAAGGGTTATCATCATGAACTCTGAGTTGCCCACTTGGGCAGAGCAGGGAAGCAGGACCCTAGGAGGCTGGGGTGATGGCGTAAGAAGGGGAGGGTGTGAGGTGACCCCAGAAACTGCAGGTGGCTTCAGAATGGCATGCCAGTGTCCTGAGACCCATTTCCCCTTCCCATCAGTTCCCCAGTGGGCACCCTGGACCCTCCTTTGGAAGAGCAGTTGGGTGAGGTGTAAAGGTGTGAGACCCCACCTCCCCTCACCCGGTGCCCAGCCCAGGGGGCTCCCCACCTCTCTGAGGAGCTCCGGTGGCACTGGGATGTCTGGGGATCACCTGCCGCTGCAGCAGCCCCCTCTGCTTCCTGAGCCCTTAGAAATCAGGGAGGTCACTGGTAGGAAGCAGCCCTGCGGGGCAGTGGGAGCTGCCAGAGGTGGGGAGAGAGCCAGGGAACAAAGGGCAGGAGCTGTCCTGCTTCTGGGGAGGGCTGGAATGTGTGCTGTGGTCTGGCTTACCTGGAGCCCAGGTGAGCATGTCACCTGAGCTGCCCCTGCTCCTGAGGGGCCTCCCCGCCTACTCCACAGCTCAGAGCAAGGGGAGGGCAGCAGAAGGCTAGCTCCAGGATGTGAGAGGACCCAGTTCAGGCTCTCCTTCTTTTTCCGGAGCCATCCGGGGATCCTTCGAGAAACTTCTGCCAGACCAGGCGGCCACAGTATATTAGGAGGCTGAGCTGGACTCCCGGGCCCTGGCTGGTTCTGGCCCTGGCTCTGACGTCTGACCTCTGGGATCACAGGTTGAAGGCCATGCTGACAGGATTGATGAGCACCTAGGATTGGTGTCATCACTCTTTGGTCCTGAAATGGCCTGAGATCCTTGCCAGCTCCTGCCAAGCTCTGTTCTCCCCGACGCTCCCAGACTGGGCTTGTGGGCTGCATCGGCCTTGCCAGGGGAAGCCTCTGGCCTTGGCTCTGGGTCAGGGAGCAGCCAAGCCCCCTGGGTTAGATCTGGGGGCCACGTAGAGTGTGTAGGGGGTGTAGATCCCTGGACCTTGTCCTGGGGGCCTGGATTCTGATCAGGACCCGCCTCTGCTTACTGTCTCCCCAGAAACATGAGTGTGAGCCGGGCCACAGAGGACAGCTGTGAGCTGGACCTGGTGTACGTCACTGAGAGGATCATCGCCGTCTCCTTCCCCAGCACAGCCAATGAGGAGAACTTCCGGAGCAACCTCCGTGAGGTGGCCCAGATGCTCAAGTCCAAACATGGAGGCAACTACCTGGTGAGGATGGGGCCCCTTGCCCGCTGGTCCAGTGCCCCATCCTTTCTGCTTGCCACCTCCTCCTGCTGGTGTCTTGTCCCACCTGCCCCTGAGCCAGCTCTTCCTCTTCTCTCCCTGCACCTGCCCTTGGCCCTAAGGAGTGTCTCTGCAGCTGGGATGCAGCATCTGGAGACAAGTCGTGTGTGTGTGTGTGTGTGTGTGTGTGTGTGCACACGTGCGTGCTTGTCCATGTATGTGTGTGTGTGTGGTTTGTATGTTTGTGTGTACGTGTGGGTACATGCATGTGCGTGTGGGTGTACGTACGTGTGTTGACCAGGAGGAGAGAATAACAGTAAAAGCTCACGTTATTGAGCCCCGGTGATGAGCCAGGCCCTGTTCTAACTCCTTTCCACATATTTAACACCACGACAGTCCTAGGAAGCAGGTTTGTCGAGAACACAGAGAGGTGGGGTATTTGTCTAAGGTCGCAGAGTCAGGAAGTGGCAGAGGTGTCATACTGTCGGTGCCTGTGAGCAGTCTTAGGGCAGAGTTGTGGCAGAGTGTGTCTTGAGAGACCTGGTGTTGCTGACACCGGGATCATACCTGGCACAGGAGGATCTCCTAACCAGTGTGGAGGAAGTCCCCTCCACCCCCCACCATGGTCTCTAATGTCAGAAGGGCTGGCCTGGGGGATTGGATCTATCCTGGCCCCAGGGGAGCGCTCAGGCCTGCTTTACAGGGAGGTACTTGTGGGCTGGACCCACAGACTGGACATACCATCATGAGGGGCTGCCCTGGGAGGTCTGAGCCGAGCTGGGGTGTAGCGGCTGTATTAGGTCCCTAGGGCTGCTGTAACAACCTACCACAAATTAGGTGGCTTAAAACAACAAAATTAATTTTTTCACAGTCTGGAAGCTAGAAGTCCAAATCAAGGTGTCAGTGGGGCCATACTCCCTCTGAATCCCCCAGGGGAGAACCCTGCCTTGCCTCTTCCTATCTTCTGGTGGCTCCCGGCAGTCCAGTGGCTCCTTGGCTTGTAGTGGCCTTGCTCTAGTCTCTACTTCTGTCATCATGTGACCTTCCTTCTTTCCTGTGTCCGTGTGGCCTCTCCTCTTCTTAGAAGGACACCAGTCATTGGATTTGGGGCCCACCCTGAATCCAGGATGATCTCATCTCCAGATCCTTGACTGCTTACATCAGCAAAGGACCTATTTCCAAATAAAGTCGCATTCTGAAGTTCCACGTGGATGTGAATTTTTGTGGGATACTATTCAGCCCTCTACGGAGACCCGTCTGTCAGCTATGTTGGACATTGTTAAGAGTCTGGCTTTAAACATCAGAATGTTGTGGGTTGGAATGCTGCTCTGCTCTCATCAACGATCTGATCTTGGCACTTAGCCTCATTAAGCCTTAGAATCCCCATCTGTAAAATGGGTCTACTTACCTCTATGGTTGTGGAGAGAATTAAGGCAGGTGGTAGGTGTAAAGCCCTTAGTGTGGCCTGGCAGGCTGTGGACACTGTAACACTGAAGTGTTAGCCATTGTTAACGGCATAGAGTGTGTTCCTTTATGGCCTCAAGAGTGGACCAGAAGCCGTCTAAGATCCTGCCCTATTTCAGGAGCCCAAGATTCCACGGGTTTTTGCTGCGTCCTGCCTGTTCCAGACCCTGCAGTCCTCTTCTCTCCCCAGGCGACATCACAGGGGTCTTGAGTTTCCCAGACCATGAGGTGGATGTGGGGAGTTCTGCACGCCTCTTTCAGAGGTGGAGAAGGGAATCCAGAGGTTGGGGGATTCCCGTGGGATGTGGTCAGGTGTTGGGAGGTGTGTGCTGGGAGAGGGGTGTCAGGGGTCTGAGAGGGCTGACCCAGCACAGTTTGCACCCTCCTATGGAGGGCGTCCGACCACTTACATCTTCGTGCGGTGAGCTTCTGAAGTCGACATGTGAAGAGGAAACCAGAGGTGGCCAAATGCTTATCATTTGACACTACTGGATTTCCATTCAGTGTGGAGAGATGCCCACCTTGGGGGTGGCATGTGGGACCTGAGACAGGTTCTGTCCCCTTCTCATCTTCAGTTCAGGATGTCCGCTCATCCAGGGGAGTGGCTGTGTGTCTACATACTTGTTTCTCTCTCCCTCTTTATCCTGAGAACCTGTAGTTGAGTTCCTGTCCATCAGTGTGTATCTGGTAGGACTCCATGTATGGTGATGTAGGTAGAATTTCCAGCAGGGAAGAGAGAGAGAGAGAGAGAGAGAGAGAGAGAGAGAGAGAGAGAGAGAGAGAAAGGGCCAACCTTCTCATAATCTCTTCCTTTTCCTCCTTCTAGCTTTTCAACCTCTCTGAGCGGAGACCTGACATCACAAAGCTCCACGCCAAGGTGAGTCCATGGCTGTTTGGGGTGGGGAGGGATTCTCCCTGCCTGGAAGAGGGAACAGGGGGGCTCCCTTCCTCTGAGGTTCCCACATTAGAATCTTGGGGGAAAGTTCTATGACAGTTGCAAAGCCCATTCAAACTTACAGTATTTGGAAAATAGAAAATAATATATTTATTGTTTCTGTGATACGAATTACAGAAAGCAAAGCTCAATGCAGTGATTTCCACCAAGGTCTGCCACCTGTGGTGCACACAGGGTCTCTGGGGTGGGGCTGGAGCTGTGAGATTTTGAGTCTTATTGAAAAGTATTCTGGATTTAAACCAGCTGGGAATCACCACCATAGACCCTCCTACAGCCAACTTTCTTTCACTTGCTGTTCAGTGCGCTGTGTGTGGGCTTTGTGTGCCCATCTGCTCTGGCCCCTGGGTTATGGTGCCTGTCGCTGTGTGACCTTGAGCGGGTGGCAGACTTCTCTGGGCCTCAGTTTCCACCTCTGAAAGTGGACGGGCTGGATTAGATGTGCTCTCTGGGCCCTTCCGAGCACAGATTTTCTTTTACATTAAAGTTTTGTGAGTTAAGAAAAGTTTGAAGGAGCCTGATGACTGCTATTCAGATCTGTTCTCTGTCTCGCTCAGGCCTCCTTCGGTTGGCCTGAAAACTTGATGGTTTGTGTGTCCAGGGCCTGGAAAAGAGCCGTGAACAGGCTTCACCTTTCCTTCTTCCTCCCTGAGCCAGATCTCAGGGTTATCTGTGGGAGGAGAGCTGCGGAACAATGCTGGAGGCTCCCAGCACATTTTAAGGTCAAAGTCATATGGAAGGGACCTGGGGCCATTGGCTCTAAGCCTTTGCTTTATGCACAAATCAGAAACTGGGGCCGGGGAAGGGGCTGTGACTGGCCTGAGGCCCACAGGGAGGCAGTGTCAGAACCCAGGGTCTGTAGGCCCGGGTCAGTGTCCTTTGCCTCCACACCCCTGCCTTCCAGAGGGTTGACGTGCAGGGCAGGAACTGAGGCCCCGCTGCTGGTGGCATCGCTGTGGGGCTGGTGCGTGACGTGTGTGGGCACCTCCCAACCACCGCCCGCCTCCCCCCGCCCCCGCCCGTTGACTCTCTGGACTTCTGCCGCTTCTCACTCATGGCTTGGGCCACAGGTACTGGAATTTGGCTGGCCCGACCTCCACACCCCAGCCCTGGAGAAGATCTGCAGTGTCTGCAAGGCCATGGACACTTGGCTCAACGCAGATCCCCACAATGTTGTCGTTCTACACAACAAGGTCAGAGCGGGGGCTGCAGGGTGTCTGTGTGCGTGTGTGTGTGTGTGCGTGTTCATGCCCATGCACGAATATATCCTTGGATGAGTGTATGCACCTGCCCATATCACTGGATTGTGTGAGCATGCAAGTTTGTTTGTGTGTACTCTCCTTCTTGGGGATAATCAATTCTGTCTGGGGTGCACCCCCAGGAAGTGGAGGTACCAGCCCGTGGATCACTCAGGTGTGGTGGACGATCAGCTGTGTTTCTTCTTTTTGAGACTCAGCCCGCATCCACTTCCTACCTCCTCCGATTCTCCCTGAGAACCCCGCCCCTCTCTGCAGCCCCTGCCCGCCTCGCTCTGGGGCAGGAGGGCCAGCCTTAGAAGTAAAGGCTTTTGTGTTTCGGGGCTTTTTCAGGGAAACCGAGGCAGGATAGGTGTTGTGATCGCGGCTTACATGCACTACAGCAACATTTCTGCCAGGTAAGAGGGCCCCGAGCCTCCCATTCTCTGAATATTGACAGCAGAGCCCCCTTCCCCCACCCACCCAAGGCCTCTCCCTCCCTTGGGGTTGGAGGATAAGGACAGAAGAGGTGAGAGGTGCTGAGGACAGGGGGAGGAGCCCCTGGAAAGGAGAATGTCCCTGCCCTCAGCTCTGGGACAGGGGCCGTTGGACAGAGAGCAGGAGAGAGGAGACACCATCCCTCTGTCTGGGGCCCTGGGGAGGGGCAGCCGTGGGAGGCAGGCCCATGGATGGACACCCCGTCCAGTCGGCTTCTTGGGGCCACTTTTCTTTGCCCAACTGCCTTCTGTTTACCTGAGTGAGCAGGGAGGGAGTCACAAAAAAATATTGGATCACATCTGGGTCCAGCAGAGCCATCTGGAAGGTTTCTCATCTATTCCCCTGCTTCTGGCCAGCAGGGGCATCTTCCCACTTAGGTGTTTTGCATCAAGAATAGGAAACAACCAGTGGATGATTCCCATTCTGATTTGGATTTTCAGAGAGGCAGAGGAATCCCTCCATTCAGTCGTTTGATGACAGTTATGGAACAGCCACTGTGCAGACGGCTCTAGGTGCTGGAAATAGAGCAGTGGGCAAAGCCAGGCCACTGCCCTCATGAATGTTAAATGAGTAAACAAACACATCAGTAAGAGCAGGTGATGAGTACTTTGAAGGACGGAGACTAGAGCAAGACGGTGGGGAAAGGAGGCCTCTTGAGGAGGTGATAATTTGAGCAGAATTAAGTGGCGAGAGGGGGGAAGAGCTGAGTCCTATACAGTCCGTGGAGGGGTGGGGTGGGTGGTGGCAGGGGACCTTCCAGGCAGAGAAGAGGGAAGGACAAAGGCCAGCAGTGGGAATTCGAGGGGCTGGCATGTTTGGAGCCGAGTGAGTGAGGGGACGAAGAGTGGGAAGTGAAGCTGGGAGGGGGCAGAGCCTGGGGGCCTTGTACCCTTGATGGGGACTTTGGGGTTTATTCTGAGAGGGATGGGACATCGTTGGAGAGTCAAGAATGGAGAAGCTATGTGATCTGTCTCTTTAAAAAATGATCTCTTTGAGGATGGGTAGAATGCTCTATGAAGGGCTTGCAGTAGGACGGTAGTTTTATGACTTTAAGAAACCTGACCAGCTTAATCTTTGCTTAATGGTCAACATTTCCTGTGCACCTACCGTGTGCCCACATGTGCCAAGCTCTTTGTAGATGTTATCTCACTCAGTTGCCGCAACAGCCTTCAAGGAAGGCACGGTTATCAGCTCATTTGACAGGAAAGAAAAATCAAGTCCAGGAAGGTTAAGTAACCTGCCCCAAGTTGCAGGGCTACTAAGTCAGTGATGAACTTGAGATGGGCTCCCAGGCTGCCTGGCTCCAAGGCCCTTGTGCTGAGTAGTATAGCACACAGGATGGAGAGATGCTGGGGCAGTCCTTTCCTGAAGGCATCTCAGGACAGAGTGGCCGGAGGGCTCTGCAGGTGTGGGAAGCAGGGCTGGGTGGACAAGGGACTCGTGGAGGTTGGCTCCTCTGACCACCTGTCTCTCCCCACAGTGCTGACCAGGCCCTGGACCGCTTTGCAATGAAGCGGTTCTATGAGGATAAGATTGTACCCATTGGCCAGCCATCCCAGAGAAGGTAGGTCTCCAGGGCTCTCGGCCCAGTGCATGTGTGTGTGAGTGCGTGTGCGTGTGTGTGCGTGTGTGCACTCGCTCTACGTGGGAACTAGCCTTGTGTACCCATGGTGGGTGGAGCAGCACGCCTAGGTGGGGGTGTACCAAGCATGCACGTTCAGGTGCCAGCCTGCAGGGGTGGGAGCTCAGGGACTTGGGTGAAGCCATGAGCAGCTGTGTGTGCTCACACTGGGGCATGGCAGTTGGCTGCTGAGGTTGATTCCAGAGAGCAGCAGGGCCAGAGGTGGGGGAGGTACAAGAAGGAAGCTTGTATAAGAAGGCAGTGCCTTTCTCGGTCCTGGCAGCAGGGTTGCTTCCGTGTTTTGATGGGTCTATAGGAGGCTGATGTCACTGCCACCTGCCCTGAGGAGGTCACAGATGTTCGTGATAAGGGTCACCTTCTGCTGTGAGAGCTTTAAAATTTTACAACAGTCTCTCACCCATGTGGTCCACAACAGCCCAGGCAGGAAACAGGACAGGGATGGATTCCTTCATTCATTTGGCAAATTTTAGGTACTCTAGTATGTTCCAAGTGCTGGAGGTATCTAGTTGGACAGGACAGAATCTTTTGCCCTTAGTGAGCTGATATTGTATTGGGAAAGATGGACATTACACAAGTAAATAAACCTTCAAGGTCATGTCAGACAGTGATAAGTGCTTTGATGGGGAAAAGCCCAAAACAACACAACGGGCTAGAGAATGACAGGGGTGGACATGAGGGGCTGATTCCAGTGTGCTGACCTTTCTGAGAAGATGACATGTGAGGTGAGGTCTGAGAAGGGAGAAGGAAACATCTAAGTAAAGGTCTGGGGTAAAGGGTCCAGGTAGAGGGAACAGCAAGTATAAAGGCCACAATGTCTCACTGACTTTTCTATCCCTTCGGAACACTGACTGGGCAAGCAGGACCCCCTAGCTACAGATCCTGGAGCTTTCCAGCCTCTCCATGCCGGGGGTCCCCAACTCACACCCCATCACCCCTACCTTGCCTGGCTAAAATGTGCCGGCACCACTGGGGACTATTTCCACCATTGTAGCAGGAAGCCCAAGCAGAAGTGTGTGAGTCCTCAGGCAACCAGCGCCTTACAACTGGCACAGGACAGCTGGTAGCCAGCCTCTGGGTCAGAGATCAGAAACGGAATGTCTTTATGTGCAGAAAATTCTGACTAGGCTGCCAGACACAGCAGCTGTGGATCAGTGAGAGTCTTCCCAGGGAAGAAGTTTCAGGGAGGAAAGAAGTATTATTCAAGATCCTGACTTGCTACCTGTGGCTGGTGCCCTTGGTCATGAGTCTGACCCTTGACCTTGAAAGATAAGAGGTTCAAATAGAGGAGCACGATGTTACGATGGCACAATGTGGCTTGGAGAAAGTGGGCAGAGCTGTCACATTTCTGAAGTGGAAAGCCTGGAGAATGGGGATGAGTGTTACCTCTCAGGACCGGGCTTGTTCAGGGATTCCACCGTGCTCAATGTGTGCTTACGTAGCATGCCATCGGGGTGTGTGTGTCCGTGTTTACATTATCTGTACCTGCCTTGCAGCTCATATCTGCAACTGCATCTGCTCGTGGGTGGGTAATTCTGTCTCTGCCCAAATGTGGAAGTGCAGCTGTTGGGAAAGTGGCGTTTGTTGCCACTTTCCCGCCTTCTTGTCAGTGTCGCTTGCAGGGATTGGAGCAGCTGGAGGAGAGGAGGGCAGGGAGTGAGGGAGGGAGGGGCTTTGCCTGCAGCTCCCCCATTCATTGTCACCCCACCCCGGGCTTATTGTCCCCAGCACACAGACACATCCTGTTGGCACGATCAGAAGATCTGATAGGAACCCGCCATTCCAGGTTTCCGGTTTGAGCAACGGGGCTGGGGGCTGGGCAGGGGCCTGAATAGGAGCCGGTGCTGCCCATCAGATTATCTTGCTGGGATAATCCAAGGTGGCCCCACCCCAGCCCAGGGACAGAGGCCTACAGGCCTGGAGGTGGGCCAAGGAGCCAAAAGACAGGACGGGGACCATTGTCATGGTTATGAGCGTTCTGGTCTCACCCGCCTCAAATCAGAATGCATTCTGATTGGTCCAGCTGACCCAGCTTGGCATCCTCTGGCCAGTCAGAAAAGGAGGACACACCAACCAAAAGGATTGGCCTCTCCTTCTAGTAGATGCACTGGAGTGAGACTGCTTCCCTTCTCCTCCCACCTTTGTGTGCTCCTGCAGTGTGCCTTTGGGAGGCTGATGACCCTTGCTGGACCTAATTTTCCCTCTCTTCTAGAAGGAGTGGGGATGGCTTATTCCCTCCATTCTTCCAACGAGATCTTTGTTAAGGGAATTGGGGCATGTTGACCCTAGAGATAGGAATACTTAGTGGAAGTTAGATATCCTCTAATATCAAATGAAATGGTACAGAGGAATTTTGTACCCTTCAGCGTGATATAAAAAAATGAAGGACTAGAATTACTAAGCTCTTCCTATTTGCTGGATTGTCATGTGGCTGGTGGGTCTTGTGGGAGCAGAACTGGGGCCTGTGGGTACAAATGCACAGTTGGTTATCGCAAAAAACAAACAAACAAACAAATGCACAGTTGGTTTGGGCTCGCTGTGAGGGTGTCAGAGCTGTCTGATGGTTGATCACCCTGTCTTGTGCGGTAGTGAACAGCTAAATGATGCCTGTCAGGGATGTGTGGGAGGGCATTTGGTCCAGCAGGAGATTCCTGGGCAGGGAGTGAAGCAGGAAAGAGACGGCCACATTGACCACCAGGAGGCGCCAGAGAACCCCAAGTGGGAGGTTTGGCTGGACCCCACTCCAGATGTAGTAGTACCTGTTCGCCTTCCTGGGGCTACCGGCAGCAAGGGTGGAGACCCCACCTGCCAGGAGACCTGGGGGCTGGTGGTGGTGGTGGGGAAGTTGGCAGGGCAACCTAGGGCAATATGCGGGGGGGAAAAGAGAACAGAATGGCTCTGCCCCAGCAGAGGCCTCCCTGGCTGAAGCTTCCCTTCTCTCTGCTCCAGGTACGTGCATTATTTCAGCGGCCTGCTCTCCGGCTCCATCAAAATGAACAACAAGCCCTTGTTTCTGCACCACGTGATCATGCATGGCATCCCCAACTTTGAGTCTAAAGGAGGTAACTGCCCGAGCCCTCTAGCTTCCATTCCCCTCCTGTCTTCCATCTCTTTGTCTTAGGAGGCAGCCTTGGGGGGTAAAAATGGGGGCTAGCTGCAGTCTTAGGCTTGGAGTCTCAACTGTACCACTTCCTATTTCTCTGAGCCCCAGCTGATTCATTTGCAAAATGGGTTGGATACTGGCAGTGCCTGTGGGCAGGTGACGCTGGACGGTGTAGTGTTTTCGTAAACTCAAAATGCCTTTTTTTTCTTTTAACATCTTTATTGGAGTATAATTGCTTTACAATGGCATGTTAGTTTCTGCTTTATAACAAAGTGAATCAGTTATACATATACATATGTTCCCATATCTCTTCTCTCTTGCGTCTCCCTCCCTCCCGCCCTCCTTTGAATGAAAAGTTAGTATTTCTTCCTGTTTCTTTTTCCATTTCTCCTTCCTCTTTTCCTCCTTCCCTTTCTTCCCTTTCCCCCTTTCTTCCCTTTCCTCCTCCTGGCCGATCCTTCCTTCCTTCATCTCTCCTCTCCCCCTTCCTCCTCCCGCTGTTTCTGCTGTCTTGGCTAATAGCACCCCTCCCTTACAGGGTGTCGGCCATTTCTCCGGATCTACCAGGCCATGCAACCTGTTTACACATCTGGTATCTAGTAGGTATTCCGCAGGGGTGAGAGGCCAGGGATGCCGGAGGTCCAAGGCTGAGGACTGGGGGCTGGGGGCCGGGGTTGGGGGGCTGCCTAGGACCTTTTCTAGGAGGACTTCTAGGGTAGGGCTGAGGAATGGGTCAGCGAGCTTTCACAATAGCCCCCTGGGAGGGGCAGCTGGGAGAAAGTGCACTGCCCGGCCACCTCAGCAGCCCTCTTTCCCTCTGCCTGCCTCGCTCCCATAGCAACGTCCAGGGAGACAGCCAGACCAGCATCTGCATCACCATCGAGCCCGGGCTGCTCTTGAAGGGAGACATCTTGGTAAGTTGCCCTCTGTCTCAAGCCCCCGCACCGCCGTTTATTTTTTCTTCCTTTTCTCTTCCTCCTCCCCTTCTGCCTCTCTGGACAAGAGCGTCCCTCCTGGTGGGCCACCAGCGTTGGGGTCGTTGGCTCTCAGGGGCCCTGCAAGGCCTTCCAACCTTGACGGTCCTTGTCCATCCCCTGCCTCAGTGTTGGATGTGCCTTCCCCCGGGCTTGCCTCTTGTTCTGGAGTATCTCCAGGGACATATGTCTCTGTGTGAGCTGTTACCTCTGGGCTTCCTGTTGGTGACAAGGACTCCATCAATTCTAACTTCACTCCTTCCTCCTGTGATTTAAATCCACTCCTACGTTGCCCATTCTGACTGGTGTACAGGAACTTCTTGGGAGGATAGCTTTATCCCCACAGGGCAAGGCTGGCTTTCAACTCTCTGCTGTTCTGGAAGTTTCCCCAGAGAGCTCTGAGATCCTGTTTGGGGTTGGTGACCTCTTCCTCACTGGGTTTGGGGCTTAGTCGTGGAGCTGATAAGGAGGCTCCTTGGGGATAACCTTCTACCTTCAGGCCCCTGATGGGCTCTGCTCTCTTTTCCACCCAGCTGAAGTGCTACCACAAGAAGTTCCGGAGCCCAGCCCGAGACGTCATTTTCCGCGTGCAGTTCCATACCTGCGCCATCCATGACCTGGGGGTTGTCTTTGGGAAGGAGGACCTCGACGATGCCTTCAAAGGTGGGCTTGCTGAGTAGAGAGGCAGACCTAGCAAGGAATAATTAGACCACAGGATAGGAGAGCAATACTGGAGGGGCAGCAGTGAAGGGTGACCGTTTTCGCACGGGAAGGGAGGTGTTCCAGGAGCTGTCTCCCCTTGCTTCTTTCCTCGATCCATTTAAGGTTTTATCTGTATTACATTCAGGCCCAGGACGTGTCCACATCCATCCACCCATCCACCCATCCATCCATCTGTCCATGTATAAATCCACCAGCATCACTGTGTGTCTGTATGTGCCAGGCATGTGCTAGACCCTGGTGATACAAAGAGAAAGAAGTCAGGCCCTACCCTCAGGGAGCTCACAGTCTTATGGGAGAAAGAGACAAACAGACATGTTACTATGATGTGATGCGTGCGGTGATGGAGATATACACAGGCAGGATGGGTGCTCCAGGGAGTGGACACCACCCCTGCTGTAACTTCCCTTCCTGCAAGCAGTGAATGGTGATCTGTGTGCAGATTGGGCTCAGGCAGAGATCAGAGCGTGGGGCTGGGGCTCTGAGGAGGAGAAGCTTGATCCCCCAGTGTGGTCTGGCTCATGCAGGAGAAGGATGTTTCTATGATGAGCTTTCCCTGTACCGGAGCCAGGAGAGCAAAAGCAGAAGACGCTGTTATAATTGCAGAAGAGAATGTAAATGTCATCAGTCTTAACAAAGAAAGTAAAAGAATAGCTGACAAAATAAACGTAGAGTTGCGGAGAGGTGGGAGAGGTGGGAGAAGGGAGCGGCACAAACTTCCTCCTCCTACATGGAGGGAATCAGGGCACCATCGGAAATGGACAGGTCCAGAAATAGAGGCTTAACCATCGTATGGAAAGTTTCAGAGGTAAGCAGAAGGGTGAATTAATAATAATAACAACAGTAGTAATAGTAATAATAATAATAAACCAGATTTAAGAAGGGAGGTGGGAATACTATAAGTGATCCAAATTATTCATCTTCATAGTGGTGAATCAGTGAAGATTATTTAAAACTGATATATCTAGAAATAGTGGCATAAAAACTGTGGCTATTATTTAGAGTCTTAGAGGTAACTGCTCGTAGAACAAGAAATAGAAATGGTAAGAAATGGTTACCTCAGACAGGTAAGACAGGGCTAGGGTGGGTAGGAGACTTAATGCCATTATATATACTACTTGTTATATTATCAACCATGTATACATGTATTCCTTTAAACTTTTCTAGAAGAAAACTTTTTTTGGAGTCCTCTTTTGGGAATCAGTTGCCCATTTTTGTTTTTCCATCTCTTTTTTTCAGATGATCGATTTCCAGAATATGGCAAAGTTGAATTTGTGTTTTCTTATGGACCAGAGAAAATTCAAGGTAAATGCCAAGTTAGAATCCATTGATTCATTCCCTTCCCTCCACTCTGCCCTGCCCCACCTCAACTCACCTCTACCATTTTCCCACTGATTTGCTCTACAAATATCAAGTTACCTGTGGTTGAGAGTCAGGCCAGCAGTAAAAGATCTGGGTATCATAGTGGACCCCCAGCTAAACATGAACCAGTGACTTAATCTCTGGATAATAAAAATAAAAAAGTAGACAGAGAGGCGCTGGGTTGGATAAACTATTCTGGCCCCATTAGGTCATCATCCTATTATATTCAGAGACTGAAGGCTATGGTGGATGGAGGGAGTGGCCAAGGGGACTCTCAAAGGTGCTGGATGGACGATAAGTATTTATGAGAACTGAGGTGATTCAACCTGAAGATGAGAAGGCCAATTTAATAATAGCCTTTAAGCCGTTAGACTGGTTATATGTGGAGACCAGTTGTTCTTCATCTTATTTGGGAACAGAATAGGAAGAGGTGAAGTCAGGTTACAGCAGAGGGACTCTGGGTCGACTAAAGAAAGGACTGCTGGGTCAGGAAGGTAACTCACCCAGAAGGCCTGACTTGCAGCTTATGCTGTCTGCATCCTGGGCTTTCTCTGGATGTGTAGGAGAGATTCTGCCTCTCTCCTCAGATTTCTGCCTGCAGTGGCAAGCATCTTAAGTGGAAGGGCAGGGGGATGGCTGGGATGACCTGTGTCCTCTCAATGTCAAGGCTGTGATTTGCCTGCTGTCCGTGACCCCGTGCAGCCCATCACAGGCCTCTCCTACACTTCCCCCTGACTCCAGGGCCAGACTCTCTGGACTCTTGGCACTGCCCCAGGGGTCCCTGGGACACAGAAGAGAAAGAGGCAGCCACCCAGCCAGAGGGTCCCCCAGCTTTCTTCTAAAGGGTCTTTGTTGCTCAGTGCTGCTGTCCTCCTTTACCCTTATGACCTGGTGTGAACCTTTTCAAGAATGCGAGAAACCAGACTCCTGGGTTCTCCATCCAACTGAAGCGAGTGGTCCTGCCTCGCCACGGTCAAGAAAATGAGAAGTCCCTTAGGGAGCATCCTTAGGGAACTTGTTGGTTTCCTCTGTTTTTCCAGCCGCCGATCGGTTTTTAATTTCTCTTCACTGTCGTCTCCGCCTTTCCCATCTTCTAAGGCATGGAACACCTGGAGAACGGGCCAAGCGTGTCTGTGGACTATAACACCTCCGACCCCCTCATCCGCTGGGATTCCTATGACAACTTCAATGGGCATCAAGATGATGGCATGGAGGGTAGGTGGGACCAGTGGCTTCCAGCCCCTCTGCGACGGCACAGCCCCTGCTCACATGGCCTCGGCTCTCTTGGTTTGCTATGACACCATACTGGGTTCAAAGGGAGGGGAGGTGCAGAGGAGAGGTCCAAAGCACCTCTGAGAGCTCACAGTTCAGGGGGGAAGATAAAACCAAACAGGAATGAGCTAAAGAATGAAGCAAAACAGCCATACAAGGGTGTATCCTTGGTACCGAATGAGTCCCATAGGCAGTGAATGCTCTGAGATTGGCAGGGGATGGATTCTTGAGAGCTGGAGTGGTCTGGGAGGGCTCCTTGGAGGAAGTGGCCTTGCGTGGAGCTTGAGATACCTTCCTGTGCTTAAAATACAGCATTTGTTAGATTTCTCTTAACCTCGTTGTTGGATTTCTCCAGGCTCGCTGCCCGAGTTCTCCAGGGTCAGAGCACTAGGAAGGTAGACACAGCATTTAGGATCCACAGGCTTTCATCAACAGCCAATGAAAATGTTTGTGAGCTGGAAACAAACTGGTAGGCTCCAAAATTTGAAAAGAAAGCAGCAGAATTGAAATTAATATATGTTTAATTTAGCAACAAAACCTAACATAATGTCAAAGGGTCATCCACAGCTCAGTTCAACTCTTGAGAGTTATATATGAGTTCTGTAGATTTATTTGGTTCATTTGAGTATGTGTGATGGGATGCAGGGCGGGGCCTCCATGAGCATGTCTGGAGCTCAGGAACGCTTGAGACGCCCTGTCTGGAGTTTGGCCACGGGCTTGTTACCCTGATTTGGTCCCAGGATCACGGAATGTGGAAGCTGGGAGGACCTCAGGACCGTTGGCCCATCCCCCATCAGTTTTCAGCCGGGGTAACTGAGACCTGCCCCCGCCCCCCGGCCCAGAAGGAAGCATCTCTTGATTTACCCCCATGACCAGGATATGTCCTTTCAAGGACACCAGCACCCAGCCTCTGTGCTTCTCCTCCCAGCTGAAGCTTGTCCTGGGGTGGGGACCCTGGGCCATGTGACAGAGCTGGATTAGGTAGACCAGGGACCCTCACCCTGGTCTCCACCTCCAAGGTTTCGGATTTGTTGACTCCACGCTGAAAGTCGTTTAGGCCTTTTCCCGCATAAAGATTCTCCCTCTGACCTTAGAGACACCAGAATGAGCGATGCGGTTCAGAGGGGGTGGGATGAGGGCGATGCTTAGGCTAGGATTTAGGGTTTGATGGGAGAAGTTCATGTGCAGTGCTGCAGTGGTGAAAGTTTGTCCTCTGCCTACCTAGTTCCCGCACTTCTCCCCCACCCCTCCAGGGGCCTAGACACTCCACCAGGGCCCTCCCTACTGTGCTGAGGCTGCCCCCCACCCCGCGCCCCGCAAAGCGCTCCTCTTCCTGCTCCAGCCACGTCCCCTTGTGCCCTGTAGCTGGGGAGAAGGCAGAGGATGAAATGAATCAGTCCTGAGGTAGCGGTGGCTGCCAGCCTAATTGTTCATCGTTCTGGGGATGTTTGCATTTTTAACAAGAACACTTGGCAATTGGAAGGAATTTTCAATGTCTCACCATCTCTCCCTGGTGTGGATTCAATGCGATGATAAATGTAAAAACATTTAGTAAACTATAAAGTGCCAGGCAAACAAAAGGTAAAACAATTAAGGGGAAAGGAGGGGCTGCGGGAAGGATGGGGCTTGGGACACAGTCAGCCGCGAGGGAAGGAAGCAGGCGGACTGAGCAGGAGGCTGGGACCAGAGGCAGGGAAGGGGGAGGGAGGAAGGGAAGAGGGGGGCCCTGGGCTCCTCTCCCTCCCCCTTGCCCGCCCTCCTCTCTCCTCTGATCTGTTCTCCCAGGCAGGGGGATGGAACCAGTAGGATCTTTTGGCCAGTTAAATGTCAGCTCGTCCTGTAGGGACAGAGGGGCTCCTGTCTGGAGGCTGAGACACTGGCCCTGCGCCCAAGGGTGGGAAGGGAAGGCAGCAGCTCACAGCCCTGTCGTCCTTTTCCCTTGCCTGGCTGGCCCGGGCCTGGAGCTGGGCGGCTGGAGTGGTCACCCGGGCAGACCCAGCCTGTCCCGCTGTGTACTCCCCGCTGTCACTGGGCTGCATCCCCCACAGGGACAGGAGAGTCAGTGGGGTGGCCCCGGGGCAGGAGTGGTGATGTTATCCTCACCCTGCTTCTCCTGGCTGGAGCACTTCTAAAAGGCTCTAGATTCTGGGGCCCAGAGGTAAATGCATTTTCTTCTGGCTAATTCTCTGGTTCACGAGAGGGAAGCCAGAGGCCTCTGTCTGTTTCCCTAGTTGTGGGCAAGTCACTGTGCTCCAGTTTCCACACATGCTATCTGGGATAAGGGCCCCTAACCCCCAAGACTCTGGGGTGCTCAGGAGATGGCCCACGCTGGAGCCTGGGTGGTGGTTTGGCCATTTGCTGGAGCTGCCCTCGGGCTGGGGGATGGCCTTGTGGGCTGCGATGTGGTGCCCGGGGAGGCCCTGGACCAGGAGAGGCAGGATGACCCTGAGGTGCTAGAGCCCTCAAACATGTGTGCTTTAGAGCCCAACTGCCTGGTCCACACTGTGGAGTCTCCCGTCTGCAGCTGTGTGCCCTTGGTCAAATGATCACGCCTTCCCGTGGTCTTCATTTCCTTATCTGCAAATGGGATGGTGACGGTACCCACGTGATTGGGTTATTGTAGCAATTTTCATGAGAGGCAGTTTGTACTGTGGTTAAGACTGTGGCATCTGGAGCCAAACTATCTGGGTTCAAATCCTCTGCCAAGATGCCATCCTCTTGGGGCCTCCGTTGACTCTGTTGTAACATGGGGATTTGGTTGACAAATCATTTCGAGCATCTTTCGGGGAGCGGGAGCTGCAGAGGGGCTGCCTGCTGTGCTCCCTCGTGAGTCTCTGTCATGTCGGTAGTGACCACCATCTCAGGGGTCTGCTGACAGGGCTCGGGAGGAGGCCCCCTGGCCTTGGGAGCCAGCTCGGGCTTTGCCACGCACCGGTTACGATGCCAAGCACTTGATAGCCTCCATCTCATCTAACACTTGCAGCCACGTGGTGAGGTGGGCACTGTTATTATGTCTGGATGGGGGACTGGGGCACAGAGGGGTTAAGTGACCTGCCCAAGGTAGCCTCGCTAGTAAAGGGTGGATCTGGTGTGGAACCCCGGTGCTAACTGCTATAGCGTCCTCAGCTGGCCGTCGTCCCCAAGGGTCTGTCCTGGGTGTCTGGTCCTGTGACAGTACCTGGGTCCCGCTGAGCTCGGGTGAGGGTCTGCTCGCTCTGCCCCCCACTTCTCACCACTGGACAGTCCACATCTCCCCTGCCCCGCCTCTCAGTATGGGCGGGGGGCTTATACGCAGTGAGGCACGGAGTGCAGTACCCTGTGGCAGGTACCCAGCAGGGCTGTGGTGCCGGGAACAGCTGAGGCACATCCCTGATGTCCCCCTGCCCCCGCCGCGCCCCACCACCACCATACACAGGAGGGGCTGCTCACGCAGGACTGCCTCTGGTGAGGGGCTGGCCTCTCAAAATACGGACAGGGTGGTGTGTTGGAGGTGAGGTGAGGCCATTTCTGGAAGCTGCCCGCCTCTGCTATTTCAGGCCCACCAGGGGCGGGTTTAGAAGGAGTGGGCCAGTCCCTCTGGAGCCCACCGGGTGACTCAGAGTGGTGGGCGGGGGCACCGGGCCCAGCTCTTGGGGACAAAGGTCATCTCTGGCCTGGGCCCCACCTCGGCCCTCCCTGAAGTGAGAGGCGGTCGGCGCTGGGGTCAGAGCTCCGTTCCTCCGGGAAGCCCTCCAGGTGACCCTGACTTTACCCTCCATGTCAGGAATTGCTCTGTGTTTAACCCCTTCCTTGCTGCCTGCATCCCTACCCTCTGAACCCTCGTACAGGTTTCCAGTTCAAGGCATGCAGACCCGTGGCACTCAGCACGCTCTTCCTTTCCTTCAGGGTGTCCCCCGTCAATCTCAGCAGCAAAATGAAGGAAGAAAACATGTGGGGACTTCTGGTCTCTGCAGGCCGGCCCCCCCAGATCACAGAGCCCATCTCACACCCTCCCACTGTAGAGAGGAAACTGAGGCTCGAGAGGGGAAGGGACCTGTCAAAGAGGGGGACATCCCTACAGTGGAACCCTCCTTTCATGATCTCAGCTCACCCTGTTGCAGCCCCATTACGTGATGACCATACCGCATGTGGGGAGGTCAGCGATCTAGCCCGGGGTCAGGAGATGAGAGCAAGGTTGGCGTGTGAATTCAGGTGTCAGCTCCAAATCCCTCCCACCCCCTGGAGCTCAGCTTATTCTCCTCCTCCCACCCCTGGTTCCTCACCTTAGATGACAGGATGCTCACTGCCCCACAGGGTAGCCCATTTCCCTGGAGGATGGGGCCAGGAAGTAGAGCCAGAAATAGAAGGAGAGTGTGCCTCTGCGTGGCGGACCTAGGCTGCGGTGACCGTGGCTGCTTGGGACCATTTTGGCTCCCCTGCACTTAAGCCAGAAGGAGGGGGAGGTGATGAAAGGTGAAGAATCCAATGAAGAACCTTCTGAGCAGAGAAGTTTCCAGGCCTTGGGACAGGTGGCCGGGGAGCATAGGATGAGTGCCTGTTGTTTCGGGGGCTCCTTACTTTGGGAGCAGAACCCTGTGGTGAGCCTGATGATGAACTAGATTGATGTCCTAGTCTGCTTGGGTGGCCACCGCAAAGTACCACAGACTATTTGCTGTAAACAATAGACATTTATTTTCTCACAGCTCTGGAGGCCAGAAGTCTGAGATCAAGGTGTGGGCAGGGTTGGTTTCTCCTGAGGCCTCTCTCCTTGGCTTGTCGACGGCCGTCTCCTCTTTGTGTCTTCACACGGTCTTCCCTCTGTGTGTGTCTGCATCCTCACCTCCTCTTCCCTTAAGGACATCAGTCTTATTGGATTAGGGCCGACCCTTATGACCTAATTTTAACTTAATCACCTCTTTAAAGGCCCTATCTCCAAGTACAGTCACATTCTGAGGTACTGGGGGTTAGGACTTCAACATATGAATTTTGGGAGTCACACAATTCAGCCCATAACACCCAGGAAGGAGTTTTCTGGGTTGCCCGTAGTTGGATGCCTGGAGTCTTGGTCCTGAGTGAGGAGTAAGAAAAGGTCCAGGGTGGGTGGAGGGGAGAACAGTCTGGTCCCCCACCAGCCTCCTCCTCTCTGCCTTTCTCCAGTTTGGTCTGGAGCCTGCCAGCTCAGCGCTCTAGCTGGCACCACATTTCACAGCCTCCAGAAGTCCCATTAGCTCTTTGGCCTGAGTAATGAAGCCCCATGCCCAGATCCCAGCTCCCTGTGGGTGGGAGCAGGGCTGTGTTTTTGCCTATGCTGCACGGAGCTGTCTCCAAATTCCTCCAGAGTGTTCCAGGGCAAGCCTTCCTGGAAGCAAGTGCGAGACCAAGAGGGTGTGGGCTGCCTTCCAATTCTGAGAAGCCCACAGGTTGACCAGGCCTGAATTATCTCATTGCCCACCCACTCCCTCCCACCTTTCCCCAACCTCCTTGGACACTGAGTTGATTAGAATTTCTCAAGACTTAAAAGAGGACGGGGGAATAGGGGCTGAGGCTGGGTAAAGCAGCAGATTGCTCAGAGCCAAAAGGAGTAATGAAGGGAGAAATGACAAGTCTGCTGGCCTGGCTGAAGATGGCAAGGGGACTAATAACCACACCCTGCAGGACGCCCGGCAGCCCTTCTTTTGTTTCTGTGGGCAGCCCCATCAGAGCCAGGGGCTGGTGACGAGGGGGCTTGGTTTTGTGCCCAAGCCTCTCACCCTCAGGCTCTGTGAGGAGAGGAGTCCCCTTCCTTCGGGGAGAGAGTCCAGCTCTGTAGGACACCCACCTCCTCTTCATGTTCTTTTGTCTGAGCTGGAGAAGAGCCTCCCTGATGGTAGCCAGGAGTCCCTAGCCTGTGGTGACTTCTCATGAGCTGGGCTTGTCCAAGGATTCTCTGATATATTTTTTTCTTTTGAGAGAAAGGAAAGAGGAAGGGAGAGAGACACACAAACAGGCAGAGAGTGAGGAGAGAGAAGCAGGTGAGAGACATGGAGAGACAGACAGACTCAGACACACACTGGCCTGGGAGGCAGGAGATTTGGGTTTGGGTGTCCTTGGTAACTCCTTTTCTTTAGGTCTGTTTTATTTCCTGTAAAATGAGGAAGTTGGAGTAGCAATTCTTTCCATTTCTTTGAGCTCATTACCCCTTTTTGTGACTTGTGAGTAGCTAAGATGGACTTAGCTTCCCTCTCTTGAGCTTGTAGTGGGAAGCAGCATTGCTCAGTGGCTGTATCAGTCAGGAGGGGCTTGGCTATGCTGCATAACAAACAGCCCTGAATTCTCAGTGGCTTAACCAACAAAAGTGTATTGCTTGCCCATGCTGCCTGTCCAGTGTGGATTGACAGGGGTCTTTGTTCATCTTACTTCCTCCAGGCTGATGGTGGCTTCATGGCATAGGTGCATCCACCACTGCTGCTGAAGTAGGCAGAGGACACTGTGACTTGCACACTGCTTCTGTCTGGACATGACACACTTTCCTTCTGCTCACATTTCATTGGCCAAAACAGGTCACACATCCATGCTTAACTTCAAAGGGGGCAGGGAATTTGTGTGTGGAAGAAAGTAGAAATATCGTTGAACAGACTGATGTCTACTCTAGGGATTAAGACTGTGGAATTGAGAGTCAGAGGATCTGGTTCCAAGCTCTTTTGTTTATAATTGTGTTCCTTGGTCAGGTCACTTTGCCTCTCTGATGCCTTATCTGTAAAATCGATACAGTAACAGTACTTTCCTTCCAGGATTGTTGTTAAGGCTCAATGAGGTAACGTATGTGCAGTGTGAAAAGTAAGTGCCTGGTGTGTACTATGCTGGCAATAATTTGTGTCTATTATTATTATTATTATTGAAGTGCTGGAGGAAAGAAGATAGAGGTGTGATTTTGAATGTATACAAGCCCTCTCTTCTTAAGAAAAAACCCATATTCCCCTGGTCCTTCTACTCTCTGGGAACTGTCTGTAGCTGGTTCTGTTCTGGGAGCCCCACTCTTGGAAGTCAGGAGACTTGCCTCTGACACCAACTTGCTGTGTGACTTTGGAAAAGTTACTTTCCCTCTCTGGCTCTCAGTTTTCCTTATCAGTGAATTGAGGGGGGTTGATTTGCAAGGAAACTTCCAGCTCTACAACCCTAATGATGACAGTGATGATGACAAAGGTAATGACTAGATGATAGCTAGCCTTGTGTTCTTACCCTGTATATGTTCTCTTAGTTACTCCTCCCCAAATGCCTATACGTGGCTACTGTTTTGTAACCATTAGGCTGACCAAGCAGAACTTGTTAGGATGTGGTTTTAAAGCTTCCCCTGCGCCCGAATGACATTAGGGTGAGTCCCGTGCCTTTTCTAGTCACACTTAGGTAATATTTTACAAGAGCCTCTGGGCAGTAATAAAGACGCCCAGAGTGAACTTGGTGAACTTGGTGCTTCACCCAGAATTAGTTCTTCCCCCTTGTCTGCCCCTACCTTGCGCCAGCTGTGGATGGGAGGGGATGGGGGTCGTTTCTGTAGGTTTTCTCTCTGTTTCCCTGACTGATGGGAAGAGAGGAAGGAGAGAAGGGATGGGAACATTTTTTCTTGCCTGCATCCCTGTTGGGTGGAGACACAGGCACAGATGATATGACATCTGAGCTCTTTGACAGTGGAAGATTCTGGGTGACTGTTTCCTCCTGCAGCACTTCCGTGGATGTTTTGGAGCCCCCCCCCCACCTTTGAACTCCCCAAGAGTCTCTTCTCACCGTTTCCTTCGGGTGGGTGACCGCAGACCTGTCAGAGGCTCACCCCTTCCTCGGCCCGAGCATCCCTCGCTCCCTCCACCTCCTCCTGTGGAGGTGTTTCAGCCCTGCAGGTGGCCCTCTAGGACAGGATCTGAGACAGCCCTGGGCTGGATCTCTCCCCTTGGTCCGCAGGAGCCCTAAGGCGCCCTTGGGCTCAGCAAAGCTTGGGACTGAGGTGGCCAGTGCAGCCGCTGTCTCTGTTCCCTGGCTGGCCTCTCACCGTGTGGACTTCCAGGCCTGAGCTAGGCCTGTCTCTCACGTTTTCCAGCCCCAGTGGACTCGAGTTGAACTGAGCAGACTCACTGAGGTGAGGGGAAAGCCCCTCCCTGGCAGGTGGCACTTGCAGCAAAACAACACTCTTCTCTCCACGATTCCTCTTAGAATCACTCACTTCCTGATCCTTTCACTCCCTTGACATGGATGTGGGGGGGGGGACAGTTTAGAGCCACAAAACAGTTTTCAGCCATCACTGTCTTAAAAAAATTTTTTTAATAGCTAATATTATATATTCCCAATATAATATAATGAAATGATATTACATTGATATAATTTAATATCATAACTTCACCTATTTAAAGAGTAGAATTCAGTAGGTTTTAGTGTATTTAGGGTGGTACAACCCTCACCATAATCTAATTTTAGAACATTATCACCCCCCTCGAAGAAACTTCATACTCATTAGCAGTCACTCCCCACATCTTTACCCACCCCCAGCCCTAATCTACTTTCTATCTCTATAGATTTGTCTGTTCTGCATATTTCATGTGAATAGAATTACACAGTATGTGGTCTTTTGTGGCCTTCTTTCACTCAGCATGATGTTTTCAGGGTTCATCCAGTTTGCAGTGTGTATTAGTTCATTTTGATTTGCTTTGTAATATTCCATTGTATGGCCATACCACATTTTGTTTATACACACATCAGTGGATGAATATTTGCACTGTTTCCACTTTTTGGCTATTATGAAGAATGCTGCTATGGGCATTCATGTATAAGTTTTTGCATGGACTCATGTTTTCATTTCTCTTGGGTAGATACCTATGAGTGGAATTGCTGGGTCATATAGTAACTCAATATTTAATCATTTGAGGAGCTGTCAGACTGTTTTCCAAAGTGGCTGCACCATCTTACATGCCTACCAGCCAGTGTATGAGGATTACAATATCTCCACATCCTCACCAACACTTGTAATTTTCTATCTTTGGGATTCTAGCCATCCTGGTGGGTATAAAGTGATATTTTATTATGGTTTTGATTTGCATTTCCCTAGTAATTAATGATGTTGAACATCTTTGTTAATTGGCTATCTTCTTTAAAGGAACATCTATTCACAACCTTTACATATACTTAAAGTTAGATTTTTGTCTTTTTGTTATTAAGTTATAAGAGTTTTTTATATATTCTGGAAATATGTCCCTTATTAGATATATGATTTGCAAATATTTTCTCCTATTCAGTGGGTTGACTTTTCACTTTCTTGATGTCAGTCATCCCTTTTTATAAGCCCTGCCTTACTTTTGGAACGTGGCATTCATTTTCCTGGGGCCTCTGTCACAACTGAGACCCAAATACTTCCACATACACCTGGTTATGAGTGTTCCCATTTTATAGGAGAGGAAACTGCGGCAATCACAGAGAGCTTAGGGACCTTGTTCAGATAATACCCTTAGTAAACGGTGAAGGCAGGATTTGGACGGGAATGGGTGGGGGTCTGGAGCCGGTCAGTGATACTGCTTCCTATCATTCTGTGACCTTGATCTGAAAGATGATACAGGTATAGCCTGAAATGCTTTAGACTGCTTCGTCCGATCTCTTTCCAGCCCTGGAACTGGTGCCTCGGCTGGTCTGGAACACTTGCCCCATTACACAGAGAGGGAGGCCAGGTTCCAGGTCCCTGGATGTCAGGGCAGCAGCAAAGCTCACGAGTTCTGCCTCCGGGCTGCCTCAGCCACCTGCACGGCCCTGTTTCCCTTCATCTCCCAGGGCGAGGCAGGGTGGGGAAGGGTAGCAGAAGGCGGCCCCTTTGGAGGCAGTTAGTGGGGACAGCAGCCCTTGTGCCCACCCGGGAAGAAGACCTGAGCACCACGGTGAATGTTTACCCTTGACGCACTTTCACAGAGTGTGACATTCTTGCCTTCTGAACTTTTGGGTAAGATGTGGAGGAACCAGTAAAAAAGGGGAGAGCAAGATTGCAGGTGGCCCCAAATTATTCAGGAAAAGCGTCCAAGGATCCCGAGTGATACATCTGCCCCTTGAGCAGAGGGTTTTAGGGGGTGATTTTCTAAGCACAGGTGCTAAAAGCCTGATTTTTTTTTTTTGGTCATGCTGCACAGCTTGTGGGATCTCAGTTCCCTGACCAGGGATTGAACCCAGGCCACAGCAGTGAAAGCACCAAATCCTAACCGCTAGACCACCGGGGAACTCCCCCCGAGAGGCTGATTTTTGTTGGGAAATCCTACTGGCTGCTGGAGGGGGCAGCCCTTCCGCTCTCGTCAGGGTCAGGGGTGGGGGTAAGGGCAGGGAGGGAGAAATTCAAAGCTGTTACTGAAAGCTTCAGCTTCTGTCCCTGTTTTATCACATCCCATTGTTCAAAGAGCTTGAGCTTAGACTGCAGCAGGAGGGGTTTGAACTAGCCACCTGGAAAAACTTCCCGACTGTGAAAGGGTAGATCAACTGTGGCAGGGAGGCTGGGCCCTTGTCATCTTGGCCCGCTTGGGCAGACACGTGGAGAAACAAGGGGAATGGGTCTCAGTGTGGCGTGGTCTACATAGAGATAGTGGCACAGGCAGGGTTGGGATGACTTCTTGAGGAGGATCTGGGTTTCTCCTTTCCCAAGAGGGAGTCCTCTCCTGACCTGCTGGAACAATCAGAGAATTGAACTTAAATGTAGGGTCGGTCTGACCTTGTGGATAAAGAAGACGACTCCACTGACCCAGCATCTGCCGGCCACCTGCTTAGTGCTGCTCCTGGTTGGGTGGGGTGGGGCTTGTGCTGATGCCCTTGGACCCTTAGCTGGCCCTGCTCTGTGAGGCAGCTGGCAGGCTTGAAGAGCAGTGTCTGCCCGTGGAACATTCAGTAAACCAATACCCTCCTGACTGAATGTGCCTTTGGTCCTCCATAATCTCTGCCATCAGGTGGAGGTTGGAAGGCCGGAGCCACACTCGGAGCAGACGCAGAGCTCTTGGCCAGGGGCCTGAGCGGCACGTCTGCCCTCTTGCTGTGCTCAAATATCAAGCTCCAGGCCGGGGAAGAGGAGAACGTGCAGCCTTTCCCCCTCAACCACCCTCCCTGCTTCCGCTCCTGCCAGACATGCAGACAAGTGCAAGTTAGCTGGGCTCGGCGAGACCCCAAGATACGGACTCTAACCACGTCCAAGAAAAGAAATACAAGCTTCCATTGATCAAATATTTTTGGGGACCCAACTAAAGCTGCTTTTCACCCATCATTCCCTTGCTCCCTCCCCTCCCTTCTTTTTCTCTCTCCTTTCTTTCCCAAATGCTTATAGATCACCTACTAGGTGGTGGGCCCTAGGCTAGCCCTGGTGCTGTAGAAAGTCCTGCAGACAAGGGCAGGGAGGGGGTGTGTCCAGATCAGACAAGTGCACCATCCCCCACAACCCACAGCCAAATGGAGAAGGATCTTGGCCAAGAGCCAGGCTTCTCAGGAGAGAAGAAGCTTCTGGGATGGTGGTGATCAGAGGTGGATGACTTTGCAGAGGGGCTGCATGTGTCCTGGGCCTGGGAGGGTAGGTGGCAGTGAAAACAGAATTGTTTTTCAGATCTAGAAGTGGCATAACAACATTGCTTGAAGTCTAGAAAGTAGAGGGAAAGAAAGCAATCAAATCGCTCTGGCCTCCTTCTCACCACTGCCCCGCGTCCCATGGTGGGCTGGGTAAGATGTCAGTGGAAAGCAGGAGTTGGTGAAGGTGGGAATGTTGGAGAAGGCGGAGGGAGGGTGAGGGGAGCCCCAAGGGAACCATATTTACGGGGTCCAGGAGGGGAGGACAAACCAGGAGATTAAGAGGAAAGACAGCACACAAAATCCTGCAGTGGATGGGTCCCTGGAGCCCAGATCTGTTGCCTGGTGGACGTGACTGAGTGATGGGTACTAAGAGAGAACAGAGCTGGTGAGAGTTGTCTTTCTGGATTCTTCTGGATTATTCCTCGTTGGACCTATTCAGGCCCTGGGTGCTCCTCCCTGCCTTTGGAGGCTGTGCCTGGCCCCCTTTCTCCTCGTCCAGGCCAGTTGGCCTGGAGCTGGCTCGTAGGTGCTAGCTGAGGCTGCTTTGCTTCTTGGCAAAGTTTAACTCCTTCACTAATGGTGCTGCCCTTTGGGTCCATCTCTCCACCAGCCTTTGAGAGGCAACGCCCTCCCTGGAGCTTGTCTGCGTCTTGCCCATTCCTCCTGCCTACTAGCTGGTGCGCTTCTCTTCAGGCGACAGAGCCCGTCCCTCTTGGTCCACTCTCCCAGGCCCTGCTTTCTGTCCAATGGACGGTTGTGAGACCATTTATGGGAAAAGGTTTCAGTGGGTCTGGGATCTGGAGGATGATCCGTCCTCTCTTCTTTCATGGTTCCCCTCCCTCTACTTCCCCAGCTGATTCATCCTCGTACATCTCTTTCTTCTCTATGCTCCTCCCCCTGCCAAGAGACCTTCTGAAGTCCTGACAGTGTCGCTGAGCTCACATACCTTCAGTAATAGGCCGCCTCCATTGAGGTTGAGAAGGACAGTGTCTTAGAGTGGCCTGAGAAGAGACCAAAGCCACTGGTTGAAAGCCTGGGCTCGGGACTCAGGCTGCCTGGGGTCAAGCCCCACCTCTGCCTCCTGTCCCCTGTTGACCCTGGGCAAATCATTTAGCCTTCCTGAGCCTTAGTGTTCTCCCCAGTAAAATGGGGACAAAGATATACCTCTCCTATAGGCTGAGAATTAAGTGAGATAACGGATGGGTGCATGGCTCTGTGCCTATTCCATAGTAAGTCATCAGTTGATGTGAGTTGTTACTGATACCACCACCTGACCTTGGGTGGTGCTTTATGCAGTGCTTCCCTGAGTGCCAGTTTGTTCACCTTTCGACCATCCCAGTTGTTGAGCTGGACTTTGAACCCTGGCCTCTGGCTGCAGATCTGTATTCTTCCTACTGAACCTTTCCCCTGGCATCATCCAAATGCCAGGCTCCATTCCTGTGTGAGCCGCTCCCTCTGCTCAGGGGTTGGGCCATTTGCAGAGGTCCCTCAGACAGTTGGGGGCAGAACAGGCCTAGCTCCCAGCGTCTTTCCTGGGTCCTAACCTCCACGGCACTGTTCATCAGTGATGGCCAGGCTGTGGGCCATGGTGATTGCTGGAGCAGCCATAAAGCTGCTTCTTTCTCCTCCATTTGAGAAAACATATCAGGATGCAGGAGAGTGAAAATAATGTGATTATAGGTGTAACCTTGGATCCACTGTATTGAAGAAGAAGAAAAAAAGAAAAAGCCAAATCATTTGTGTTCTTTGGTATGTGGACTGTCTGCATTAACATTCATTTATTCAGTCAACAAATATTTATTGAATATCTACTGTGTGTCACTATTTAGTTGCTGAGGATACAGTAGTGAACAAAACAAAGATCCTTGCCCTTGTCATGACTGTATTCTAGTGGGAGAAGACAGACAATAAAAAAATTTTTTAAAAGACATTATAAGTACATTTGACCCACAAATAACACAGATCTGAACTGTGCAGGCCTGCTTATACACAGTTTTTTTTTTCAATAAATACCTGTATTTTTATTTGTGGATCTTTGTGGGGAAAAGTTTGTGTTCAATTAGAGGTCACAATATGTGGAATCAAAAGAACTAGGGTTTGAGTCCTGATTCTATCCAAACTATTTCAGCTTCCTGCCCTTGGGTGAGTCATTTATCAATTCTTTTGTTTTGGGGGCAGGGAAAGCAGTATGTGGATTTTTCAGTGTGAGGATGTGGGTGGTGAGTGGGTAGGGGCGGGTGGGTCAGTGCCCCTAACCCTGGCATTGTTCAAGGGTCAGCTGTAAGTGAGAGAGCATCTTAGAAGGTGATAAATACTCTGGGAAAAAATATTACAGAGTAAGGGTGATTGGGAGTTGTTGGTGATGGGCGTCGAGCGGTGAGTTGAAATTTTTTAAAAAGCTGGTCAGGACTTCCCTGGTGGCGCAGTGGTTAAGAATCCGCCTGCCAATGCAGAGGACACGGGTTCGAGCCCTGGTCCAGGAAGATCCCACATGCCGTGGAGCAACTAAGCCTATGTGCCACAACTACTGAGCCTGCTCTCTAGAGCCCACGTGCCACAACTACTGAAGCCCGCGTGCCAGAACTACTGAAGCCCATGCGCCTAGAGCCTATACTCTGCAACAAGAGAAGCCACCAGAGTGAGAAGGCTGTGCACCACAATGAAGAGTAGCCCCCGCTTGCTGCAACTAGAGGAAGCCCGTGAGCAGCAACGAAGACCCAACAGCCAAAAAAAAAAAAAAAAAAAAAAAAATTGCTGGTCAGCCTAAGCCTCACTGAGGCGGGGGCATATGAACAAAGAATTGAAGGAAGTGAGGGAGTCAGCCAAGCAAATCTCTGATGAAGAACATTCCAGGCAGGGGGAATAGCAAGTGCAAAGGTCCTGAGGCAGGAGCCCACCTAAGATGTTTGAGAAGCAGCCAAGGGGCCAATGTGACTGCAATGAAGGTTGTAATAGGAGATGAGGTTAGAGGTAATGGGGACCAGATCATTTAGGGTCCGGTAACCACCGTAAGGATCTGGCTTGTACCTGAGCAGTTTCATCTAATGACAAAGCATGGAGATCTTTTCATAATAACAAAGAATAACAAAGAGCCTTCTCACTTTTTCAAATAATAATTTTCAAATAATTTTTTCAAATAATAATTTTCAAACAAATAATAACAGAGCCTTCTCATTTTTTTCAGCTGCATGATATTCCACTGTACATAGGTTCTGTGTTTTATCTAACTAGTATTTTATTTCACTGTATTTAAGTAAATGGACATTTAGGTTGTTTATAATCTTTTGCTGTTTTCAAAAATTCTGCAATGAGTAACGTTTTTATTTGTGCGTAACACCATTTCATTTGTGCAAGTCTGTCTGTAGGACAAATTTCTAGAAGTGGAATTGCTGGGTGGAAGAATATATGCATATATAATTTTTTTTTTTTTTTTTTGTGGTACGCGGGCCTCTCACTGTTGTGGCCTCTCCCGTTGCGGAGCACAGGCTCCGGACGCGCAGGCTCAGTGGCCATGGCTCATGGGCCTAGCTGCTCCGCGGCGTATGGGATCTTCCCAGACCGGGGCACGAACGCATGTCCCCTGCATCGGCAGGCAGACTCTCAACCACTGCGCCACCAGGGAAGCCCATATAATTTTGATAGCGTCATATTGGCCTCCATAAGGGCTGTATTAATGGACACTCCCAACCAGCAATTTGATTAGGCCCTAGGAGGAAAATCTATCTCTCCCTTCTGTATACACCCTCCACATGTGAGGTTCTGTTAGGTGCCCGTTATTTCCTTTCCTCCTCGTGACCCTCCTGTGAGCTGAGTACTCTTGTTCCTATTTCACAGATGAGGAAACAGGCACAGAGAGGTTAAGTAACCTCCCGGTGTTTACACAGCCAGGACGATGTAGAGCTGGGATTCTGATGCCCAGCATTCCTCACCGTGGCTTCCCGAGGGCAGGAGTTTGAGGCACCCTGCCTCCTGTCCCTCTGCCCCACGCAAGTGGGCACGTGGACCTAGCACTGCTGTGCCTGCATTTCGGAGACCCTTGCAGGCCAGTGGAAGGGTGGGAAGAGGCCAACCTGAGGGACCTGGAATCACAGCGGGTGAGGTGGCCAACCCTGGCGTCCCCTTCTGTCCCTCCCATTGTCAGTCCCAGTGGTGAGACCTGGGAGGCTGCGATCTAGCTAATTCTGCTCCAGGTGGGGAGCTCCCCGCCGCGTCTGCTGGGTCAGCTTGCTCCACGGATTGGGTTTCAGCATTTCACTGATGAAAATAAATCAGCCTCTTTAATGCCCTGCATGGCCCTCAGAACCTCTGCAGCCTGGCGTGTATTTCCAGACTTTCTGTAAGTCACTGTTTCTGTTCTAGCCCCCAGGGGCTCTGTGTCTGCTGCAGAAATAGCCTTGGACGAGTTTGGAGCCTGGAACCACCCAGGCAAGACCAAGCAGGAGAGGAACATCAGGTCCACAGAGACAATGCCAGGTTGAGCATCTTCTCTGTGTTGGATCCTTGAGTATCTAGAGTTGGCCAGGTGTTCAGAGACCATCTATCTGGTTGTACTCTCCCACTGCACAGAGGGGTAAACTGAGGCTTGTCCGCAATCACTCCTTAGTACTCTGGCCTTTTGACCCCCCCAGTCTACTGTTGTTGCTGCCAGAGAACACTTTCTCTAGGTCTGTGTATTGTGCAGTGGCCAGTTAGGGATTGGAGAGCAGAGTTGGAGAGAGTAAGTTTTAGCTGCAGCAGGCGGGGTGGGGGTCTGACTTCCAGGAAAGCTGTCTTGCTTTTGAGGCACATGAGAAAGGGGAGCTGGTGTCAGGACTGGATTTTCTTGAGGTTGAGGAGAATCCTCCACCCCACACACCTGTCCAGATAGGGTGAGTGACCATGGTGCATAAACGTGAAAGAACAGGCAGCATCTAGAGGGTTCTGACAAAGCCCCAGCAGGTTCTGCATGCAAAGGGGCCTTGGGAACCTTGCCAAACTCCCCCTTCTCCTGCCCTTCTTTTTTTCCTGCTCAAGCATTATTTGCACCTGCAAGACTCTCCTGCAGGGACATGGGGCATCCTGCCTCAGATGGCAGGCCAGCTGGACTGCCCTCCCACCCTCCAGGGCCAGGGCCTGGTCCAGCCCCAGCTGGCTTATCCAGGCTGCCGGGGGGCCCCCTGGTTCTGGGAAGCAGTGCAGAGCTGTCAGTGGGTGGGAGCCAGGAGCTGCTGGCGGCCTTTCTCATCCTCTCTCACCGCGGACCATGTCTTTATATCCTTGCAGCTAGTCAATGCTCTGGTGCTCATTGGAGACTTTCGCCTGGTGTTGCTTCGATTGCTTAAAAAACTGTTAGCAGCAAAGTGTTCTTCAATGTTTGTTCTCCTTCTCCAGGGGCGGTGAGATCAGATTTTGATATGAAAGCTCAAAGCTTCTCAGATCTCTCCTGCTTCCTTTCTGCCTCTCCGTCCCGCTTTTTCTGCACACTGCTTGACAGCCTTCAAGGGCTAGGCAGGCACCCTTCACAAGGTTAGAAAGAGGCCTGGGGTGGTTCCCTGTCTCCTGTCTCCTGTCCAGGCCTGTGCCCCATGGTGCTGTAGCTTCTGTGGATCAAGAGGGTCACTGCCAGCTTGTCCCCCTGCAGCAGGGCCTTCCTGCTTCTGGCCCACACCTGCTCATGTGTGTGAGCTTGCACACGAGTGCCGGGAGACCCCCACGGAGATGCCTACCTGAGCCCCGTTCTACTCATGCACACAGAGGGACCCATTTGGCAAAGGAAGCACAGACCACCCAGATCCCACACCCATCCCCATCCCCACACCCACTCAAAACAGAACCACAGAGAGCCCTCTGCAAACACCCATCACTCGTGCACAGAGCCCCGCAGACCCCTCGCCCCCCGCAGACCCCACAGAGTGAAGGGAGCTGTCGTTATGAAGCATGGCCAGTCTGGTAAGCAGTACTTAGGTGAGGTACTTAGTGGGCCTGTTAAGCACCGCTGACATGGGATCGACCTTAAGTGCAGAGACGGGTTCATTGTGTGAGTGGTGAACCAGCTCTGAGGCAGTTCCCCACAAGTTTCCAGAAACGTTTTGAACCCTGGCAGCACCATTAGGATACAGGCATAAAAATTCCCAGGGACCACTTTGATGGGGACAGCACTCATTTGGACGGTGGGGTTTGGGCGGGTTGTTCTAAACCAACATTGTGATTTGACTGTTACCCTCCACTCCCTTCGTCCCATTGGGTCCTCCAAGCTCTCATCCTTTGTCCGTCCCTCTCCTTCTTCCTTCCTCCTTCCTCTCTGGGAAGCAGGAAGAACGTGAGCATCAGTGAGACTGGCAATGTGATCTTGACCAAGCCACAGCCTCTAAGCCTCGGTCTCTTTTTCAGGGATCTACCTTGAAGGGCAGTTGTGGAAGCAAAGGAGAGGACATCCATTAATGTGCAAGCACATAGTTAAAAGGCACCCTCCCCGTTCCGCTGCGCTGTCTCCTTCTTCCTGGCTCCCCAAGCCCACGGCCCCTCTCCCCACTCTCCCTCCATCCTTCCCAAGTGAGGACTGCTCCTGAAGTGGTGTCCAGGCCCCGGGGGGCAATCCGAGTGGGGAGAGGCAGGAGGGAGGTGAGTGGATCTACCCTGACTCTTGCCCAGCTCAGCCATCTGCCTGGGAGTTGGCGATTCCCTTCCTGGGTGATCCTCTGGTGCGGAGACTCCTGCCCAACTCTCAGGGAACACGCTCCCGAGCCTGACCCTGTCCACTGCCTTCCTGAGGTACCATGTGGAGACCCTGGAAGGCTGGGGCCATGCAAGGGGTGCCCTGAGCTCTGGGTCAGCCTGCCTTCCCTCTGTGCTGGGCTGGGAGGTGGGGAGGAGGTCCTGCGGGGGTCTGTGATTTGTTTCTATGTCACATCCTGTGCCACACCCACCCCAGACAGTGGCCTTTCCCCAGGGTCCTCCCTCTCCCCTCCCAGACCTTTCACACCTTGAGCCTTGGGACGCCAGGCCTTTCTTCTCCTCCTTGTGTTCTGCTTAGAACCAGAAATTTGAGAGTGCAAAGCTCATCTTGCTTTTCTCTCTCATTTTACCACTTTGGAAAGGGAGGCCCAGGAAATGACTTGGCCAAGGTCACAAGGTGAGTTAGTGGCCCAGCTGGGATTGGGACCCAGGACTCCTGAGTCAGTCCCGAGCTCTGTCTCTCACACCCCAACCTCCTTCCGCCCTCAGTGTGTCTCGGGGTGTCTTGGCTGTGGCACCACTGACATTGGACATGGGACTGTCCTGTGTGTTAGAGGATGTTTAGAAGCATCTCTACCCACTGGATGCGAATAGCATTTCTTCTAGAAGTGACAACCCCAGATATTTCCAGCCATTGCCACATGTTCCCTGGGGAGCACATCACCTCAGGGGAGGACCACCGGTCTAGTTGTCTCCTCAGTCTCTTGTCTCTGGGACCTCACCTCTCACACTCGTAGGGTGTGAGGTAGCCCTTCAGTGAAGACACTCTTTTCTGCTTCCTGCTTCTGTTCTCGGACTGGGTTTCTTGGAAACCAAAACACTCAGCCATTTTGTTCCTTATGAGAAAGAGCAAAAAACCAGGTCTGGAAAGATGCCATCCCTCCCTCCTCTTGGTCCTTGGTGATGAAGCCGTCTCCGGAGGGGGGAGAGGGGGTGGCATTTTCGGGCATACTGTTGGCAGTAACTGATGCTGGGACAGACCCAGTGTTTGTTGATCGAACAACATCACATCCTCAGAGTCTGGGCCGTTTTGTGAGACTCTTCTCTTCGTTGGACACTCGATGCCATGATATCTGAGCAGAGAAAGGACAGGCCAAATGATATGTCCTGAAGCTTAAGCACTGAATGTGTTTCATCTGGGCCCAGTGAGCTAGGGTCACCGAGGTGCTGTTCAGGGTGGGCCGGGTAGGGAAGGAGGATTGGGAAGCAGATGTCGAGGTGATGGTGGTTGTATATTCATGGCTGCCTCATTTAGAGCACCTCTGTGTGCTTTTTACTGTGCCGAGTGCTTTACACGCATTGTATCAGTCTTTGCAGTACTCTCTGAGATACCCATTTTATAGATAAAGAAACTGAAACTCAGAAAAATTAAGTAATTGGCCCAGGGTTGCACTAAGCTAGTAAGTAGTAGTGTCTGCACTTAAACCAGTGTCGGCTTGACCCCTAAGCCCGTGTTCTTAGCCACTGTGTTCCTGGCAGATGCTGAAGTGAAGCGAGTCAAAAGGGCTGGGTATAACTTTAGGTTGCATTATTAAAGGCGTGGTTTCCAGAAACAGGAAGGTGATAGGCCTGTGGTGCTCCTCATAGGTCAGAGAGCCCACATGGGTCGTCCCTTGCTTCAGAGTGATAAAAACCACTGGTAACAAGTGCTCAGGTGGTGAGGAGAAGGAAAGAGAGGTACGGTGGGCTCAGGGACTTTGGGGGTGGGAGTGGGGGAGGTTTGTCTGTCAAAGGAGAGACTCAGGAGGACTTGCATATCCCATTCAGTGTCTGAAACTCTCATGTGGCTGAGATTTGGCTTGTCTGAGCCACCCAATCAGGCACCGCAAGGTTAGTGGAAAAGTCAGGGAGCTAAAATCTATCTGTTAGAGCCATCTAATGATGAAATGGGCTTTTGGGGTAGAGAGTAAGATCCCTATAATTGAAAACAGTTAAGTACAGCTAGGACCATGTTTTGCCAAACCTGGCTGCCTAGCATTCTCCACTGGAGAGTGTTTTACAATTCAGATTCCCAGGTCCCACCCCTGGCAATTTGGCCTCTGGAGGTCTGGGGTAGGGCCAGGGGGTCAGGGTTTTTCTAAAACTCCCCAAAGCCTTCTGGTGCAGCCAGTCCCTGGATGGTAGCAGAGAACCATGGGATCGGGTTGCTACTTACAGAGACTGTTGTATGGTGGTGTTTCCAAAGTATGGTACATTGGCCAGACTGGTAATTATATATGAAATGATTTTAAGTCTGTTTATTTTAAAGCATATTAGAAGAGAAAGTGTATAGCGTTCACACCAAATCTGTGATATCATGGATATTGATGCTTTGAACTACTTGGAAGTTAAATTTATTTTAAAAATTTACAAAATCTTATCAAAATAATACTATTGATGGGATGCAGATGTGCAGGTAAACATGAAGGTCGTATGCAAATAAAATCTAGGTTAACACTGTTGTAAGGGTAGGGACTATTGGGTGGACTGGTTGACCATACCCTTTCAGGAGCCTGGGGTTTGTCAGTTAGTCCCAGAAGGCTCTATGGAGGTAAGAGGATAATTACAGTAGTTTGTCCAAACTGTGGTCTTACAACAGTCTTGTGCCGGGAAAACTGGAAGGTCCTTCTCCCCCCAGTTTGGAGCCTGAGGCATGGAACCCCTCTTCTCCCTGTTTCTGTGAAGTCTTTGACGCTGGGCTGGGGTGTTCCCCATCTCATCAGTGAAAATGCCGTTAAGATAGGGCAAGGGCCGGAGTACAGGGCACCATTTTTGTTCTTCCTCTTATTTTTCTTCTTTACTCTCAGAAAGAAGCAGCTAGTGATGCTGGCAATGGGGAGGGGGCTAGGGATGAGGTGTCTGCTCGGAAGAGGGAGAAGTAGGTGGCCTGCACCCGGCATGCCTCTCCCTCCCGGGCCTGCGGTGCCCGACCTGGCTGTGAAAGGTCTGGGCATCAGCGTGGGGTGGCTGCAGAAGCACTTTGGGGTGGCAAAGTAACTGGGGCTCGGACAAGGAGACACCAGGCCTCGAAACCACTACTGGCCTGGCTGCAAATCCTAGGCCATCTCCTACTGCCTGTGGGAGTTGGGTTGGGCGTTCGATTGAAATGCAAATAAGAGATGGAATTTGGTGTCCTGCTGTCGGTTAGGGACTACTGGTACTTTTCAGGGCACACCAGGCTGCTGGTGGGGTCATTTGGGCAGCTCGTGTGGCTTCTAGCTGAGGGGGCTCTTTTGGATCTGGCTGCTTAGATGTGAGGGTAGACATCACCTACACTCCAAAAAGTTATCCTCTCCGCCATTCGTGATTGCCATGGGTGGGAATCAACTGAATACCAATAGCCAGTCACCTGGAGGCATCTCAGGTGGCCCGGCAGGTCAGTGTCCTGAGCCAGACACACACTCGCCTTCCCGAAGTCAAGCCTCAAAAAGGGTCAAGGCTCCTGGGTCAGAATCCAAAGCTTTGCACTGCAAATCTCACCTTGCGGCTCCCATCCCTCCCAGCATCCTGCATGTGTGATACCCCAGTGCCTCCATTTAGGTCCCATGGTCACCTCTGGGAAATATAGGAGCTTGTGGGGTTTTTCCCCCTTTTATAAGCCAAGGAAGTGTCCTGGCTCCTAGACTCTGCCCTGCGGCGGGTGTGTGCTGGGTGGCGAGGAAGGAGAGAGAGAGGAAAAAAAAGATTTCCACCTTATTGTGCAGCAGCTGGAAATTGTTGTCATCTGTTCTGCCTTTCACTTGCTGAGAATGGGAAAAAAATGTGGAAAAATTTGGGGAAATAAATCTCAGTACCCTCATAGGAGCTCTCACCCTTCCCTCTCCCTCTCCCTCACATCCCAGCCACTTTTCTCCCACTTCCTTCTCTGGGTCCTGGAGCCACAGTGGGTTTGGGACTGGGGCCGGGCCGGGGGCAGTTCTGAGGCTGTGCTGGGCTGTGCTGGGCCTGGGGCCGTCGCTGGACTAGGATGGAGCTGGGGCCGGAGATGGGCTGGCCTGGCCACTTCTCACTCCATGTGGAGGGCTTGGGAAGCCACTGTGATGTCATTCAAGAGCTGCATAGCTACGGGATGATAAGTGAAGCCCTGGGGACCCAGCTGGCTGAAATTACAGACAGAGTTTTATCCCACTGGCTTCCTACAAGCCAGAGTGAGGCAGACCAAGCCGAGCTGAGAGGGGAGAGAGAGAGAGAGAGAGAGAGAGAGAGAGAGAGGAGAGAGAGAGAGAGAGAGGAGAGAGAGAGAGAGAGAGGGAGAGAGAGACAGAGGGAGAGAGAGAGGGAGGGAGAGAGAGAGAGAGAGGGAGAGAGAGAGAGAGGGAGAGAGAGAGAGAAAGAGAGAGAGGGAGAGAGAGGGAGAGGGAGGGAGAGAGAGGGAGAGAGAGAGACAGAGAGGGAGAGAGACAGAGAGGGAGAGGGAGAGAGAGGGAGAGAGGGAGAGGAGAGGGAGAGGGAGAGAGAGGAGAGAGAGAGAGAGAGGGAGAGAGAGACAGAGAGGAGAGAGGGAGAGAGAGAGACAGAGGGAGAGAGAGAGTGAGAGAGAGAGAGAGAGAGAGAGAGAGAGAGAGAGAGAGAGGAGAGCGCGCGAGCGTGCGCGTGAGGCAGAGGGAGGGAGTGGTGTGTGTGTGTGTGTGCGCGCGCTCCAGAGCCACGGGCAGCGCAGGCAGGCGGCACTGGCTCCTCCCACCTCTGACAGTCCGAGGGAGCCCAAGTAGGACACAGACAGCGCTGGGAGCTGCAGCCATGGACGGATTATTTGAAACTTGAGGCACAGGAGCAGAGATCAATTCAGAGCGCTTCTTTTTCCCTCCCCTCGCTCCCTCTCTGTCTAGAGGGTAAGTGTCTGCCGGGCAGCTGTTTCTCCCGTGTGTGTCCTTGTGTGGCTCTCTGCTGGACCCGGGGAGAGGGTGGAGGGTGGCTTCTGGGCCTGGGGGCTGGGGGCTGCCGTGGACCTGGACTGGGGAAGGGCGTGTGTCTGCGTGGGGCCGTGGCCCCTGGCGTTGCCTTTGGAGGCAGATGGGCTGACCTGGCCACCTCCTTCCTGGACTCGCTGCCCTGGAATGTGTAAGAGCTGCCGCCTCAGGTCTGAGGGCTGGCTGCGCTGGAGGGGGGCAGTGGATCTGAGCGGCCTCACCCTTTGGGGTAGTGGTTCATGGCGGGAGAGAATGGGGTGGGCAGAGGGCATGTGGCGGAGGCATGGACTCTCCCCTGAAACATTCTTGTTTATTCAGGACAGCGCCCGCACACCCAGTTCTGTGGCCTGAACTTTGTGGCACCCTCGGGGCTGGTCATTCCCCCACTGGTCTCCTGTGGGCTCCCATTCATGGCTTTCTCCCAACTTTGACAGGGCTCTTGGCGGCTCGACTGTGCCCCTGGCCAGGAATCTCTGAGTGTCCAAGCGGGTGCCCTGGCCTGGCAAAGAAGGACGTCGGTTATTGTGGGCTCAGGAGCTATTTTTACCATCCGGAGTGTGCCTGTGATATCTGCTGCCCGGATAGGCCGAGGGCGGGGACTGGGAGCGCCAGGCTCTGGTTATAGTGCCTGGCGTGGGAGCTGAAGTCCAGGCTGGAGTCAGGAGGCTGGTCTGCAAGTTCACGTTCACCCCACTGGCGTGGGCTGGCCCGTGACTGGGCAGGTCACTCACCCTCCAGGCCCTGGTCCCTTGGGTCTGAAAGAAAGGTCACCGTGAGGTTTTCAGTGCCTACTCCCTCTCTCTGGAGGAATTCAAGTAAGGTGGTATCTGTGCAAAGTGTGTGGGTCCTTCCTGAGGAGGCCCTGAGGACACATCTGTCATCATCACTTGACCAAGCCCCGTATCTTATATCGTGAGGTTCTTGGTCTGCAGCCACAGCTGGAGAGTGTCCCCGCCCCCCAGGCTCCTCCAGCATCTTCACCTTGAAGCGCCATTAGGGGAGAAGAGTGCCGTACTTGGAAGCAGGGAGGCGAGTCTGTAGCCCTCCGTGCTGGGTGACCTCGGGGGGGCTTCCCGGAGCCTACAGAGCCTCACTGTCCTGTAAATTGAGGGGTGGGCAGTGGATTAACTGAGCCCTCAAGGCACGTCAGCTCCCCAAACCGCATGGTTTTTAAAAAGCTCTCACGGCTCAGCTGGTCCCTCTCAGACCTTCGTTCTGTGCCTCTGAGGGCCGGGAGCCACGGGCAGGAGCCGCTGGTGGGAGGCGGCTCTGGTTTCCATTTCTGTTTGGATGCTGACTTTCTCCATCTTCTGAAATTCAGACGGGGGCTCCGTCTGGGCCCTGGGCTTAGTGCCTCCCTCCTTCTTTCTTGCCTCGGCAGATTGGCGGAGGCGGCCAGGTGTGGACCCTCCCTGGGTCCACAGAGGCAGATTTTGGGGTGACCCTGGTGAGGTCCCTTGTACAGGGGACAGAGCCCCCTGTGTAAAGATGGACAGCAGCCCTGGGAAGAACCTTGTTCTCTTCTCTCCAGTATCTGAAAATGCAGTGGGTTCCCTCTGAGTGCTGCTAAAGAAGAAGAAAGACAGGTGTCTGCCACACCTGGACTCATCCGTCCCTGCCCACAGGGCCCCGTGCTTGTCAGTGTGGCACCAGTGGACACTTCCCACTGTGAACCTGAGTCCCTGAGGCTGCACCTGTCACCTGCCCGCTTTGCCTCTCAGAGGCTGTGTCTTCTCTCTGTGGTTTCCCTGCAGAGACTCGGTCTTCAACTCCTAATTCTGAAGCCCTTCAGAGCCCCCGAGGAAGCCCATTCCTACTTAGAGAAGTTCTAGAACTCTCTGTGAGCTGTATTTCGAACAAAGGGCTGCCTCAGGCCCTGGCTGGCTGCGAGGGTTGTGTGGGGAGGTCAGCACGGGTGGAGTCCGGGACTGTCACAGATGGGCCACAGGAGGTCCCTGCTGCCGTTGCCTGGGCGTCTCAGGAGAACCCCCAGGCCATGCTCGAGCCATGGGGCTGAGGTTCCCCACAGCTCTCTCCATCCTCCACCCCTCCTCACACACCTCCCCTGGGTGTCCATCACCCCTCTGAAATTATGTGCAAAATTTGTATTCGGGCATTCTGGGGGGAATTCTTCAGATACCGCAGGGGGTCCTCGGCTAGGAAAGCGAATGTCCACTGGACTGGGCTGGAGTGTGGCTGAGGTGTCCTATGGGGGATGCCATAGGGTGGGCTCTGGCTCAGCCAATTTACGAGGACTTGCACGGGGCGCAGCCTGTGCTACCAACACCCTTCTTTCATGATATTTTGGCTGCGGTGTGTCTCTTCCTTTTGGGAGAAGCTCAAGGTCCACCTTGAGTCCCTGATTTTCTGCTTCTCTGGGTGGCAGTGGGAGAAGAGTATCTCAGTGGCTGACAGGACTATATAAAGCTTTATTTAATGTCATGCCAGAAGCTTGATGGAACGTCTCACGTGTGCCAGGCCCTGCACCCTGTCGCGCCATCCTGTATGGCTGTGTGAGCTGCGCATTGAACTCCAAGAGGCACTGTTGACATAGACCACATTGTGAATGGTACTCTCTGTGAACCAGCGACTGGAGGAGAGAGAGAAAGAGGTCAAGGCCTTCCTCAAGGAACTTAGTGGGGAAGACAAACGTGGTTGACAGTAATGTCTGTCCAGTGGGTGACCAGTGTTACAGTCATGGAAACAGTGCAGTGGGAACAGGAAAAAGGTTTATCTGAGTCTGGCGGACGGTAGGAAAGGGGTAAGGCCAAGGGAGTCTTCCCAGAGAGGTTCCCTGAGCCTGAAGGAGGAGGAAGAGGCTTGCCAGGGAGGTTGGGAGCTGCAGGAGCAGGGCGTGGAAGGGCCTTTCAGGAGCGGGAACAGCATGTGCGAGACCCAGGGTGCGAAAGAGCATATGAATAGTATGAGTAGAGTGGGGGCGTGTTTGGAGTACTGAGGACAGTGAAGGGAAGGCTTCAAAAGGCAGGCGGGGGCCAGATGATAAAAGGTCTGCATGGCCGGCGAGGGGAGGGGCTCGCATGCCTGGACGTGCCAGGCCTAGCTCAAGGTGCTTAGCGCCTGAATCCTGTCACTCAGCAAACCTGCAAGTAAGCATCTGAATCTTCACCTGATGGGCTCGGAGGCCAGGCTCCGCGTGGTTAAGGAGGTTTAGTGGTTAACACAAGCTGAATTAGCCATTAAGATGGGGGCCATCCTTCTGAGTGAGCTGGTGAGGGGGTGGGGAGGGAGGGGCCCTTCCGCTCTGCTTCCTCTCCAGAACTGCATCCCTCTGGCCTCCCTGGTACCCTTCCTCTGGCTTTCACATGTTGCTTCTCAGTAGCCCGCCCCCCCTCCCAGCAGCCTCAGCCCACCTCCCCACCCCGTGGCTGGGGAAGAGATTGTGGCTAAAGGGATAACACACCCAGAACTTGCTCTCCTGGCTGCGTCCTGGCCAAGCTTCACTGTCTGTCAAAGCTCACCTACCTGCCCGACACACGTGGTTTTTGATGCCTCATTCCCACGTTTAAGGAGCTGAGAGTCCCTCCTGGCTTGCTGGGGCCCCCGTCTGCCTCTAAACTGCCTGTGTCCAGGGTGGGCACCGTGCCTCTTCCTACTGGCACTGCATTGATTTTCCTCCACGTTGGTTGGTCATCACTGCTCCGGGTAATGTATTGGAATGAGCTGTTATTCTGCTGGACGTGGACCCAAAGGACTTTTTATCATGAAGGGCCCCATCTTGAAGAGCTTAATAAATCATTCACTGTGCACAACAGGTCTGCTCTTGGACAGGGAGCGGTCTCTCGTCACTGAGTCACTTTCTTGCAGTCCACCAGGCTGGCACCCTTTACTTTCCCCGGTTGGCCTGTCTGTTCTGACACCTAAATAAATGACATCTCCCCACTTGACATTAGTGAGAGAAGCGGAGCTCCTTAACCTCAGGGCTCAAAACGCTGACCACCTCGGTCAAGGTTTCTCAAGATGTTACCCAGAAGCCCCTGAGAGCTAGTTAAAATGCTGATTCTTGGCCCTACGCTAGATCTATGCGTGAAAATCTTTGGAGATAGGGCCCTGGAATCTACATTTTTTTTAGCAATCCCCGGAGGAGATTCTTATGAACATCAAAATTAGACAGCAACTGCCCAAACCCTTTATCACTTTAGCATCCCATGTTTATTTCTTTTGTTCCTTTTGAAGTGTGTGGGATGGACACATCTTTACTTTCCTGCGTACTGGCCTGTGTTGTGCTTCCAGCTACACGCGAACTTCCGCAGTTCACTGGAGAGATCCTAGGGGGTAGGGAGTAGAGAGCAGGTCCACGTCCAAGTCAGCTGGGGATTTTCCTCAGAGCTTTCCAGAAGCATGACACGCACATCTGGATTACGGCCGCCGTGGAATAAGGGCCCCTTGCTGCAATCCAGCTCAGCGTTGAGGGTGGAGTCCAGGGCTTGGAGCAGCTGCTGGGAAGAGCCAGGCATAATCAGACAAAGCAAGCAGGGCCTTGAAGAGACTTCTCCACTTCCCTAGAGAAATGGGCAGGATGTCCAGGCTGGCCCGGGTTAGGAGACTCGGACCTCAGCCCCCTGGGCTGCCTATACCTTGTGTTTCCCCTTCTCAGCACCCACAGCTCCATCCAGGCAGGTCCCTCCCTCTACCCCCTGCTCTCTCCCACTGGGTGACCAACTCCCTCTCATCTGAGATGTTTTTACCTGAACTGGCTGGGCCCATAGAGGCTGCTGGGACTTCAAGATGGATCTGGTGGCCCCTTAAGAGCCTTGAAGCCATCTCCCCTCACCTCTCGAAGTCCCCTCTCCTCCTCCCCCACTCTGTTTCACTCCTCTGTGCTCTGCCCGCCTCTCTCTTTTGCCCTTCCTTTTTGCCCTTAATAGATGGAAACCGACATGGTGTTCCGGCTTCTTGCGGTCCTGGTCAATAGCTCTTAATGTGGACGTGGTTGATGGGGAGAAGGGGATGACGAGCGTGTTGTATGGCGTGAGGGATGTGGGCACTTCCCTTCCCTCCTGGTGGGAGCAGCAGGTGTTCGTGCCCCTCAGGTGCACTGGGATTTCAGCAGAGCCCTCACGGGGGCTGACAGACCTAGGAGGGGCCTGGGTGTCCTCAGGTTCTCCTCTTGATTTGAAAAGGAAGATGACCCAGTGAATGTGTAGAACAGCCTGGAGCATGCTGCCAGCACCGGGCGTCAGGAGCAGCCGGCCCCTTCTCTGAGATCAGGAATAGGCATTTCCATTTGTACTTGGCAAATGGGATTTAAACAAACAGTTTACACTTCTTCGGTTGTCTTACAAAGCCTTAGTTGCCTGGCGGTTATTATCCTGATGTTGTTCCTGCGAACAGTAGCCCGTGTCGGGGTAAATGACGTCGTGGCAGAATAAGTTTAATATTGGCATTTTCAAAGTCAGTGAAGAGTAGGGCGTGGCCCAGAGGGCCAAGGTATCAGGTAGTAGTAATCAGTGTGAATTCTCCCTCCCCGTCTTGGAAGATGCTTTCTTTCTTTTTTTTTTTTTTTTTTCGCTACGTGGGCCTCTCACTGCTGTGGCCTCTCCCGTTGCGGAGCACAGGCTCCGGACGCGCAGGCTCAGCGTCCACGGCTCACGGGCCCAGCCGCTCCGCGGCATGTGGGATCTTCCCGGACCGGGGCACGAACCCGCGTCCCCCGCATCGGCAGGTGGACTCTCAACCACTGCGCCACCAGGGAAGCCTGGAAGATGATTTCTTATCTCTCTTGCCAACAGCTTTTCTTTTGTGAACCCTAGTGAGATGCTGGCGTGGGTTTGCTTTCTCCTAGGAAGGAATACTCTCAGGTCTGCTTTGGTTTGCACCCAGTGGTTCTCATTGCCTTCTGAGTATAAATGGGAGGCCACTGGACACTCCAGCCTTTGCTTTACTCCTCCCCCCTGCTTCCCAGCCTATGTGCGCATGGCCCTGGGAGATGAGGGGCTTCAGGGGGTGGAGGAGATCCCAGGCCCGGGAGGAATACTCTGTCATCTGACGGTGTGGGCTAGAGAGTAGGGCCAGGGCCTAGGAATGGGCCAGCAGCTTTCTGGGTACAGTGAGAAGGAAAGGCAGCTCTTCAGACCGCCACTAAGTGGGGTGAGGGGCCCATCCTCACGGGAACCACCCTCCAAAATCTGAGTGGATGAGAGCCTTCTGTCTGCAATACTTTTCTCCTCTGGAAACCAGAGTCTCTTTTTTGTGTGTATAACACGGAGCCCGGTTCTTTGGAAGGACACAGCATGAGGGGCAGCCTCTCATCTACATTTCGGCCCCTTTAGGGATGATGCCATGTGAGTTGGGAGAGGCAGCATGTGTATAACTGCATCTTAGTAGCCTTTTGGGGTCCCGGAACAAGGGGCAGGTTTTCGGAGAATCAGACCTTTCTCAGCCAAAACCCTTTTCCCGTTCAGACCAGCGCCATCCCTGTGAGCCCTGGGCTGCGGCAACACTCTGGCCCAGTGTCACTTGGGGCCTGCTGCTGGCTGAGACCCCAAAGCCCCAGGGAAAACTGGGGGCAGAGGGATGGTTCTGGAGAGTTAAGTGAATAGGCAAAGCCTTCAGCCCCCAGGGGGTGTGTGTGGACGATGTGCCTTGTCGGGCATGTTGGTGCTAGTGCTTGGGTGACGTCATTTGGTTGGCCTGTGGTTTGTGTGTGTGTATGTTGATCAGGATGTTCCTGTTTTGCGGTTGTCTGATCACTTGTTTTTGGCCGTGGACTTCTGTATGAGTGTTTATTTTTAGAGGCTGCCACTTCTGGCCTGAGGGCTGATCCTTGGGCATGGTAGGAGCTTGTATTTTCTGAAATGTTTGTGGCTTTAAATTTCAGTATTTATTTTGGGGTATTGCTGCTTTTTATGTGTTTATTCTGTGTGTGTGTGTGTGTGTGTGTGTGTGTGATATGACGGTGTAGAATAATAAAAAATTGTGTGGTCTTTGAAGTTCTGCTTTAGCTTTGATTTTAATTTAGTTTTTAAAAAATTTTAAATTCGTTCTGATTTCAATCCCAGCTTTACCAAGTACTACGTGTCTGCAAATAAATAGTTTCACGTCTCAGTTTCTCTGTCTTTAAAACAGGCATAACAACCCTGACTCACAGGATTAGAAATAACGTATGTGTAAATGTAACAAACTGTTCCTTGAATGTTAGCTATTAACATTAGTATTTGTGTATTTGTATCCACACCTGCTCTTTCTGACTGCGGTGCTGGGGCTGTCTGGTGTACTCCATGAGTGCATGCGTCTGGGTGTTTTTGATTTGGGTGATTTCTGGTGGGAGTGTGTGTCTCTGGATGTCTTTATATTTGGTTTTCTGTGTGTGAGTGTGTGTGTGATTGTTGGTGTCTGGGCTGGAGTTTGGGAGGGGGCTTTTTTTTTTTTTTTGCCAGTTGGGGGCCTGCCTTGGAGGGGGCAGAAGGGAGGTGTGTGTGTGTGTGTGTGTGTGTGTGTGTGTGTGTGTGTGTGTGTCAAGGCTGGAAGCTGGACTGCTGACTGTACAGGGTGTGAAATCACTGAGTTCCTCTGGGCAGGGAAGTTCTTCGTTCCTGAGTCAGCCCTTTGGCCTCTAGCCACCCAGCGCTCACTTTTTCCTTTCAGAGAAAGTATTGCTCACGGGGTCCCCAGAGCATCTCAGACAAAATAGCACAGAGGGCACCTCTCCCTGCTGAAAACCTCTACTTTTGTGTCCTCAATCCCTAAGATGCTCCCTCCACCCTTGGCCCCTGAAGCTCCTTTCCAGAGCCTCCACGGGCCCCGGCGTTCAGAGGGAAACTGTGTCCTCTATAACACTGGGCCTGCCGCCTTTGCTGGACCGCATCTTGGCCCAATAGCCCAGGTCCTTGGGAAGCGAGTGCAGTGCCAGATCCAGGCTTTGGACTGGGGCATCTTGCCCCCAGGACCACGGCCCAACCTTGGACTCCACTGCCTGGCCCTGACCCTGGGTGCAGGGGAGGGCTCTGCTCAGAAGCTCGGGGAAAGGGTCCTTTTGTCCTTTTGCCCTTCTGCTACCTTGGCTCTATCTTGGGGTGCTGAGAGGATTCCCTCTGGGGATCCAGAGAAGGGAAGCTTTCAGCTGCTTTCCTCGGGAGAATAGATGTCCCGCCTGCCACTGACATCTGCTATCTGTCTCCCCTCTGGTCCCTCTCTTGTAGAGGTTGTGGGCCACACGCAGGGACCCCTGGACGGGAGCCTGTACGCCAAGGTGAAGAAGAAGGACTCCTTGAACGGCAGCACTGGGGCCGTCAACGCCACGCGGCCTGCTCTGTCGGCTACCCCCAACCACGTGGAGCACACCCTCTCGGTGAGCAGCGACTCAGGCAACTCCACGGCCTCCACCAAGACAGACAAGACCGATGAGCCTGCCCCCGGCCCCTCCAGTGCCCCTGCTGCCCTGAGTCCCGAGGAGAAGCGTGAGCTGGACCGCCTGCTCAGTGGCTTTGGCTTGGAGCGAGAGAAGCAAGGCACCATGTACCACATGCAGCATCTCCGGTCCCGCCTGGCGGGGGGCCCTGCTGCGCCCTCCTCCGGCCGCCATGTCGTCCCGGCCCAGGTTCACGTCAATGGCAGGGCCTTGGCATCCGAGCGGGAGACAGACATCCTGGATGATGAGCTGCCCAACCAGGATGGGCACAGCGTGGGCAGCATGGGCACACTGTCCTCCCTGGATGGGGTCACTAACACCAGTGAGGGGGGCTACCCGGAGGCCCTGTCCCCACTGACCAACGGTCTGGACAAGCCCTACCCCGTGGAACCTATAGTCAATGGCGGGGGCTACCCCTATGAGTCTGCCAGCCGGGCGGTGCCTGCCCAAGCTGGCCACCCTGCCCCCATGCGACCCTCCTACTCTGCACAGGAGAGTTTAGCTGGCTACCAGCGGGAGGGGCCCCACCCAGCCTGGCCACAGTCAATGACCACCTCCCACTATGGCCATGACCCCAGCGGTATGTTCCGCTCTCAGTCCTTTCCGGAAACCAAGCCCCAGCTGCCCCCAGCTCCAGCCCGGGGCGGGAGCAGCCGGGAGGCTGTGCAGAGGGGCCTGAATTCCTGGCAGCCTCACCCACCTCCTCGCCAGCAGGAAAGAGCCCACTTGGAGAGCCTTGGGCTCAGCAGGCCCAGCCCCCAGCCATTGGCAGAGACCCCCATGCCTGGCCTCCCCGAGTTCCCGCGGGCGGCCTCCCAGCAGGAGATCGAGCAGTCCATCGAAGCCCTCAATATGCTGATGCTGGATCTGGAGCCAGCCACGGCGGCCGCCCCACTGCACAAGTCCCAGAGTGTCCCTGGGGCCTGGCCAGGCGCTTCCCCGCTCTCCTCCCAGCCCCTCTCTGGCTCTTCCTCCCAGTCCCATCCACTGACCCAGTCCAGATCTGGCTACATCCCCAGTGGGCATTCCTTGGGCCCCCCTGAGCCTGCTCCCCGGGCCTCCCTGGAGTCTGTCCCTCCTGGCAGGCCTTACTCACCTTATGATTATCAGCCATGTCTAACGGGGCCCAACCAGAGTCACCGTCCAAAGAGTCCAGCTGCCTCCTCCTCGCCTGCCTTCCTCCCAAACACCCAGAGCTCTCCGGGGCCTCAGCTGCCCCCAGTCTCTCTCCCTGGCCTCACCACTCAGCCTCAGCTTCCACCGAAGGAGGTGACTTCAGACCCATCCCGAGCTCCAGAGGAGGAGCCATTGAACCTGGAGGGGCTTGTGGCCCACCGGGTAGCAGGTAAGAGCCTCAGGGGCCATGAGTTCTGGGTATCCCCTCCTTATTCCCTCCACACCTTCCCTCTCTGGTCTTGGCTGGTTTTGCTGGAGCGGGGTGCAGGCCCAGCCATCACGCCTTAGCGGGTGCTGCTTTGGCCTGGGGAAGAGGCTGTCAGGAGCCCACATGCCAGCCATCCCTTCCTGCATTCATTGCCTGTTAGGCTCCAAGCCAGGCACTGAGGTTCAAAGATCAGTGTCTTTCAGGAATTTTCGGTCTAGTGAGGGAGCAGGTACACAGACAGGTAATTCTAACAGAGAGCAATGTGTACTACCACAGAAGTGGGGGCCAAAGCCCCAGAGCCTGGGAAAGCAAGGTTCCCACCTAGGGCAATCAGGGAAAGCTTCCTGGAGGGGGTGACTCCAGGGCTGGAGTACAGATTTTCTAGGCAGAGAGGAGATGCTCTCTGCAGCTGCCTGCAGTGGAGAAGGCCTGGAGAAGGTTGGAGGGAGGCCTCTGTGGACTCCAGTTCCCTTTTGAGCCCTCCCAGAGGCACAGCAATGCCTGAGAGGGTGTCCTGAAGCCCTTGGGCTCCATCTGAGTGTTCAACCCTGGTGCGTCCTTTCAGGATATTTCTCTGTTTCTGGGGAGGCCAAGGTCCATCTTCTTGTTCAGCTGTCCTGCTAGTCCTTGCTTTAGGACCAGCTCTGTATGGGAAGCAGGCACTGAGAAACAGAGCCCCATTTCCTATCAGAGAATGGACTTGTTCTCCAGAGAGAGGAGACAGAATGGGGCAACCAGATGAGCTTACTGGGGAGATAAAGGCAAGAAATGGCAGAGTGTCCAGGGCCATGTTGGGAGGGGCAGGAAGGGCTCCCTTCCTTCCCTCTGGCCTAAGCCTGGGACCATTCCATGCGGGCGGCCAAACTGGGTGGGAAATCCTATGAGTTCGTTTTATTGTGGAGGTGAAGCCCAGGCCAGGGTGGACCAGAGCCTGGGGTGAGGGGGACCTTGTGCCAAGCCCCTCAGCTGACAGGGTGGTGGGTAGTCAGGGAGCAGAAGGGGAGCCTGGGCAGCTGACTCTGCCTTCTGTCCCTTTTCCTAAATTTAGGGGAAGCTGAGTCACCATGCCAACTACAGGGAGGAAGGGAGATGCCATCCCTGAGGATGGATGGTGGGTTTAGGGAAGTAGCTGGGGCCAGGCCAGTTGGCTGTTGGGTTTGAGTCCAGGACCTGGTGTGGCGGCATGGACTCCCTGCTCCTGTACTTCAGAGCACAGCACAGCCCCCAGTTCAACTACTGGTAACTTGAACTTGGCCATGATGGCAGTATTCACACTCTGGAAATTGGCAGTCAAGGACTTCACCTGCCCTGGAGAGCTGGTCTAGCAGCACATCATTGTCTTTGCCCACGAGTCAAAGCATAAGATGAGTAGCTCTATAACCCGAGGGGTGAAATGCTCCATGGAGGGGGTGTCCCCGTGGGGCTGGTGTCTTCTACTTTTGTCCACATCTGGGCCCATGAGATAAGGAGTACCTGGCTTGTCAGCAGAAACCATTTTCCTCCTGGTTTTGTTGAAGGGAGAGGAATGGGCCCTCTCAATATTTTACAGGGTTGGGGTGGTGGCCTGAAGAATAGTGACACTCTAGTCTAATGATGGGCAGGATCCAAGGGGCTTTTCTCTGGGGGAGCAGGATGAGTTTCCTCCCTTTCACAGAATGCTCTGTATAGCTCTCCCAGAGCTTGCTCAGAAGGAAGCCATACTTTAATGGCCCTGGAAGGATGTCCATCTTGTAGTGGCTCTCCCCTCATCCTTTTCTCTCCTACCAGTTTCTGAGGTCTTGCTTCTCAACCTCCATATCCTGTAACTGCTCAGGTTGCCAAGAAGCCATATGCAGGGAAGGATATTGTTGGCACAGTACCTGTGCCCTCCAACCCCACTGTCATCTCCTCCACCAACTGTGAGTGACTCAGTCAGGAGAAGGGATGAGATGTGTGGAGGGGACAGTTATATTTGGTCTCCAGGGCTACAGAGGACCTCTTGGGTCCATGCCCTGTCATGAACAGTATTTCTTATGTCAGCAGGTCCTGCTTGCACAACTTCTTCAGTAGCCCTATCCGCAGTGCTTGTGTAGATAAAGATGCACCGGCAGGATTAATTTGTAGAACAGTCTAGGAGCCAAGGGATAGACTTTCAGTGCTGCCTTTTTCTTCTCATTTTACATTCTTCTGCAAGAAGCTGGAATGTAAGCTTCAACATGAGTAACCTCAGATCTGAGGGAGAACCTCTATATGGTCATCAGTATGATCTGGTTTCTTCTGGCCTTGCTCCCTCAAGTCTGCTCTTTCTTCCTTGGCTGTCAACTGAGGCTATCATACCTCAGTTCTATGTCCTTGGTTCATCCCACTTTGATCCAACTACTCCTTATGTCTTATTTCAGCTTAGCACTCAGAGTATGTGGGGTTAGTTTTCTTAACTTGACAAAGGGTAGGTACTGTAGCACATGTCACACTTTCTTGTGAAACATTAGAATTAGAAGCATTCCCATTACACCAGGGACAAAATAAAGATGCCTGTTATCACCACTATCATTTAACATTGTATTGGATATCCCAGCCAGTGCAATAAGACAAGAAAAGGAAACAAGAGTCATAGTTGTTGAGTCCAATCAAGTTATCTTATGATCCTGATTCTGTGACTGTACTGATCTCAGGTGTCTCTAGAGGTAGAGATTTCAATGCATATTGGAAATCAGAAGTTGATCTTATCCTTAAGGAGTCTAGAGTTTAGAAGGGGGAAAAAGAACTGGAACTTTAAAATGAAGTTATTTGTAATAAGAGAGGTATGAAGAATGTTCTGTGAGAATGAAGAATAAGGAATGGTCACTATCAGCTGGAGAGATTGGGGAGGCTCTTTGTTGAGTGTGGGTTTTATAGAGCCTTGGAAGATGGGAAGGACTTTGAAAATGGGTGAGGTCATTGGAGAGAGAGGGCTCATAATGAAGATAGGAAAACTTAAGGCATGTTTGAAGAATAGAGTGGATTGAGAGCATATAGGCTGTGTGAGAGAGAGTCAAGAAAGGTAGCCTGGGGCCTGCGTCTGTTTGGTTTTAATACCAGACTAAGGAGCTTGAATCTTACCTAGTGGCAGTGTAGGAAGCCATTACTGTGTTTAGGAGAGGATGGCATGATCAGGGCTGTAGTTTAGGCAGATGTATCTGGTGGGTCTGGGCGGAAAGGATACAAAAGGGGAGAGACTTTGCGCTGGGAGATGCTAGGAGCTTATTAGCTAACCTAGGTGATTGGGACTGAGTTAGGGTGCTGACCATGGAAATGAAAAAGAAGAGATGGGTGCCAAGGATGCTGGTGGGATGAGAACTGATGCATTTACAAGTTGACTGGATGTAGTAGATGAAGAAGAAGGAGACATGAAAGATAATTCTGAGGCTCCATGAATAGAAACAGAATGATGGTTCCATTAATAAGCCAGAAGTTAGCAGGAGGAGCAGGTCTGGTGTAAGATGAAGACCTCAGTGTTAGATATGTTGAATTTGAGTGACAGTGGAGCCTCCAGGTAGAGATGTATGGAAGGCAATCAGACATCCGGAATTGGAGCTCAAAAGACTGGAAAGAGCTATAGATTTGGGAGTCATCCTCACAAAGGTAAAGGTTAAAGCTTTGGGCATGGATGAGATCTCTATATGTCAGAGGGCATGGAGAGAAAAGAACTTAGAATGAAATGGCCATGAGGGAATGGAGGTCATACAGGGGACTAAGAACAAATGTTCAGGACAGAGAGAGGACACTAGTACAGTGGGTCATCACAGAAGTCAGAATAGTAAAGGGTTTCCAGGAGGAGGGGTGGGGGGTTAGCAGTATCACTGTGGAGAGATCATGAGGAGAAGGACTCAGGAAAATTCACTGGGCTTGCCAATTAGGTGATTTTCAAAGGCATATTTTCAATAGAGTGGTGGTGACAGAAACCAGACAGGGATTGAGGAGTGAGAGATGAGAGGGTGCAGACAGCATATCGACCACTCTTTTGAGTGGTTTTGTGATAAAAGGGAAGAGGGTGGTAGCTAAAGAGGGTAGCAAGATACTGAGAACTTTCTGTGAATATAGGAGCCATGAGAATGTTTTTAGAGGGGGAGGAGAGAGAAGTTGAATATGGAGGGAAGAGGGAGAAGAAAAAGATATAAGGGAAAGAAATTGATAGAATAGGTCTCTAAGGAGGTAAGGGGAGTTAGGCTTAGGAACCCAGGTGGATAATTTAGGCTCAACCAGGAGGTGAGGTACCTCTTCATGAAATAAGAACAGAGGATGGATACAGATATAGGGAGATATTGGTGTCAAGCCTTGGGAGCTTGAATTGAGAACCCAATTTTTATATTTCATCATGGAAATAGGAGATGAGGTCAAGGCCCATTCCATCATTCATTCAATGTGTGCTCTTAATCCATGCTACATGCTAGCCTAGGTTCTGGAAAAATGGTGGTAAACAAAAGAGATAAAGATCCTTTTTTTAAGAGGTGGAAATGGACAATAAACAAATAAGCAAATACACATATAATATGTCACATGGGTGAAAAGAGCCATAGAGATAAAATAAAGCAGTGAAATGCCAATGAGGGGTGAAGGGTTGGGGGTGGTGGTTGGATGGTCAGGGAAAAGGCTTCCCTGGGCAGGGAGGGAATGTGCCAGATGGAATAGCAAGTGCAAAGGTCCTGAGGCAGGAGTGTGCCTGATATTGGGAAAGTAGGGGGCCCGAAATCAGAGAGGGAATGAGAATGGGACCAGCTTTCTATGGGCCTTGTAGGTGATCATCATAAGACCTTTGGCTTATACTCTGCCTGGTGTGAGAAGCCTTAGGAAGGATTTGGGCAGAGGAGTGACATCATCTGACTTGTTCTAAAAACATCAGTGTGGCCAGGATGGAAGGAGGGAGACCAGTTAGGAGGCTGATGCTTTTGATCAGGATGGCATCTGGAGATGGTGAGACATACTCAGATTGTAGACATATTTTGTAGGTGTCACCATCAAGATTTACAGAGAGACTAGACATGGGATGTGAGAGAAGGAAAAGTCAAGGTTTCTGGCCTGAACACCTAAAGGATGGAGTTGCTCTTTATTGAGATGGAGAAGAATGTGGGAAGAGCAGGCTTAGAGGTGATATCAGAAGTGCGATTTTGGCCACATTAGATTTGAGGTGCTCATGAAATGTCCAAGACAGTTGGATGTATGAGTCAGGAGTTTATGAGGGAGAGATTGGAGCTTAGAAATGTGGGAGTTGTCAGTATGTGATGTCATGTGAAGTAAGGCACTACATGATATCACCTAGGGGGGTGAGCACAGATAGAGAAGGATTGAGTTCTGGAGCCTTGAATATTTAGCAGTCTGAGACATGAGGAGGAACCAGCAAAGAAACTGGTACGGAGCAGCTTTTGAAGTGGAGGAAACTCAAAGGGTGTGGTTCTCTGGAAGCCAGGAAGGGGTGATATTGGCCACTGCGTGGCCCCTGTGGTGTGAGATGGATTGGAGTCAGCTGGGGGGACGAATAAAAGGACCTCACAGGTCCTTACGGTGCATCCGGCAGGCTCATCTTTAGGACTTTTCAGTGGTACCCAGCAGTTTGGGGCAGGAGTAGAAAATCCTAAGTGGCTCCTGTGGAAGAGGGTTACTAAGGGGTGTGATGGAAGAATGAAGGGCTGAGGGATGCCCCGATGCTCAGGAAGGTGACCCTCGGGCTCAGACTGGCAGGGTCACTGCCGAATCCAGGAAGAAGCAGGTGACCGTGAGAGGAGAAAGGTCCTGGGATGGGGTCGTGCTGACCGTGAGGGCAGGTGAGGTATGGGGCCACAGGACTGAAATCTCCTGGTCCCAGGCTGGCACCTTCCTGTTCCACGCTGGGGTTGGAAAAGAGAGAGGTGGGTGGCGTCCTGCTGGACAGCAGAAGGTCCATCTGCCCTTTGGAGAAGCGAGACCCTAGATCCACCCTCTCATCTTGTCTGACACCCTGCCCGCCTCCCTCCAGCTTGTGGCCAGAACCCAGACTCAGAACACTGACTAATCTTGATTTTCTCTTTGTTTTTGTTTTGTTTCGTCTTGTTAAATGCCTTGTCCTTGGCGTTCTTCGTGTGTCCCGTGTCCATCTGTCCCCTGTGCCGTGGGTGTGGTGCCTTCCTTGCCTGGTGTCCTCCCCTCCACCCCCCCCTCCCTGCTTGCCTCCCCGCTGCCGGCTCCCCGGGGTGGGGGTGAGCAGCGTACAACGCCAGGCTGCAGGGCACTGGGCAGAGTGTTGGCTCCAGGCACCCTCCTCTCCACCGGCTCCGATCTTCCTCTCTCTCTGGTTGGTTCCTCTCCCCGCTTCCCCCTTTATGACTTACCTGAGCTCTCCGTTTCTTTCTTCTCTTTGCCCCCCACTTCTTTTCTCACTGCCCCCTTCTTCCTCCTGCCTCCCTCCTCTCTGCATGAGTGAGTCCTCCCACTTCTGCATGGACACGGCCTGATGCTTCCAGCCTTGGCCTTCCCTGCTGGGAACAGGGTCCGGGGTGACTAGATGAACTTTCAACCTCCCCGTGGGCACACAGGCCTTTGCAACAAGGGTGCTCAGTGAGGGTTTGGGACAGCCCGGCTCTCCAGCTACCTTGGCCAGATCACTTGGGCTGCCCGGCCAGAGCCTCAGCAGGAGCCAGGCCAAGCTCTGCATGGACCAGCAGGCACAAGACGCAGAGTGGTGCCCTGGCACCTGCTGCTCTGTCCATTCTGGAGTACAGCACTCCCTGGGGGCAGGGCACCCCCTCTGACCTCATCCTGAATCTCTCATCCTAGGACCCATGGCCAAGAGTCAGAAGCCCTGGGTGTGGTCCTGGCTTTTCCTGTGACCTCCTCTGTGACACTCCCGGGCAAGTCTCTGAATTGCTCAGAGCTCCGTCTCCCAATGTGACAGATGGAGGATCTTAGCCTTGCCACGTGCCTTTTGCACGGTGGCTTGATGTGCCCCAACATGGTGGACCCTCCATCAAGAGTCATGTTGCTGTGTTAGAGGGTGATGTCATCCACTAGCGTCTCCCACCAGCTCTTGGACACACAACCCCTAGACTTTTAGCTCTGGGCGGGGTGAATCACCTCATCTTTTCCTGCTCCTCGGAGCCCAGAGGCCCAGCTCAGGGAGAAGACCATGTGCTCAGTCTTACCCCAGGCCGTGGCCTTGAGCAGTTCCGGGAAAAGGCTTGGGGGTGGGGTGGGGTGGGAACTGATGACCCCCAGTGGCAATATCTGGTGCTCTCACGACCCCTCCTTCTCCCAGTCCATGGATAATGGGGAGATGGTTCTAGCAGAATGCCTCCTGTCCCCCTCCTCTCCTGTCCCTCCACCTTTTCTCGGCCCAGTGGTGGGGAGTGCGGTGTTCGGTGGGGCCTGGGGGTTTGGGCAGTTCTGGGGGGTCCTGAGGGGAGCTGGCATGGCTTGCCCTGGGGCTGCTAGTGTGGTTGCCGTGTGGCTTTCTGGTGCCCTGGCCCAGCAGGTGGCCTCCCGGATTCCCTCCCTTCTGGAGCCCCAGGCAAGCAGTCGGACACCCAGCCCTGCCACCTGGAGCTGAGGAATCCAGTTTTTTGGAAATTGGAAGGCTGGAAAGAAGAGCTGGGTCTGTCGGGGTGGGAGCGGCCAGTCCTGGGGCGGGTAGGGGAGGCGTGTGATGAAGCCTGACACCAGGGCATATGTCCATGGAACTCGGGGGTGGTGGGCAGCCATGCTCTATCTATTAACCAGGTGTATTGATGTGTGTTAGGGCTACAGCCCCTAGAATTGCCCGTGTGTGTGTGTGTGTGTGTGTGATGAAGGGGATTCACGACCTCAGTTCCGGCCCACTTTAGGGGAGCCTTGGAGCCAGCTGTTCCCCAGAGCACAGTACCATCCTGGGGAGCAGAGTGAGGACCCCGGGAGATGGGGCTGCTCCGGCCCCTTGCTCTTCAGGTCTGGTGGTCAATGTGGAGGCCCCGGGCTGAGGTGACCACTGTCCTCCAGGAGGAGGGGAAGGTCCGATGCCCACAGTGTGTGAGCAGCCCTTGGAGGATGACAAAGGGCTTCTGGATGTAGCGCATTATTATCCCAAAGGCCACTTTCTGGCCGCTCCTCGTGCTGCCGCAGCTGGAAGGCTGGACTCACCAGGTTTCCTGGGAGGACCTTCCAGAGTCCCTTGCCTGCCTCTCTTTTCCCCTTTCTTCATGAGCTTCCTCTGGCCCCTGTTCTGCTGGGGAAGGGCTGAGCGTGGAGGTTCTGAGGGTGACTGTGACCCACGACTGTTGCTGCCGGGCTAAGGCTGCGTGCGCCCACACGTGTCTGTACGTGTGTGTGTACGCGTGTGCCTGTGTGTGTGCAGGGAGTGGGGCACGTAGACGGAAGCCCTGAGAGTGGGGCTGGGGCCAGGAGACCAAGAAAGTCCTGGGGTCGGGGGTGGGGGAGGAGAGGAGGCCGGTGGGGAGTGTGGGCCTATTTTTATTATCCGTCAGCCTCTGGGACATGAGGGAGTGGTGTTCTCTCTCTGACACTGGCTGTCAGCTTGTGTCCAGACTTCCCAGCTTGGCTGAGGAACAATGGGGCTCTCTTCTCTCCCCTCTGCCATGGCCCGTCTCCCCTCCCGTAGAGAGAGACAAGAGAGAGGGAACATGGCTCTCCAGGCGCTCCGGGGCAGATCTGGGACTGCCAAGGCGGACAACAGTGGGTCACTGTGTTCAAACAATGTGAGAGGCCCAGGCTGGCCACTGGGGCCGTGGGCGCTCTGCAGGAGAGGGGCTGTCCCCGTGGGAGTGGTATGCCGGGTCTTCCCCCTTCTGCAGAGGGAGGCTCTGCCCTGCAGGACCCTGGCTCTTTGGATGGCAACCTGTCCATCCCCCTGCCTCTGGACAGAGCCGGTCCCACTCCAGTGGTGGTGGAGAGGCGGCTTGAAGAGGTGTGATTGCCCTCAAGTGTCTGACCGCCTTGGGCCAGGTCTCGCATCCTCCAAAGCCTGCAAGCCCCTCCAACGGTCCCACCTCTTCTCCGGGCCGCTGCAGCCCTCTGTATCCCCAGAATGTGGAGGATGTTCTGGGTGCATTGGGGAGAATGTTCTCTGTCCCTCTGGGAGACTTAGGGCTTCGAATTGAAACAGACCCAATTTTCAAGGGCAGATATCAGATCCCCAAACAGGGAAACTGGCCACCCCTTGCAGAGGCACGGGGACCTGCCAGAAAGAGACTGCGGGTATGGGTGAGCCAGAACGGAGAGCAGCCCTAATGCGTTTCTTTTAACCTTGGGGCTGAAGTTGGTTCCAACCCCAAGGGCCTTTCCCAAATGGGCCTCCTTCGTCACGATTATTATTAGAAAATCAATGGCTACGTCTCTTTCTCCCTAATGTTTTTGCCAGGAGTGGAACCAGCAGCGGCTTTGGACCAAGCTGCCCCGGAGGCCTGAGGGGGAAGGGGGCTCGGTGGTGGGGGGAGCACGGCCAAGGACAGGGCCGGTCGGGGCGCAGGCTGCTTCTCTGAGGGCTGGCAGCCTGGGATTGCTGTAGGGTCCCAGCTGCTGCTCCACCCTTTAGAGCCGGGCCCCATCTTTCATCCGTGTTGATGCTCATAGCAGCCCCTGGTTAGGACTCTGCAACCCCCATTTTTCTATTCTGAAAATAAAGGTCCTTCCAGGCAAGGGGTTTATTTGCTGTCTTTAGCCAGGGCTCTTTTTTCCTCGGTTGAGATGGTAGGCAGGTTGCCTCTGATTAACGAAGAGCCCGAAGTGGAGCCTCAGAGCATCCCCACCCGCCCTGAAAAATAAAGAACACTGCCCCACCCAGCTACCTTCTGCATTTACATGTGCTCTCCAGACGGGACTCCTAATTATGAGATAATATGAGTGCATGACTTGGAGTGATGGTGTGAGTGCTTGAGAGTATGTGTCCATCCCTAGACTTGGCAACTGGCAGCCTGCTGTTCATGACAAGTAGGGAGGCTTCCCAGCCTGTGCCTGTCATGGCAGCCTTAGTGGCTGCTCCAGGCTGGAGCTGAAGGGCCCCCAGGGCCATGCAGACCCCACTGTGGAGGGTAGATAGTGATTCAGTCTGAATGAGGGTGATTTCTGCTTGGCTGAGCTGGAGTGTTCCTGGGGCAAGCTGTGTGTGTGTGTGTGTGCGTGTGCGTGTGTGCGTGTGCGTGTGTGTGTTGTGTGCATGTGTGCCACGAGGCGGTTGGTCTGCCCACAAGTGCTGGCCTGAGGCTGCTGTGGCCAGGGTCTCACAAGACCTTTGATGAGTCCCAGCACCTCTCCTCACCTGCCCTCTCGGGTGGTGGTGAAGGCAGGGCTGGGAATTTCCTCCTGCAGGATAATGAGGACAAGGGGCCCGCCCTCAGGCTGGGTCTTGGCCTCTGGACCCCGGGGAATAAGTTCTCTAGGATTCTGGAGCCAGCTCAGTGAGGCAATGGGTTTCGTGCCGCAGCCCAGCTGTGGGAAGGGAGGAGGGGGAGATTAACAACATCCCCAGGCCTGCAGAATGGAAGGGAAGTGCACAGAAGCAGATGGGGCACATGGCTTCAGGCTCTTTGCCTGCTGCTCTTCTGGGAGAGGCAGGCTGGAACCTGGGCCATGTTTGGGGCAAGGGAAGGGTGGACAGATAAGGGGCCAGCATAAAGGAAGTGGGAAGGAGCTTTCAGAGGTGCACTGGATGAGGGTTGGGCGATCCCAGAGAAGGCCAGCAGTATTCCGGGGGCCAGCTGGGGCTGGGGACACTGTGACAAGCCTTAGTCATTTCTTGGTTTCTTCTCGGGAGCACCATTTGCAAGATGATGCATCATTCATTCTTTCCAAAAGTCTTCCCCACGGGCCTGGTGTTGCTTGTTGGTTGATGCAGTCGCCTTGGAGACTGACTCTCCTCCCTCCACCTTCCCTCTTTTGCCTGGAAGCTCTGGCCCTCTGCCTCCAGGGCTTGGAAGAAGTTGACATCTGTTTCTTGTATCAGTCCTTTGTGCTCTGGGCCCCAACCCTGTGCAGAGTAGAGATTCTTGGTGAAGGCCAGCCAATCCCCCACCCTGCAGAGAAACCGGGGTGTGGGCAGAGGGAGGCTGGTGGGAGGATGTGCTGAGGGGAGACAAGCCCAGCTCCAGCTGAGCCCCCTGGGCTAAGATGCACTGCCTTCTCTGGGGGAATTAGGCCCGATGGATCCTTTCCCCCACATTATGCTCAGTGCCCTCTATGTCCTGCCATTCCTCCCAGGGGTGCAAGCTCGGGAGAAGCAGCCTGCAGAGCCCCCAGCACCTCTCCGGAGGCGGGCGGCCAGCGATGGGCAGTACGAGAACCAGTCGCCAGAACCTGCGTCCCCCCGTAGTCCTGGGGTTCGCTCCCCTGTCCAGTGCGTCTCCCCAGAGCTGGCTCTCACCATCGCTCTCAATCCTGGAGGGCGGCCCAAAGAGGTGAGTCCTGGGGCCACAGAGGGTAGCGGAACCCACCTGAGCTATTGAGGAACTTGATGGTTAACTGGGCAGCAATGACCTGTCAGTAAACTCAGTCATTTTTCCTCCCTGCATCCTCAGCCTAGGTCTCCTCTCAGGCTTGTGGAATCTGGAGCCCATTTCCTTCTCTGAATAGCTTTTATGCCCCTACTTCTTCCATGAACACTGAGACTGAGGTTCGCTTCTTGATTCCTAAAGGGCACCCCTTAGCAGGGTGGTAAGGATCCTGGGTATGATGTAGGTGACCACAGTCTCTAAACTCCAAGCCAGATCCTAGAGACGGACTTTGTTTTTGAGCCCTTTCTAGACGTAGGGTTTTCTTGGGAGATCACATGTCAATGTCAAATTGTTTGTATTTCTGAGACGGTTCAGTAGTTTGAGGAAGTAGGTCTTAAACTTTAGCGAGCATAACAATCACCAGGGAATCTACTAAAAATGTAGATCCCCAAGTCCCCCTCCAGAGATTCTAGCCTATTAGACCTGGGATGGGACCCAAGAATCTGCATTTTAAACATACACCCTGGAAGATTCTGATGTGAGTGGCCCGTATTTGATAAAATCCAGGTTAACAAGTCATTCTGGATATAAATGGCTTTTGGACATCTTTTCTCTCTTGCCTCCAGTCCCCTGCCCCCAGCACCTTCTCTTTGGCCCTGTTGTGAAATATTTCCAAGGCAGGTGCTGCTGGACCATGGCCTTGCAAATAGCCACTTTCTATTCTCTTGGCTGCAAGGAGTTGGGCTCACGGATGGCGACGATCTCCCTTTGACCTCTGTGTTTACCAGGGGAGGGCGGTGGTCAGGCTGGTTAACTGGGAACCCCTCCTCCTCAGGGGCACAGCCACTGTTTTCCTCCCTTGTTCTTCTGCAGCCCCATCTGCACAGCTACAAGGAGGCCTTTGAGGAGATGGAGAGAACCTCCCCGACCAGCCCACCGCCCAGTGGGGGTAAGAACTTCACACTCAGCCTGCCTTCCCTGGGTCCCCTCTGGCCTGTGTAAGCACCCAGGTTTGGGGGTGCTGGCAAAGTTGGCAGGGGCCAGAACCTGCCGCTTCTCATCCCTATGGCTCATTTTACTTCAGCTCCCCTCCCCCGCTTCTATTCTTTTCTGCCGTCCACGCTCACACGTCTAAGGATGCAGCAGCCGCAGTCCTGGGATCCGGACTGACCTACTGTGGGGCCCCTGGACTCCCACGTTATGGAGTTTGCTGGTTGCTGAGAGTCTTCGCATCCTATGTGCAAAACATCCCCCATCCTAAAGGGACTCTTTGTGCCTTGCTGGTGTGTCTCTGAGACACCCCTTGACCTTCTTGCTTCTGACCCCTATTTTTGTCTGCATCCAGGCACCTCTTCCACTTCAGGCAACCTATTCAGGTTCCACCGAGGAAAGAAAGGCTCAGAACCCTTAGGCTGACCGTATCCCCATCTCATTCATCCCTTGGCTTCCAGACAGGAGCCTTTAGTCTGTATCCCCCTGATGCTCTCACAGGAGAGGCAAATCCCTGAAGGGCAGGGACATTTTTACCCAAAGAGAAGACCTGGATGAGCCTAGGAGAGGGGCAGTGTTCCTTTTTGTGGTAGAAGAGACATGAATAGGAGCTGGAGGAGGCCTGGGAAAGCAGTACCAGGCTGTGAAGGACTCCGGGTCCCTGTGAGAGGCCTGGGTCTGCAGAGCTAGAGAGGCTGGCGATGCTCCAGGATCAGATTGGGTGGGTCCTGCCCAGGCTATTCACTTGTCCCGCTGAGAGGGGAGGAGGGTGAGGACAAGGGAGTTGGAGCTGGCCATGCGTTCTCCTGGTGTTCGGCCATCCCGCAGAGGGGAGGAATGTGACACCAGTACCTGGCCCCTGTGCCAACAGAACTCGTGTTGGCTACCATCTTGGACACGCAGGAGGCTGAAGCTATGAGTGGATGCCATGGCTGTCCCTAGAGCAGTGCTGTCCAGTGGAAAAATAACATGAGCCATGTTTGCACTGGAGAATTTACTAATAGCTCTATTAAAGAACTTACAGGAAACTGGAGAAATTAATTGTAATGATTTTTAAATTTAACTCAAAATATCCAAAGTATTATAATTTCAATAGGCAAATTGAAATAAAAATATTAATGAGATATCTTACAATCTTTTAAAATAAAATCTAAAAAGAGGCTGGTGAAATTAATTTTAATAATAGATTTCATTTAACCCCAAGGATCTAAAATATCATTTCAACATGTAATCAGTATAAAGAGATATTTCACATTCTTGTTTCATACAAGTTTGAAATCACTGTATGTTTTACACTTACAACTTTGTTTAGACTGGCCACACCGCTGGTGCTCCATAGCCCCATGTGGCTCATGGCTACCATATTGGACAGTGCAAGCCCAGGGCAATCTGCTCAAGATAGCTCTGTGCCTTTTATGACTTGTGGAATGTCTCTCCCTGGTCTTAACCCCCCACCTTCACACCTGCTCCAATTCCCTGTGGGTCCAAATAGCCAGGATCCTGGCCAGCACCCTGTTTGGGATGAAGCCATCTGGGCTGGGCTAGAGTTGGGTTCTGCCACATGTTTCTGTTCGCATTCTTCTCTCCCTCCCCTTCTCCCCTTGGCCAACCCCGAGAGAGCCCCAGGCAGGGAGAATGAGTTAGAGGTTTCCTCCTTGCCCAGAGGCGGAGAAATGTGAGGAATTCTTCTCTCAGGAAGCCAAGCCTTGCCTGTCTTCGGGGCCACCCACTTGTCTGCCTCAGCAGAGGGGCCAGATGCCTGGGGACTGGGGACAGGAGTGATTAGGGAGTTGGAGGTGCTGAGGGGAGCCTAGAGAAGCCTCCCACCGCCTCTGTTCCCTTGTCCCCTTCACCTCCTTTCACTGGTCCACGTGTTGCCTCTGCCGCACCCGCTGGGCAAACACATGCAAACCTGTGGGCTGGAGAGGCTTCGTGGTCATTCCACAGACAGTGGTCTCTGAGGTTGGGCTCATTCTTTCATAATTAATCACATTCAAAGTTGCAAGATACCTCTGTGTGTGTGTGTGTGTGTGTGTGTGTGTGTGTAATGAGAGAAAGAGGGACACACAGGAGCATGCAGGCCTAGACCCACGCCATGGCTAAGTGTTTATGTCTGTACGTATTTGTCCCCTCTGCTGTATTTGTCTGTGGGGCATCTCAGGGTTAGGGTGGAGCATAGGGGTGGGCCACCCATCTGGACTCTTGCGATGCCTCTCTATGCCCACAGACACCTACGTACACACTGGCATGTGCACACGTAAGTTATTTAAATTGCTTTCATTGAGAGATTATATTTTGGGAGGTTAGTTTCCTACAGGTCTCACAGTCTTTGGGGAGAGGGAGGAGGTGCCAGGGAGGGTCCCGGAGCTGCTGTGTGCGGCCTGGGCACCCAAGGGGGCACAGCTAGTCTGTTGAGGCCATCGGTGTGGGGCAGGCAGTCTTGGGCTCTGGCACACCTGTGCAGCTGCATGTCCTCAGCCGCTATGGCCTCTGCAGGGTCCCGAGAGCTGCGGCCGGAGACACAGAGCTCATTTCTTTACTTCTCCTCAGAGGTGTGTTAGGAGACGTGGCAGCTGCCGCTGAGAAATCTCGTGACTGGGCATAGCAACCGCCCTGCAGCTCAGCTCGGAGTCCGGCCACGTCCTTGGCTAATGGGAGAAAGCCTGACCGCCCTTTCTGACCTTGTGTGTTATGTGACACTTCCAACCCAGACGGGCGGCTTGGGAGGGAGCTGGGGCTCGTGCAGGGTGGTGGTGCTCTTGGCCAAGGATTGTAGAGATGGGGCTTCTCTCTCTTCCAAACACTGAGGTTTAGCGGTTAAGAGAGCCCCCTGCTGAGAAATCCTCTCTTCGTGGGGCTTGCAAGAGACCTGTTTGGCTGGGGGCCAAAGACCTGTGGCCGAGGGCTAGCCTGGGGACTCGGGGTTGGTTCTGCTGGTGGTCCCTTCTCCTCCTTCTGTACTTTACATGTTGTGCTGTCTTGATACTCCATTTTCTTTAAGTCCATCTGCCTCTGTGTGTGTGTGTGTGTGTGTGTGTGTGTGTGCATGCCTGTTTGTTTGGGGGTGGGTAGGGAAAGTGAGAGAAGGGGGTTAGAGAGAGGATAACATAGAGCAAGGCAGAGGGCACCCGAGAAACCAACGTGTATGTTATACACCACGGCCATGCAGAGGGACCGTAGCAAAGGAACTCAGGGCCTAGGGATAGAAATTACTTTCTGGAGGTTGAGGGGCAGGGTCATTTGCTGACTTCCTTTAGCCTTTACACTGTGGAAAAACACAGAGACAGGAGAGGGCAGTGGAGCCGCAGCAGCATCCCTGGGGCTGGGGCTGGTTCGTCTGCTCAGCCTTCTGCTGCCCACCCTCCCCGACACGCCCAGACTCAGGAGGGGTCCTCTCCCCAGCCCATCACCCGCGCTCACTCCTGGGGTCTCGCCTCTTCTTCTCGGCGCAGTGCGCTCCCCTCCAGGTCTGGCCAAGACACCTCTGTCTGCTCTGGGCCTGAAGCCCCATAACCCAGCCAGCATCCTGCTGCACCCCACCGGCGGTGAGTGGTTCCAGTGGGAAGGGAGGTGGTCGGGGAGGCTGGAGGGAGCAGTGGGGGGTTGGAGGACCCCTGTGGTCCTGGGCAGGGCCCAGAGGTGGTGGGTTCTCAGGACCCTTCTGGAAACAAGGTGGCAGCCTAGCTGTGTGTCCATGCTGAGATCAGGCCTCGGTGGGGCTCTCCGTGTGGGGTTTGAGGGGGCCGGATCCCTCTGTAGCCTTCCTGCCATTGCCTGGTGGGGTCAGTGCCGCTCCCAGCATCCTCTGACGTGGGGGTTTGGAGGCCTGCCCTGTTTCCCTGGAGTCAGTTACGTCTCTGCCGGAAGCCTGGCTTCCACGCCCCAGCGTCCAGGCGCGCGTGCACACGCACACACCCCCGGGCACACCTCGTCACACTTCCCGGCTTCTCTCCTCCCTGTGGAGAAGGGGCAGGTGGGGGCCCTGGGCCCTCAGTGGCCGTTTCCAACAGGCTGAGCCCAGAAACTTGCTCCCTAGACTCTGGTTTGGGAGCTGGGCTGGGACTCTGGGGACAGCTTTGCTTCTTTTCCTTAGTCACCAGAAGACTGATTGATCCAGCCGGGTAGGCGGGCGGTGGCGTGCAGGTGTGACCCACGCAGACACAGCAGGGCACAGCCTCCCTCTCAGGATGTGTCTGCATGGCCAGGGACACCAGGTCACTGGGTGGGGGGCTGCCTGTCACCAGGCCAGCACACTCCTGCTTGAGGCGCGGGAGCTGTGACAAGGACACCAGGCCTGCTGTTCCCAAGAGCAAAGCCCTCTCTCAGCGGTGCGCCCTGAGTGCCTCGCCACCCTGGAGCCCCGGGGCCCTGTCTGGGTGGACCGCACCCCTCACCCTGCGGCTCTTCTGGAGAGTCCGTCTCTGCCCCCGTCTCACCCCTGCTTTCCCACCTCCCTTTTCTCAGCAAAGTCTCTCTCTCAAGAAATAACCCCTGTTAATCCACCTCTCTCTCTTTCTCTCCTCTTTGCTCTTCCTCTCCTCTTCATCACCTGCCTCTCCTTCCTCCTCACCTCTCTTCCCATCTTCCCTCAGAGGAGGATGAGGGGAAGGTGGTGACAGAACTTTCTGAAGGTAAGTGCGGCATCGCCGCGCTGCTGCTTCCCGCTCTCCGGGTCTGGGAATGGCTTTTCACTCCGTTTGCTCTGCCTGACCTGGGGGGCCAGCTCTCTTCTCTGATCAGGTCTCATGTGACTGAGCACAGAGCCCGCTCCCTGGTCCCCACCCCTGTGCTGAGCTGTCACTGCGGATGCTGACTGAGGCGCTCACGGCCGCAGAGCGCGGGTCCAGGCACGGACAGTGTCCAGGCGCTAGTGCAGTACCACCTTGCCGACAAAACACCCCTCCCCCGGCGGTGCTTCCGCCCGCCTGCCTGGGGTGCAGCAAGCCCCTTCGGAGGGCGGGTCTCCTTATCGCATTTCCCGGGTGAGCCCCACATTTATAGCTCAGAGCACGAAACGTTTCTCAGCCTCGGCACTACCGACGCTTAGGGCTGGACAGTTCTTAGTTGTGGGGCTGCCATGTGCATTGTAGGATGTTGAGCGGCATCCCTGGCCTCTACCTGCTACACGCCAGTAGCAGGCGCCCAGTCGCGACAATCAGAATGGCTCAAACATGGCGGATAACCACTCCTGGTTCAGAGCCACTGTCTTGGAGCCACAAGTTGCCTTCTTGAAGCCCTCGCCTGGTTTCATATCAACACAGACGGTAGGACGTCTGTCTTTCTGGGATCTTGGATGACTTTGGGGATTTGGGAAAAGCTATGGACTCACCCCTATACAGATGGGCTCCGGCTATCCATGCACATAATGGTGACAGGTTCAAGGAGTTAGCACATCTGTGTCCTGGCTTACCCCCTGATTTAGATGAACTCGCATCACACACAGAGAAGCAGAGAGGGGATGTAAGCGGGTTGAAGGCCTTTAATTTATTAGGAACATAACTCAAATGATGCCTCAGAGCAGCAGGTGGAATGAGGGGAATGTCGGCCTGTGCAGCCTGAGTGGCCTGGGCATCCATGTCCCCCCGTCTCTACCGGGCTTGCTTGGACGAGGTGGGCGCCACCGAGCACCTTCCAGCTTGGATATGTTAGATGTTCTGACTTCTCCCCTTGGCTCTGGAGCTGCGTGGCCTGGTTTTTTAAACACTCCGTCCGGTTTCTTTCTTTCTTCCTTTTTTTTTTGACTGCGCCACGGCTTGTGGGATCTTAGTTCTCCAACCAGGGACTGAACCTGGGCCCTCAGCAGTGAAAGCGCAGAGTCCTAACCACTGGATCGCCAGGGAATTCCTCCATCTGGTTTCTTAAGCCCACTTCCCACTTCCCTTTGCACTCATTACCTTGATTTTCTATCCCCCAATTGGGCATGGGCTGTGCCCCTCTGAATCTGCCATCACCCAGAAAAGATGGCTGGAGTTTCCCATAAAGCTTTGCTCACTCCTAGCCAGCCAGAGTTCTGGCAACAGTGCCAGGCTGCCTGGGGGGTGCAGAACAAGGCAGCCCCCCCAACAACAGATCCCAGAATGGGGAGAGCCACAGTGGGGCCTCACCCCCGGTCAACCTCATACCCGGGGAGAGGACCTCCTCCAGGCTGGTGGCTGACTGCCGGTTCCCAACAGGAGTCTAGAATCAGCTGGGGCCCGGAGCCAGTGTTCGTGTGCTGTGTTCCAGGTGCACACCCACACAGGAGCTCTTGGGTCCCTTCGTGGTTGCTGATCTCCACAGACTGGGGGGACCCACACGCTCTCCAGTGGGAAGGTCTGAGGGTGACAGGCCCTGGCTGTGTGTTCCCCACTTTGGGGTGACACTTCAACAGATGGGAAGTGACACCTGACCCTTGCACCTTATGAGAGAATCTAGGCCTACAGGGCCCCAAGCCCTCTGACCCTCTTCCATCTGTCCTGGAGCCACAGAGTTTGCAGGGGAAGGTTCTTAGGGCTCGACTCTACCACACCCATCGTCTTCACAGATGTGGAGCTGAGGTCTGTGTTGTGGGGTGAGGGTGGGGCATTTTCCCAAGCTCACAGTTAAGAGGAAGCAGGGCCGAGACTGGACTTACTGGTCTCCAGTCTCCTAATCAAGGGGCTGTTTCAAAGCCCTCCTCCTGCCTCCAGGCGCCATGCCGTGGGATTCTAGCACGGGGATCGGAATTGTTGTCAATCCCCTCCCTGGGGAGGGAGGTGGGTGGAGGCAGGGGACATTCCGTTTTTCCTGTGACTCATGCATCACCTCCCGGGTCAGACTTTGCTGACCCTCTGAAGCACTGCTTGATTTCCCTGCTGATACTTTGATGGGAAATTCAGAAAAAGATGCTTGTGAGGAAAAATAATCAGAGACAGACAGACTTATTTAGCTAGGGGAAAAAAAGACTTTAGGGGAGTCTGTTCCGTTCAATGTGCCGTGCTAAATGCTTTACATTCATTCATTCTGTCATTGGTTGGTTCATTGATTCAACAAATATTTTGTGTGCCTCCTATGTGCCAGGCACTCTGGGGATATAATGATAAGCATACCATGATTCCTAATCTCGTGGAGGAAATTCATGAACGGGCGCCAGAATTAAACTATCACTGAGAATTAAGTATTGAGATAAGTGTTCCAGAGCGAAGGGATACACTTTCATGAGACCCTGGCTCATAAAAGAAGAAGCAAGATGGGAGGATGAGTGACATTAACTCAGTGACACTGGGATGGGAGAAGAGCATTCCATGTAGAGGTAAAGGGCATGTGCAAAGGCCCTGGGGTGGGAGGAACAGCATGTTTTTTTTCCATGAACTGCAAAGTCAGTGAAGTGAGAGCAAGGGAGATCTGGAGGCTGGAGCAAGGGCGGGGCGTGTGGTACAGAGTGAGGGTCAGCAGGCAGGGGCGGGACTGTGTGGGTCACATCATCTTGTTTAATAATCACAGAAGCACTGTGAGGAAGGTGGCAGGAACCCCAGTTTGCTGATGAGGAGATGACATGTATGGATGTTAAATGACTTGTCCAGGCCCAGACAGTCAACTGGGGGCACGGCTGAGAGCCTACGCTGGATCAGCCCGTGGAGGCTGCCCCTTTCCATGTGATCGCACGGGGCACAACCTCTAAACATAAACAGTGTCTTTACTGGGTACCCTTCTCCAGGAAGGAAGGAGAGGAAGAAAGCCTGTAACAGTAAAGGCATGATCTCCTCGAGATATCAAGGATATCTTCCCAGTGGGGAAACAGGGAAAGAAATTGCTGAACCTTCTTTCCTGGAGGAACGGGAACAGGTAACATTCAGCTTAGGTTCTGTCTGTTCAGATGATTAGATGGGATGGATGTAGCACAGAGGAAGACAGTGGACTAGAAATGGCCCCTCGGGGGTCCTTCCTGCTCTGAGATCCTCGGTGATGGGTGTACTGTGGCATCTGGGTATTTCTGGGCAGTGCTGTGCAACACAGATTTACCAAGCACCTACTCTGTGCCAGGTCCTGTGCCAGGTACTGAGGGCTTAAAGATGAGTGAGCTGGCCTGGTAAAGACAGATATCTCCGCATAAGGTAGGAGTGCTGAGCTGGGGGAGGAACAGGGTGTGATGGGAGCTCAGAGGAGGGCTGTGTGGCCCAATCTGAGTTTGGAATTCTAACTTTTGAGCTCCTGGATGGGGCCTCGGGGGTTTTACTTCCTCCCTCCCCGCCATCCGCCTGTCTTCATTTCACTTGGAGCGGGCAGGCCCTTTCTCTCCAGGCAAAGAACCTTTCCTGGCAGGCAGGAAATGCACTTCAGGGTGTGGGTGAAGAGCTGACAGTGACCCCAGCCTGGTGGGGCTAAGTCACTCAGCCTCATGTCCAGCTGCTCTCAGCCTCCAACAGCCACTTGGAATGGGTTTGGGCTCCTGGAATGTTCTACACCAAGCACCCTCCCTGGCCCCTCCTCTCCTGCCCTTCCCAGTTCCCGTTGCCTCTGGGTGCAGCTGCTTGGGATCGGCAGAGAGGATGAAAGCAGCAGGAGAGAGGGTAGAGGGAGGCAGGCACAGGCACGGCTCGGGTACAGGTGGGCAACGGTGGGGCTGCTTATAAACCGGCGTTGCAACTAGTGGAAGGAATTAGAAGGGACTTTCCTTCTCTTGTCACTCGATCCTAGCTGGGCAGGTGAGTATTCTCATTCCCATTTTACACATGAGGAAACTGAGTCCCAGAAATGTTCAGCAGCCTGCTCCAGGTCACCCCTCCAGTAAGTGAAAGAAGGGGGAGCCTACAGGTTGTATGTTGTACTGAGATAGGGAGGAGAGAGGGAGGATGGGGACAGACAGGAAAAGGGAGGTATTTTCAATATGGAAATCTGAGTCTGAAAACTTGGGGTTTGGCCCAAAAGGTTGGTTTTGAACCGTTCTGGAGATGGACTTAGAAAATCAAATATCTCCCCAAAGATCCCTCCTGCTCTGGGTTCATGAGGAGCAGAGGTTGAGTGAATCTCTACCCCTGATTTGGGCCTGGAAGGTCAGCCAACCAAGGAAGAGGATGGAGGTAGAGAGTAAGGTGAGGGCAGAGCCAGGCGGGCTGGGCCTGAAATCCACAGGCTGCGAGCCTCAGAGCAAAGCGCCCAGGCTCGTTGGCCACCTGAACTCATAGGGCTGTTTCCAGCCTTCGTGGTGGGAATGGCTGCTGGTGCTTCTCCCTGGGTAAGCAGCCCTGTCCTCCAAGCTCAGACGCTGAGTCCTCTGAGAGCTCCTCTGTAACTTAGGATCTGATGGGAGTGGGGACGGGGCTCACGAGCCTGATGCCTTATGAATGTGTCCATCCTATAGGATCTCAGGTTTTCTAATATCTCCAAACTTTCTAACATACAGTCCCATGGATGTTCTGTGCAAACTCCACTCAGGCTCCTGTCACTATGTCTGGGCCAGAAGGAGTTAGTGGGGATGCAGGCTTGAGTGATGGCAAACAGAGCAGATGGGAGTCAGCATCTGTGGTCCCAGGCTTGGCTCCGTCCTGACTCTGGCACCAGGTGGTGTGGGCGGCCTTACCTCAGTTCTACTGCTGGTAAAAGCAGTACGTGTACTTTTTTACAGGATGGGGTGCTTATGTGAGTTGGGAATATAATATGAGTTGCTTACCCACTTCAGGTCTTGGCAGGAAACAGATGGCTCATTCCAATGGGGCAACTGAGGAGACAATGGACTATTTAGAAGGTCTGGGCAAACCAAAGAGGGATGGTGAAGCACCCCGCCACCGGGTGGCCCTCCTAGCAGGAGGTCGGAGCTATCCGCATGCCAGGCCTGGAGGAACCAGGAGGGAGCTGGAGGAGAGGGCCCCTGACTGGAGCTGGGATCTTGGGTGGAAAATGCAGCCCTGGCACTTTGACCTTCTCTCCTCACCACCCCCCCATCCCCTCCTAGTCTCTCCTACTAGCCAGCGGCCTAAGGTCAAAGCCATGTGGAGCCCGGGGTCTGGGGGATGCGGTCAGTAAAAGCTGGCCTGCAGGGACACAGAGCAGGTTGGGGAGTGGATCAGGAGGACATGGCAGGTGGAAAAGATCACCGACTTCAGGGCTCACCGTGTGCATTTTAGTTTGTACTTTTGGGGTCAGCAAGAATTCAAGAGAAGGAGAAAAACGAATGTGCGCCTTTTAGGTCTTAGTTATTGTGCACCTCTGTGTGGGTGGGGTGGAGAGGGTAAAGGTCACACGTCTACTAGTTTGTGGGACAAAAACTTATTGAGGACTTACTGTGTGCCAGGCACTGAAAATACAGATCAGCAAGGAGCCTGGGGCTGCCAGGGAGCAGATGGATCCCCTTGCCATCTCTGGTTGGGAGAGAAGGGTGCTAAGCGCTGCGGGCACCAGCGTGAAGCCGACAGCCTGGAGGTGGCCAGGAGGAGTTTTCAGAGAGTGACCCCGGGAGGTGAGGGATGGGCAGGGAAGGTGGGCTCTGGCCTTGGGTCTCAATTGCCATTTCTGTGGGCGTGAGGGGTCCTGTCTGAGGTCTCTTCTGTCAGAGTTACCCCAGAGCATGGAGCCAGCCCCCCAAGGCTAAAGACACTGAAATTCTCGGCTTCCCGATTTTCACCTGGCGGTGTGTGCAGGGCCCAAGAGCAGGACCTGGGCCAGACTGCCTGGGTTCCTAGGCCAATTCTGCCACAGTCTACGTGTGGCCTGGGCAAGACACTTACATTCTCCAAATTCTACTCTCCTCATACAGTTGTTTGCTATTTTTACTATTATTAATAGCCCTGTGGAGGTGGCTCTTCTCTGGCTGATGGGCTGGAGTTCTGGGTAGCAGCCAACTCTGGGTGTCCCAGGAGGCTATGGCCCCTCTAGGACACTCAGAGCCAGCATTGAGAGTCAGGAGATGGTAGCCGTGGCCACTGATTGGCTGTGTGTTCTGGGGCAAATCGCTCCACCTCTCTGGGCTGAGCAGACAGGTTACATCAGGAGCCAGCAATCTATGGCCAAATCCGGCCTATCATCTATTTTTGTAAAGAAAGTTTTATTGTAACACAACCATGCTCATCGCTTTATGTATTGTCTGTGGCTGCTCGCGCGATAACAGCAGCAGAACTGAGCAGCTGTGAGAGAGACCATCTGGCCCTCTAAGCCTGAAATATTTACTGTCGGGCGCTTTTCAAAAAAAATGCGCTGCCCGTCTCTGCTCCAGCAGGACCTCAGGCTTGGACGGCATGGCATCATTGCCTTTGGAGGGGCTGTGGCCTGGGGCTTCTGCCGGGTGGGTGGGTGGCCTGGGCTGGATGAGGGGGCTTTTGAGGACGCCTTGCTGGCCTCTGCCCACGTGGACTCTATCTCTGGGTGCCAAGGTGGCTGGTCCTGTGTCACCCTGGGCCGGGTCCCTGGAATAGACTGCCCCATGCCTGTCGCTTTGCAGACCTCTTGCCCCAGCCCCATTCACTGTTGCTGTTGGTTGGAGGGAACTCCGTGCGGAAACTAAAAGATACACTGGCAGCCTCTGGCTGGAGTTGTATGCAGACGGCAGGCCTCCTCCGTAAAGGGCCCTGTTCTAAAGGACCATCCTCTCCCTGGATCCCCAGGCCTCTGGGCCTGGATGCAGGATATCAGGCCTGGAAGTCACCTCAGAGACCAGGGCCTGTAACGGCCCCATAACGCCTTGGTGATTGGGCTCCTTCCAAAGTAACGTTTTCTTTGGGCTGAGGGAAGGGGGCTATTCTCTGACTCAGTGGCCAGCACAGTCCGGCTGCAGAGGCTCCAGGGGCCTGCGCCCTGCCGCCGCCCCCAGGGCTGCACAGACTCTGCAGTTCTTCCATTTCTGAGGCTGGTTTCAGCGGATGCCCTAATTGTGGGCAGAGGGTAGGTGTGTGCTCAGATCATGTCCCCCCTGGGACGTCCTCAGGGACGGTGCCAGGTTTGGAGGTGGTAGGAGCGTCATCTATCCCTGATCCTGTCCCTGGAGAAGCCCAGGGTGCCCTGCTTCTTCTTCCTGTTTGATAACAAGTTAGTCTGGCGGCTGGCTTCAGAGGCCGGGATCGGGGGTTGGGAGGGGCGCACAGCACTGGGTTGGGGGGTGGCCCGGGAGACCTGAGTCCTGCTTGTGCCTCCAGCCACTTCACTCTCCAGGCCTCAGCGTCCTCATCTGCAAAATGACTTTTCTGGCACTGGCTCCTCCCCCCTCCCCCGCCTAGCCTTCCTCTCAGGCCACTCTGAACACCAAGCGGGATAATGATGTCAGTCTCGGGAGGAATGCTAAGTGTGTCAGGCAAGGTGGGTGGGTGTGTCTTGGCATGCAGGGGCTGGGCGGAACTCACCCGCACAGGCCTGTTGCTAGGCCAGCAAGCCTGTTTCTGGATTCTGGGCGTGGGGAGGAGCCAGCATGAGCCCTGGCACTGTCCCGAGATGCACGGCTGGGCTGGAGCTTGGGGTCCACGAAGAGCTCAGTTTCCAGTGGTGCCTGGGGAGCCTAGAAGGGCCTGGGGGCCTGGGTAGCAGGTCGTAGAAAAGAAGCAGCTAGAGGGGATACCAGTGAAGGGTGGGCATCCTGGATCTAGGAGGGAGGATTCTGTGATGGCTGCGTTTTGGGGTCCATTTCTGGGAAGATTCTCAGAACGAGGCCCTGGTTAAAGGTTCCTTGGGGACTCTCACAGCTTCTCCAAGATGCTGGGAAGAGGGTGGGCCTGGGAAGGCAGAAGCCCTGGAGAATTGCCCTTTGTCTGCTTGGCTGTCCTTTTGGGGCTGTCCCCATAGGCCCTGGGGACAGGGGTTCCCTGGAGGTTGGGTGGGGTCCGCACTGCACCCCTGTGGATCCAGACTCAGTCCCTGTCCCCTTGCCCCTTCCAGAGCCCCGGAGCTATGTGGAGTCGGTGGTGCGGACGGCAGTGGCTGGGCCCCGGACTCAGGATCCTGAGCCCAAGAGCTTTAGCGCCCCGGTTGCCCAGGCCTATGGCCGCGAGACACCCCTGAGGAACGGGACCCTGGGAGGCTCCTTTGTCTCCCCCAGCCCCCTTTCCACCAGCAGCCCCATCCTCAGCGCTGACAGGTAAGTGGGCAGGAAGATCCAGGCCTGGGGCAGCACAGGTGAGGCCTCTTGGATCTGTCTAGGGCGTGGACAGGCAGAAGTCACATCCAGGTTGCTGCTCCTGGGAACTAGCTTATCAGGGTGCATGGTGAGAGCATCCCCTGAGCGCCAACTCCCCAGGGAGAGTATGAAGGTGAACCAGGCATAGTCCTTACCCCAGGTTTATTTATTTATTTTTTAAAGTTTTTTTAAAAATAAATTTATTTATTTCATTTATTTATTTTTGGCCGTGTTGGGGTCTTCGTTGCCACTCGCAGGCTTTCTCTAGTTGTGGCGAGCAGGGGCTACTCTTCGTTGCGGCGCGTGGGCTTCTCATTTTGGTGGCTTCTCTTGTTGTGGAGCACGGGCCCTAGGCACGCGGGCTTCGGTAGTTGTGGCTCACGGGCTCTAGAGCGCAGGCTCAGTAGTTGTGGCGCAAGGGCTTAGTTGCTCCGCGACGTGTGGGGTCTTCCCGGACCAGGGCTCGAACCCGTGTCCCCTGCATTGGCAGGCGGACTCTTAACCACTGCGCCACCAGGGAAGCCCCTATTTTTTAATTAAAAAAATTTTTTTATTTTTTATTTTTGGCCACACCACGCGGCATGCGGGATCTTAACCTCCCAACCAGGGATGGACCCCGTGCCCCATGCAGTGGAAGTGTGGAGTCTTAACCCCTGGACTGCCCAGGAAGTCCCCTTCCCCCCAAGTTTAAAACTGAACACGAGTAATTACTATGTGGTGAGCGCTTCCTGCGTGCCAGGCATTTTGCTAAGTGCTTTCTGTTTAAACCTCACAGCAATCCTATGAGGTAGGTACTATTATTATTCACACTTCTCAGAAGAGGAAACTGAGGCAGAGAGACATAAAGTAGCTTATTCAAGGTCCTACAGCTAAATACTAGCCAAAATAGGATTCAAACTGAAGATGTCTGGCTCCGGAGCCCACATCTCTATCCTTCCCCACAGACCTGCATTATGGTGCCTGCCGGTCACGGGGTGAGAGTCAGATGTGCCCAGAGCAGATGTGTAAGCCAAGAGCTCAGAGCAAGAGGCCGCTATTTCTGGCTTGGGATGCAGAGAGGGTCTCTGGGGGCTGGAAGTATTTGTGCTGAGGCCAGAAGGATGAGCAGGGGTTGGAAGGTGAAGGGAGAGGGAACGGCCCTTCCAGAAGGACAGCACGGCAAGGACAGAGCCGGAGGGTGTGGAGGTGTTGGGCGTGGCGGCCTCGGGCACGCAGCTGCTGGTGAGGGGTCGCTGTAGGGTTAGAGGAGGGATGTCTTGGCGGATGGCTGGCTGGCGTTCTGAGGGGGTCAGACAGAAAGGGTAGCCTGAAATTTCCCAGAGAGCGAGGCTCCTGTGTTTGGCGTACAGTGAGAAGCTGCTTGACGGGGGTGGTGGTGGTGAGGCTTTATGATGGGGAGACGGGGAAGACAACATAGGAGAGGGACCCTGAGAGGAGCCTAGGCAGGGCAAAGGGTGCCAGGCGGGGAGGGGGCCCCAGAGAGCCTGCCTGGAGGCCGGAACTCGCCTCCAGGAGGGGAGCCTGCCCTGCCCATCCCTTCCCATGGCCACTGCCCTTCCCAGCCCGGGAGCCCACGGGGCCCGGTAACTGTCCAGCCACCTCTTCACACTTCTGCACGTAGAGGGGTGTGCCAAGCTTGCTGTGTACCTGCACTGGTCCAGGGTAATGCACCCCTCCTGGGTTGGGGCGGGGGGCGTGGGTGAGCAGAGGCAGTTTTCTTCTGCAGTCTAAGAATTTGAAACCTCAAGCCAAGCACACACCCCCGGTCCACCTTACCCCCTCCCCAGCCTCCTGATGGCTCCATTTTTGGAAAGGTCTGCCTCTGGGCAGAAGCTGCCTTCTGCTTTAGAGGAAAGGAGATTTTCCTCACCTCTCCAGCCACCCTTGCTGATATTCAGGGAGTGCTGACATTAGGAAGTTTTCACCGTTTCTCACTCTTCAAATTCCTCCTGCAGTAGTCCTCAGGAAGCTAGCTTCTCCTCTGGGATTAATCATCCAGAGCTCCATTTCCATGTCCCCAGCCCCCGCTGTGCAGCCTGACCTATCCCCCCATTCCTCAGAATCCAGGTTATTCTGTACCGAAGCGGTGTTCCACTCTGGCCCCTTCTGGGATGCGAGGTAGACTTTGTCCTGACCTGGCCCCTGACCTTCTCCCTGCCCTGGGCTCTTGCCTAGCCCTCCCCCTCACATCACCCGGGGGACCTGAGCTTATCCAACCTGGCCCAGGGTGTGGCCGGCCAGCCTCCAGACTCCTTCCAGTCTGTGGCTCCAGGCTTTGGAGCATCGTCTTATGTAAGGACCTTCCCCACCCTCCTGCCCCAGGGGCTGCTGGTGCAGAATTTGCCCGCTACCTCCCTGCAGCTGCTGCTTATGCGTGGTCTCTGTCAACCTTTGTCTCTCCTGCCGTATCATCGAGGAATAGAAGTTTGGGTCTGGAAGGAATCAGAGTCATCTAACCTATTTCCCTCATGTTACACGTGGGAAAACTTTTAACAAGCAGAATCCGGGTTTCCCAACTCACAGGCCATGGATTTGTATCAATACTTAAGTTCAGAGGAGAACCTTTGACTGTGGCCATTCCCCCAGGTACAGTGCCCTCTGAACTGAATTTTATCAGTCTTAGAATTGAAAGCGACCTCTGAGCTCATCTCATCTAACCTCCCAATGGAGGAAATTTCCTCCACAGCGTTCGGGTCAAGAGGTTGGTTGGTCAGTCTCTGCTTAAATGCTGCTAAGGATGGGAGCCTCATTACCATGTAAAGCAGCCTGCTCCATTAGTGGCCAGATCCAATGGCTAGAATGCAGTTCTTAAAATGAGCTGAAACCTCCTGTGAGATTTCTTCATCTTTGCTGTTTTGGAGCTACCCAGGAATGGATGCCCAGTTACACTCTCAGTGTTTAAAGATGCTGATAACTCACCTGGGGAAACTGAGTCAAGGTGAGGCTACTTCCAGTAGGAACAGGATCCAAGTGGTTTAACCCCCTCTCCAGTGTTCAGTTTCTGTGATGCTGGAGGGGGCAACAGGACAGCCACCTTCAGTTTCTGTAGGAGAGATCTCGCTCTGACTTGTGGTTGAGCAGTCAGGGTGGTGCTTGAGGATACATGGGCTTTGGAATTAGACACAGCTGAGTTGAAATCCTGGTCTTTTATGAGCTGTGTGGGTGTGAGCCTATTGCTTAACCTCTCTGAGCCTCAGCTTTGTCTTCTGATGTTCGTAGGGTGATGTATAAAAGCCTTAACTTTCCTGTGCATGTGTGAGGGGGGCTTTTATTGTCATTATTAGTGGTTGGAGGGAGGGCTGAGGGTTCACTGAAAGCCTGTCCTTCACTAAATGCCATTTGGTGACATCTTGACCTGCCCTGTCTCTCTCTAGCACTTCAGTGGGGAGTTTCCCATCAGGGGAGAGCAGCGACCAGGGCCCGCGGACACCCACCCAGCCTCTGCTGGATTCTGGCTTCCGCTCCGGCAGCCTGGGCCAGCCCAGCCCTTCGGCTCAGAGAAGCTACCAGAGCTCTTCTCCTCTCCCGACTGCGGGCAGCATCTACAGCAGCCCCGACTACTCACTTCAGCAGTTCAGCTCCCCGGAAAGCCAGGCCCGGTCTCAGTTCAGTGTGGCGGGTGTCCACACGGTGCCTGGGAGCCCTCAGGCACGGCACAGGACAGTGGGCACCAACACTCCCTCTAGTCCTGGCTTTGTCCGCCGGGCCGTGAATCCCGGCATGGCTGCCCCCAGCAGCCCCAGTTTGAGCCACCGCCAGGTGATGGGTCCACCCGGAACTGGTTTCCATGGTAACACGGCCTCCAGCCCCCAGAGCAGTGCAGCAACCACTCCGGGAAGCCCCAGTCTGGGTCGGCACCCTGGGGCCCACCAGGTTTCAAGCCTCCATGGCAATGTGGCCGCCACTCCAGGGAGCCCCAGCCTGGGCCGGCACCCTGGGGCCCACCAAGGCAGCCTGGCCTCCAGTCTCCATGGCAACGCAGTAGCCAGCCCCGGAAGCCCCAGCCTGGGCCGTCACTTGGGAGGGTCTGGATCTGTGGTTCCCGGCAGCCCCAGCTTGGACCAGCAGGTGGCCTATGGTGGCTACTCCACCCCTGAGGACCGGAGACCCACGCTGTCCCGACAGAGCAGCGCCTCGGGCTACCAGGCCCCTTCCACGCCCTCCTTTCCTGTGTCCCCTGCCTACTACCCCGGCCTGAGCAACCCCGCCACCTCCCCCTCGCCAGATTCAGCAGCCTTCCGACAAGGGAGCCCGACACCGGCCTTGCCAGAGAAGCGGAGGATGTCCATGGGAGACCGAGCGGGCAGCCTCCCCAACTACGCCACCGTCAACGGGAAGGTGTCCTCCTCGCCTGTCGCCAGCGGCATGTCCAGTCCCAGCGGGGGCAGCGCCGTCTCCTTCTCCCACACTCTGCCCGACTTCTCCAAGTACTCCATGCCAGGTGCGCCCTCCTTCCATGTCACCTCTCCGGCTGACAGATGAAGCCCACCAGTTAGGATACCTGTGCTAGTCTCTGTTCTGACATCTCCGTGGCAGACAGCCTTGGGTGGATCACTGACTTCTGGGCCTCAGATTCCTTACCTGTGTAATGGCAGTTGGAGCTGTGGTCGTGGCAGCAGTGGGGACAGGGATGAGGAGGTGGGTGCGATGATGGCACTGCTGCTACGGTGATCTTCACTGTCATCGTAGCCACCACCACTTGTTGAGCACATGCTCTGTGCCAGGCTCTGAGCCAAGGACTATCTCATCAGTCCTCATGGCCACCTGGCAAAGTGGGTATGATTTTGCCCATTTCGCACATTATTTTTCCAGCCCACAGCACGGTTCCCACCTTTTGATCCCCACTTTGCTCACATCACTAATAACAGATCTGGCAGCCGGAGCGATATGGCACAAGGCCGAGGGTTAAGCATTTTTACTGGAGTCTAGTTTCTACCAGCCCGGCTTCACTGAAGCCCACGCAGTTTTGCACACTGAATTCTTCTCTCATCGTCAGAACTGGGCATCTTTTGCCTCCACTTAGAGGGCTCATTTTCTAAACAAAAAGGTTAGGGTGTCAGCTGATCTGCAGCTTGTCGGCCAGATCTGGAACCTGACTATGTGCAGAGCAGCCCTGGAGCCCTGGGGCATTCCAGGAAGATTTAGAATGCTGCAGGCAGCCTGGGATGGGCCCCAGCTGCCCAGATTCTCAGCATCACTCCCAGGTCCTGCCCTGAGCCTGCCAAACGACACTGCACACCCCTGCTTCCTGCTGCTCGCCAGAGACATCTGGTTCCCAGCCCCAGTTCTTGGAGGATGCAGAACTTCTAGTAGTTGGGACATTTCCTGTTTCCCACCATCTTCCTTGCTTAAAATAGCCATGGGAGTCAACACAGGAAGGCACATGGGGCTGTAGCCACCTCTGACAGCTCATTAGGCCCCAGCAGCCCCAGGGCCTGGGGCTTTGGAGCAGAGAGAGGTAGCTTGCACAGTTGTACAGCCCAGCTGCCTAGCCCAGAGGCCCTGCTAAGTGCACAGCTGCCAGGAAAAGGAGCTGACCTACCCCATCTCTGTCCTCCAAAAACAGATCCCAGAAGCCTAGCAGAGTGTAAGTGACAAGTTGAAATTGACTAAGCACCAGACACACAGCCCAGCCCGCATGTCTGGTCTGTGCCCGGAACTTGAGGGCACCGTGAGCACAGGCGCCTCTGTTCCAGCCTCTCACTGATGAAAGGAGAGGAAACATGCAGATTTGGAATATTCTGTTTTACCCTTCTCCCCCATCCTCCCTTTGCTTTCTTTGGTGCCAAAAGATGAAGGAAGAGGTTGGAGAGTGAGACCCACATGTCCTAATACCCAGCCAGGACGATATGGTGTAGCTGGCACCAAACTGGCGGCTGCATCTTCTTACCTGGGAAGGTCTTACAAAAGCCTTACTGTGGACCATCTGTGTGACTTGGGCAAGTGGCTCTCCCTCTCTGAACCTCACGTTCCTCACCTGTAAAGTAATAGGTTGGATAAGGTGTCCTCTGAGCTCCTCCAGAACCTAGCATTCTATGAAAGCATCCCTAGTCTGCAAAGGGTCTGGGGTGGGGATGTCTGCCAGAGAAGTGGGGTCTGTGACACTCAGTAGATGGCCTCTTAATTCTAGGCCAACCCTTCTCCTATTTGTCCCAGGGAAGGCAGGAGCAATCTTTCTGCTCTACCTGAGGCAGAACCCGGGCTTTCCATATGGGAAGGGAGGCGGAGCTTGGGGGAAGTGGACAGAAATGTGTTTTTCTGCTCTCATCCTCAAGGTTGTTAGGATAGAGTTGGGAAATTGAGCCCACGGAGGAAGGGACTAGAGGGTGGGAGGGAAACTTCGGGAAGGGTTTAGTCTGAATCTTCTAGAGAAAGGGGGAGATGGGATGGAGTAGGGCTCTCGCTGGCTTGGTGAGAATGCTGTTCAGTCTCTTCAACAGGAGGGCAGCTCCGTGAGCCACGGTGGTTGTTGGAAGACAGGGGGAGGACGCAAAAGCAGCTCAAGGCCCCTTCCAGAATGCTCTGATGATGTTTGAGCAGAGACTAGCTTTCCGTGTTAGGTTCCTAGGTCAACCGTAACAAAGGACCACACACTTGGTGGCTTAAGACAACAGAAATGTATTCTCTCATGGTAGCTGAGGCTGGAAATCCAAAATCAAGGTATTGGCAGGATTGGTTCCTTCTGGAGACTCTGAGGGAGACTGTGTTCTAGGCTTTTGTCTTAGCTTCTCATGGTCCCTTGGCTTGTAGATGCATCTCCCCAATCTCTGCCTCCGTCTTCACATGACACTCTCCCCTTATGTCTCCCTGTCCCTTTCCTTCTTTTTATAAGGACACCAGTCATATTGGATTGGGGTCCACTCTAATCCAGCACGACCGCGTCTTAACTTGTTTACATCCGCAAAGACCCTACTTCCAAATAAGGTCCCATTCACAGGTACTGGGGGTTAATTCCAACATACCTTTCGGGGGGACAGAGATGGAGACTCGTAACACCTTCTTTCCCTCTCCTTCTCCTTTAGACAACAGCCCTGAGACGCGGGCTAAAGTGAAGTTTGTCCAGGACACTTCCAAGTATTGGTACAAGCCCGAGATCTCCAGAGAGCAGGGTAAGTGCTGGGTGGCGCTGAAGGTCCTGGGGTCCATCTGAGGTCACAGCTGGCTGCTGCCCACCTTGTCTTCCCTGGGCAAGGGACATAAGCAGGCTCATTCCTCTTTGCAGTAGGTGGTGGTCACAGAGAGGAGCTGGGACCAAGGTTGGACAGGAAGAGGCACCTCCCCACAGTGAAGCGTTGGGGAGCAGAAGCAGTGGTTGTAGCTGTTTCCTTAAAAGCAGCAAAGTCTTGGTTTTCCAGGACAAAATGAAAGGCTGGCCGAGATACTATGAAACCTTAGCTCTCCATCTGCATGATGCGGGGGATTTTTGCCCATTTTATAGAAGAAAACATAGTTGGCATGGTGGGGATGGAGATGAGAGGCCTCAGGCCCTAAGGGGAGTCTGTGTGGACGTAGGGCAGGGTGACTTCCAGCCAGGCGTCAGATCCGGACAGTTTTCTTGGAACAACCCCATCTATTTGTTTACTCGCTGTATGGGCTGCTTTTGTGCTGTGATGGCAGCGATGAGTAGTTGTAGCCGACACTGCATGGCCTGCAAAGCCTGAAATATTTACTGTCTGGCTATTTACAGAAAAACTTTGCAGACTCTAGTGTAGGAGGACCCTTAGGAGTGTTTACATTTTAACTTTAAGGACTCTCATCTCACCTGAGAAAGAATGAGGTTCAAGACCTGATGAGACTTAAGCCAGTGCATCAATTTCTCATTTCCCCTTCTCTCCTCCCGATTCAGCCATCGCCCTCCTGAAGGACCAGGAGCCAGGGGCTTTCATCATCCGAGACAGCCACTCCTTCCGAGGAGCCTATGGGCTGGCCATGAAGGTGTCTTCGCCCCCTCCGACCATCATGCAGCAGAATAAAAAAGGTAACACCAGCTTGTCCACTGGGGCCTCAGGACTAGGTGGTCCCTACAGTCTCTTTAGGTCCTGAGCTGCCAGAGGACGAGGGGTGGGTATGTGGGGTGGGCAGGTCTCTTACTTCTCATGGGAGCTGGTCCCTTCTAATCAGACTCTTCAGAAGAGCAGGTCTTGGGCTTGGTGATGATTGAGGTCAGAGAACAGGGAAGCAAGATGACTGGGACCCTGTGATTGAGTTTCCCTGAGGGCTGGGCTAGCAGTGATGGTCTCTCCATCCCAGGGCTCTGGCCGTGTTATTGCTGTGACCCTTTCTCCATCACAGCCCAGCACACTGGAGAAGTTGGAAGTAGTGCTGGGAGGTGGCGGAAGGACACCATGGGCAGTGACCCATCCACGTTTCTTTCTCTTCATCCCAGGGGACATGACTCATGAGCTCGTGAGGCATTTCCTGATAGAGACGAGCCCCAGAGGAGTCAAGCTCAAGGGCTGCCCCAACGAGCCAAACTTCGGTGAGCTGTCCGCGCCTCCGTCCCCACGGTCTCAGGCCTGTCCCAGGTTCCCCGCTGCAGCTTCTGCCCGTCACCCTTGTCACAGACGCAGCAGAGAAACGCACGGCGACTCCCTTCCTCTGTGCCGTGGCGCCTTCACTCTGCCAGATTTCTTTCTGTATTTGTCCTACCCCGCGGAGACTTGTTAGCATTAACACTGGAATAACAACTATAACAACAGCTGCCTTTATCCACTACCTACTACGTGAAAGCCACCTTAGGTACCTTAGATCACTTCTGGTCTCCCGACCGTCCTGCGTGGTAGGTGTCATCGTCCCATTTTACACATGAGGGAACTGAGATTTATCCAGGGACACACAGCTAATAAGTTACTGAGTGGGGATTTGATCCCATCATCCTCTGATACTTTCTGCTGCACTCTCCTGAGTGGAGCCCTGGCAGCTGGAGGGACTTAGGAGAGATGCTGAGAGTAACTTGCGATAAAGAAAAGTTGTGGGGGGCTTCCCTGGTGGCGCAGTGGTTGAGAGCCCGCCTGCCGATGCAGGGGACGTGGGTTCGTGCCCCGGTCCCGGAAGATCCCACATGCCGCGGAGCGGCTGGGCCCGTGAGCCATGGCTGCTGAGCCTGTGTGTCCGGAGCCTGTGCTCCCCAATGGGAGAGGCCGCGATAGTGAGAGGCCCGCGTACCACAAAAAAAAAAAAAAAAAAGAAAAGAAAAGTTGTGGGGTAACCGTCTGGCGGCTAGAGTGAGCCTTTAGAATCTTTTCCCTTGGATCTTGCTGTCAAAGAGGGAGTGAATTTTCAGCTTTGTGGGTGGGATGAGGGAGAGGTAAGAAAGAAGCTAAAGATTATGGACAGTGGGGCGGGGTGGGTATGCTTCCTTAGCGCCCCTGACGTGCTCCCAGTAACGCTGCCTCTGCCGGCTGTCTCCCTCCCTGCAGGATCACTGTCTGCCCTGGTCTACCAGCACTCCATCATCCCGCTGGCTCTGCCCTGTAAGCTGGTCATTCCAAACCGAGGTAGGAACCTGAGACTCCTCGCCCTCCAAGCGCACCCTTGTGCTGGCCTCCTTCACGTCTCTGTCCAGCCAGCTGCTCCAGAACATGCGCCAGGCTTGGAGGAAACGGGTCGTGTTGCCAGTCTTGGGGAAACTCAAAACCACTCTCCTCTTTATTTTTTCTAATGAAAAAGAAGGGAAAGTTCATTAAAAATCTTAATTCCAGAAACACACATAATTGACTTGCCAGATTGCTCCAGAGAAAATTCTCTGGAGGCTTTAAGAATTCATGCTTGAATCCTGAGAATTACGACTCATCCCAGGGGAGGAAATAGAAGCAGGAGACAGCCATGGGGAGGACCGTGTCCGGAGGGTGAGATGGGCATCAGTGGGCAGGGCCGAGGGAGGGGGGAGGGGAGGGCAGAGATAGGTCATGGGGCATCCAGGTGTGGGAGGGCGGTCTGAATGGAGAGGAGAGAGCACCCTCGAGGGACCTCTTAGGGATCCACATGGCGTGGGAAGGAGACAGGAAGCCCAAGATGTCCCTGGCGTTTCTAGTCTGCATGGCTGAGAGGGTGTTCCCTCGCCAAGGGGACATGGAGCTAATGGGAGGAGCAAGCCCTCTTCTGATTGTGGGAAGTACGAACGGAACTCAAGAGCTTTGGGACGTATAGGGTGAGAATTTGAGTGAGACACTGGGGCTGGCAAAAGAGATTTTAGTTTCTCTTAGAGAGGTGTCCCAGCCTCGGAGGAAGGCGGATGGACACCCCAAACCTTTCAACAGCACAGGCTTCCATTATGCAGCCCCAGATACACGGGGCTCCCATGAGGGGAGGGGAATATGCCTGGCCCTGAACTTGAGGTCTAGGAACTGGTAACTGGGGTGCCTTCTCCCCATGCTCTCTGTCCAATAATAGGATATTCGGAATTGTGTCTGGGACTTGCTTTCAGTCTCTCTTGGAAGTCCTGGGGTCATGTCCATACTTAAAACCTCCAATATTATTTGACAATATCTATGTATCCAATTTGATTCATTGAATTATTAATGATAATTGACCACTATTATCAACTTAAAAGTTCAAATACTATTTAAATAGCCCTATTAACCACATGATTTAGACACTAATTAAATTATATTTCTAAGTAATTTAATAATTATAAAACTGCTCTCTATTTACATTGTATAAGCCAGTGGTTCTCACAGTACAGTCCCCAGACCAGCAGCATCAGCACCCCTGGGAACTTGTTAAAAATGTAGATATTCTCAAGCCCCACCTAATCAGAAGCTTTAGGGTGGTGCCCAGAAATCTGTGTTTTAACAAGCCTGCGCACCAAAGTCTGAGAAATGCTGGTATAAACAATGCTCAGTTCTTATTAATATTGAAATTGTAGTTGTGCTGCATTGTGGTGTAATGAATTAGGGCATTTACTGATCTACACCTAAGACACGTCAATGCAAAACAACCATATCAGTTGCCACTTGAAGGCTTGCTTTATGTCATCCACTGGACTAACACTGTACACGGAACATCTCAGAAACCCAGGGACGTGAGTACTCTCATCATCCCCTCCGTTTTATAGACACTTGGCAAGTGGCTGGGTGAGCATCTGAACCCTGCTCTGTTGGACTCCACAGCTCTCAACCAGTGTGCTGAATACTTAGAGCAATCACTAGACGTTCAAACTGGACACACGTGCTGACTGCCAGGGCTTGTTATGAGAAGCGGTATCCGTTGCACAGAGTATTTGCAGAGCTAGCCTGAGGCCCAGCCAACCTTGTGCTTCTTTCCAGCTCTGGAGTTTTAATTACCAGCTGAATTAAATTTTTGTCTCAGACCCCACAGATGAATCAAAAGATAGCTCGGGCCCTGCCAACTCAACCAGTGACCTGCTGAAGCAAGGGGCAGGTGAGTGGCCACCCCCGATGGGATCCCTGCCCAGGCCTTTCCTCCCCCTGGCCCTGTACCCTCCTGTAGGTGCAGGCTAGATATCTCTCCCAGACCCAGATGTCTCCGGGCAGACCACATTTCTGTGTGCAGATGCCTTGGCCCAAGGCTGGCCTGAAATTCATCTGCTGTCTTCTTTCTGAAGAGAGGACCTGGGGGTGGTTCCCACCCACTTCGGCCCCCATGACACCTCCTTGGGTGGGTTTCTTCCAGCCTGCAACGTGCTCTTCATCAACTCTGTGGACATGGAGTCACTCACTGGGCCACAGGCCATCTCCAAAGCCACTTCTGAGACACTGGCTACTGACCCCACACCGGCTGCCACCATCGTCCACTTCAAAGTTTCTGCCCAGGGAATTACACTGACTGACAACCAGAGAAAGTAAGGTTCTTTTTTTGTTTTCTAAAGATGGTGGGTTTTTGTTTGTTTGTTTTTTATTAATTAATTAAGTAAGTAATTTTTGGCTGCTTTGGGTCTTTGTTGCTGAGCGTGGGCTTTTCTTCTTAGTTGTGGTGAGTGGGGGCTACTCTTCGTTGTGGTGCACGGGCTTCTCATTGCGGTGGCTTCTCTTGTTGCAGAGCATGGGCTCTAGGCGCGCAGGCTTCAGTAGCTGTGGCACGCAGGCTCAGTAGTTGTGGCTCGCAGGCTCAGTAGTTGTGGCTCGCGGGCTCAGTAGTTGTGGCTCGCGGGCTCTAGAGCGCAGGCTCAGTAGTTGTGGTGCACGGGCTTAGCTGCTCCGCGGCATGTGGGATCTTCCCGGACCAGGGATTGAACCCGTGTCCCCTGCATTGGCAGGCGGATTCTTAACCACTGCGCCACCAGGGAAGCCCAGTAAGATTCTTCTAATTGCTTCTGTGTTGGGCTCCCCCCAACCCTGTGACCTACCCATCCATCCACTTTCTCACCCACTCACCAAATGATCCATCCATTCCTGCATCCATTCATCCCCCATTTATCTTCGCCCACCCATTTATCCCTTCACTAATTTGTCTCCCTCTCTCCATCCATCCATCCATCCATCCATCCCTCCTTCCTTCCACAAATATGGCTGCATTTGTTATACAGCTGTAAATGCAACTGATCAAAGTCCCTGCTTTCTAGAGCAGAGGCCCTTCCTCTCATGCTCTCTCCCCAGCCCCTTTTCTTCCTCCTCCAGAGTGCCCCCGTTTCTCATTCCTCAATGCCAGTTTCTTCCTTCTTTTCCTAGCCTCTAGCATTTGGGACATGTTTCTATGAGACATCTCTCTGTCCCTATGCATGGCTTTATGTCCCCAGAGGGAGCAGCCCAGTCCATCATGCTCAGAAGGGAAAGGCTGTGTCGACCTGTGACAGCCACAGGTGGTGGCCTGACCTGAAGGAGGAGTCACTCCAGCACTCATTCTCTGTTTATCTGATGTGTGTGCCACAGGCTCTTCTTCAGACGCCACTACCCCCTCAACACCATCACCTTCTGTGACCTGGATCCACAGGAGAGGAAGTAAGTCTCTTGTAGACACTTGCCTTCCCAGCCATCTTTCGAACACTGAAGTCTGTGTGTATGCATGTACGTGTGTGTGTGTGTGCACGCATCTATGTGTGTGTGTATGCACTCCTGTGTGTGTGTGTGTGTGTGTGTGTGTGTGTGCATTCTTGGCTCAATTTGAAGATCTGCCCATGCCTGTGGGACCGTGAGTAGCTGTGTTGGCCTCTTCTTGAGTTTTTCCCGCCACCAAGTTGAAGCCCCTCCCAGGGACCCAAATGCCTGCTTCTACCCCTCTGACCCTGAAGTTGCTTCTCCTCTCCACCTTGGGGAAAGCTCCTTGGGAGGCAGGCCGCAGTGCTCTCTCCACTGTGAATGCCCTGCTGCATGATCTTTGGAGGCTCCCACCGCCCTGGCACAGGGGCTGTGCCTTCCCCCAGGGCTCCGGGCACACCCGGGGCTGGGCTCTGAGGGAGAAGGTGGTTTACGCTATGCTGTCATTCTCTCCACAGGTGGATGAAGACGGAGGGAGGTTCCCCTGCTAAGTAAGTATGCTTCTCCCCACCCGGCTGGCTGGTCTTTGTGCTCCTTGGCTGGGGCAGAGGTGGGTGCGGGAGTGGGCTTAGAATCCAGGAACAGGGGCTAGGCAAAGGGCAGCTCTGGAGAAAAGCTTGCCCAGGCAGCCAGGTCTTTGGCCTTCTCCTGCCTCGAGGCCAAAGACCCAGCCTCCAGTCTTGTCCCCTTCCCTCTCTCAGGCCCAGACCAGCAGGGGTCTGAGGAGGGGATCTGAAAGCTGAGAGTTTTATTGGAGGTGACGGCAGTGGGGCAGGGGCTGTTTAAATGATCTTTTCTGCCGCAATCCTGACATCCTGATTCCCATTCCTGTTCTCTTGGAGGACTTCCGTGCATGACGTGGCTGGGCTAGACCTCCACGTCAGACCACGGGAGTCCGGTAGGTCTGAATTCCTTCCGAAATTCCACTGATGGCCCTGGGGTCCTTTGGTCAATTTTCCATCTATTTGGCATTTCGTAAGTGCTTCCAGGGAACTAACTCAGCCCTGGGAAAATTCAGACCAACCAGGAGGCGGATTCTGCCCTCGGGTGCCTGATGTTAGCACAGTAGATAAGAGAAGTGTATAAGCAGGCTAAGGTGCTGCAGTGGTTTTCAAACTGGGCTCCAAGGAACGCTGGGTTCCTCAGGTTGTAACTGAGCCGCTTTGAGGGGAGGTACGATTTGCAGTTATTTATCAGGATGAATCAGAGTTTTCTCAGTAAAACCAAAACAAAGTATAGGAATAACCTGGGTACTGAAGCTGACATAAGACTGTCACTATGGTCCATAATTCCACCTTTTACTCTGTCGGGCTCACCCAAACAGCCCCATTTTTTTCCCACTGATTGACTTTATCATAGGTAAATGTTACACTGTTGAGTTGATCCAGTTATCTCCATAAGTACTGCTATATCACCTTTACATATCCAGACCTCATATTAGATTGGCTTTAGAAAAAGAAAACTTTCACTGTTAAAAAGAAATTAAAACCACTGCTGATTTGGGAAGGTTTGGGGAAAGAAACTATGTTTAAAAATAGGTCTTAGGGCTTCCCTGGTGGCGCAGTGGTTGAGAGTCCTCCTGCCGATGCAGGGGACATGGGTTCGTGCCCCGGTCCGGGAGGATCCCACATGCCGCGGTGCGGCTGGGCCCGTGAGCCGTGGCCGCTGAGCCTGTGCGTCTGGAGCCTGTGCTCCGCAACGGGAGAGGCCACAGCAGTGAGAGGCCCGCGTACCGCAAAAAAAAAAAAAAAAAAAAAAAAAAAGGGTCTTATATGACAGGTAGAAATGGGTGTGGGAGCAGCAGAGAGCTGATTTCATGGGGATGGGGCTGGGGAGGCCACCAGATTGCAAGCTCCCTGAGGGCACGACTGTATCTGCCGTGTGGGAGGGGCTGATAGATATTTAGTAAGGAAATGAAAGGATGGAGGCAGGGAGGAGGAGAGCGAGGAGGAGGCCCAGTGAGGCCACTGAGGTCCAGATGAGTGGAACTGACCAGGGTCAGCACGATGAAACCTCCTTCTGGGGGTGTCCATGTAACCGAAAGTGGGGTCTGGCTGCTCCCCGTTCAAAAGCCAATAAAGAGGCCAGGTTGGTGGAAAGGAAAGTTTGCTTTATTTTGGATGCCGGCAGTCACAGGGGAGGGTGGATGCCTGTCCAAAGGCCGCCCCCCCCGCCACTGACAACCCGGGCGCAAGAGCTTTTATAGACGGAGGGATGGGGCTACATGCAGAAACAGCATGGTCAGCTCTGACCATCATCTTGAAATTGGTCATTGGTGGTCTGACCAGCGTCATCTTGATTGTTTTAAGTACAATTCATCTTTAGTTCCGGGGTTGGTTTGTTCGCATTTCCTTGAGGCCAGTTCTTGGAATTGGGGCAGCTTATGTCATAGCTACGGTCTGGTCATGATGTAGTTAACTTCTTCCACCTGGTGGGAAGGTGGATGTGTCTCAGAATATTATCTATAGGCCTTGAGAAGGAACCAAAGGTCCTTGACTATGCTTAGTGACTAAACTACTATTATTTAGTGTTGTCGGGCTGTCTTCCTTTGTTTCTGCATTTTCTCTGATTAAACTTATTCTCTGGCTAAAGTTTTTCCACAGACAAAAGGCAGGCAGAAGACATAGGGGGCAAGGACCATAGGGTCCTGCTCTGTTTCATCCAGAGGGGCCATGTGGGATGGAGGAGACCTCTCCTGGCCCAAGGTCATACAAAGAGTTAGCAGCTCAGCTGAAAAGAGGCCCCTGTGTGTAGTCCTCTCAAAGCTTATCTCAGCCTCCCCTGGGGCTCATGGGGTCATTGGGGTCTCCAAGTCCCTGCCGCCAGCCAGGAGGCCAGAGCTCTGCGTTTGAAGGGTCTTGTCTTACTCACCACCCGGCCCTGCGAGGGGGAGATGGATCCGGGACAGAAGCAGGCTGGTCCCAGGCCTGGAAATTCCTCATTGAGGAGCAGCTTTTGTGCTGAGCTTCCTTCTGACTTGCCCTTGTGGAGGCCTAGGAGAGCTCAGGGCTGGACGAGGGTGAGGCAAGCGAGATGCCTCAGGCCCCCAATCTAAGGAGGTGCTCGCTCTTGGGTGCTTGTAAGCACTCCTCTCTGCCCTTGGGGGCTGAGGTGTCTTGCCGCATCCATTCCTCCAAGCAGAGGAAGGACTTGGACTACTGTTGAGTTGGCCCTGAGGCCCACAGAGCTGAAATAAACATGAAGGGAGGGCAGGCGGGCAGTGCTCAGGCCTGAGAGGTGGGCCGGTTCTCCATCCTGGCCTGGAGAGGGGGCTCCGGCGGGGGTGATCCACGGGCCCAGGCTTCCCCACCACTTGGGTAGACTGTTACCCCAGACCTCTGGCCTGATTGTCCCCAGCCCCTGAAACACATTTGGGTACAGCAAAACTGTGTGAAGCCCTGTGTGTGTGTGTGTGTGTGTGGTAAGCCAGTCCCAACTTTGCTAATTTTAGCTGCTGTGGTCCGTCCAGTCCTGGGAGAGGGGTTTCCATCGGAATCTCCAGCTGTCCCGATTTCCCCATCCAGCAATGTGCTGGCTGGGAGGGGACCCGAGCTCACATTCTGTTCTTCCGCGCTCGTATTTTTAACTCTGTTTTGCACAGAGAGAACGCTCAGTCACTCCAGTCCTGGTATGGGGAGTGGGGTTTGGGGGGGAACAGGTGTGGGGCCCCCCTCCCCCTCCCATTCTGTGGAGAAGTGTGTGTGTGTGCGTGTGTGTGTGTGTGTGTGTGTGTGTGTGTGTGGTGGGGGACGGTGGCCCCTCGTCCTTTGGTCTCTGACCCTCTGTGGTGTCTGAGGTGGCCGGGCCCTTTGACAGGCAGACGGCACTTTGTTTATGTGCTGTGTGTAAGAACATTCGGCTAGGGGTGTGGCAGGGATGGGCCGAGAGAAGCTGGTCTAGGAATGTCCCATTTTATTTTTAGTCTCATCCCCACCTCTTACTGTCCGGTCTTGTCACTCACCTCCAGTACCTCTTCCCCCTGCTCCCCGCCCACAAAGGGGAATTTCTGCTGACCCTGAACAAGTGACCTGCTATCTCCAGGCACTGGTTTTCTTGTTGGTGAAGGAGAGAAAGGATTCTCTCACATGCTCCACCCTCAGTGCCCAGTGCTCAGGGAGGTAGGGAAAGATGGGGAAGGGAGCAAAGATGAGCTTGCTTTCCTGGCGCCTCTCCCAGGCCTGGGGTTCCTCCTGCACCCCCCACCTCACACCTGTCACCCGTCTCCCGCCCCTGCAGGCTCTTCGGCTTTGTGGCCCGGAAACAGGGCAGCACCACGGACAACGCCTGCCACCTCTTTGCTGAGCTTGACCCCAACCAGCCGGCCTCCGCCATCGTCAACTTTGTCTCCAAGGTCATGCTGAGTGCCGGCCAGAAGAGATGAACTCCCCCCTCCCCTTGCCCGGGGCCAGGGCAGTGGGGATGGGTATGTGGGGAAGGGACCTGTGCATCCTGACCATCCTTGAATCCAGAAGGAGGACTTTGGGCCAATTTTGGAGAAGGAGAGAAGAAAGTGTAATGTGGGGAGAGGGAAGTGAATTGAGCGGGGAGGGGGAGAGAGAGAGAAAGAAGGAAAAAGATGGAGGAGAATAACTCGGATTCCCCCGGGGAGATGGATACTACAAAACCCCCAGAGCCTCCAAAACTAACCAGGTCCACCTAACTCCTCCACCCTCCGAGAGGATGGAACTCCTCAAGAGAGGCAGAATGAACCTCTCTGGAGATCCACACTTTGGGGGGAAATGGAAAAGCTCTTTCTTCCTAACCCAACTGCTTTGCAAGGAGAAATCCTGTCAAGAGAATCTTTGTCTGTCCACCTCTAGGGTAGATCACCACACCAAAAAGAGCCACCATGGGACATCCAGTGGTGGCACTTTTGCTTTTGGAAGTATCTCAGACCTGAGGCCCCTAAGGTCTCTTTGCTCTGCCTTTGATGTACAGTTTGTGGGTGTCTTTATGGGGTGTATATACGACCGCACCCACATCCTCACACACTGATTTCTGTTTGCCTCTCAGCTTGAATTATAAACAGGTATACTTGTCCGTGTCCCCTGTGTTTGCACACACAAGTGCATACTGTCCAAAGAAAGTTAAGAGTCGGGGGTGACAGGGCAGCAGGGAGGGGGCATAAGCCCCCTTCCCCAGGAACACCCAGGATTGTGGGTAATGGACGCTCTCCTGGTCCCTGCATCTGCTCTAACGGCCTTGGGTGCCGCCAACCCCTTCTCCTCAGCAGAGACCCCCACGGAGTGGGTCTGGCCACGCTGCAACGTTACCCCTGATCTGCCTCCACCAGGAAGCTGGAGCGTTGGTTTGAGGAGATGGCGACTTGTGTGTCCGGAGCTCTGGGGAAGAGATCCCTCAGGAAGGGAGGCTGCTGAGCTCTAGGCACCTTCCCCGAGGCGTGTGGCCCAGCCTCGGGGTTGGGCAGGTGGCTCCCGCCAGCTCCCAGCCCTCAGCCTCTTCTTGGGTTTCGTGCCCCAGACCAGCCTTTCTCAGACTTGCTTATGTGCATGTTGCCTTTTTGGGTGCTGGCGATTGAGCCTTCCTGCTCTTCCCTGTCCTGTCCTGCAGGGTCCCCATGTTGGGGCTCATCCTGGGAACCTGCTTCTATAAGCCCTGCTCGGCGAGGCCCAGGAGAGACCCCTGCAGTTCCTGTGCTCCCTCTGCAAGGGATCGGGGGTCTGACTTTTGCTGGACCGCCCACGGGAGCTGGTCAGAGTTCTGGGGGATGCTGCCTGCACACCACACGGCCTGCCTGCGATACCAAAGCCTTGCGCTTCCCCCTTCTGCCTTGGTTTCCCCCCCAGAGCCCAGCCGCCGTGGAGCAGAGGGCAGAAGGCGCACATTTAGGCCAAAGGACTGAGAGTCCAACTGGGCGATTGGGCACTCCCTGACCACCACCCAAGTGCTCTAAGCCAGATGGAAGATCCACCAGGACTCCATCCTTGAGTAGCTTCTTAAGCCTCTGGGTTCCCTAAAGAGAGGCATTGTACTGATATATAAATATATATAATATATATGTGAGACATACTGACAGAATCTGTAAGCTAATGAAATATAAGAAAAGGTTACAAAAAAAGAATAGGTAAATTGACAAGAAGTATTTATTATTTCCCCATATAGCTTTATTGCCTCCCCGGCATAATCCAGTCCCCATCTCTCTCTGTACCTATAAGTGAAGCCTGAAAGGTAGGGCCCTTTCTCCTTGGAGCAATCAGGGGTCTCCTTGCCCTGGCCCTGGCCTTCCCTAGACTCTGGCTAGGACTCAGCGGGGAGGGGGTGCACGTGTTCCATCCCCTTCACCCCCCCTTACCTTTGGCAAGCTGGGCCTGGCTGTCAGCCCCCACAGATGAGGGCTTAGCACCCCGCCTCCCTGCAGGCCCGAGCAGCTGTGTGAGCCTGCAGGGGACACGGGTGTGTGTGGTGGGCGTGGGTGACGTGTGCGTCTTGTATTTTTTTTTCTCTTCCAAGAAGCTGTATCTGTGTGGATGTTTTGTTTCAGGGAGTTGGAAAGGAGAGCGTCTGAAGATGGTGGGGAGTAGCCCCCTGCTCCCCAAAGATTGAAACCTTGTCCTTAGTGACCAAGACTCCCCCAAAGGGCTCTTCCTTCTGAGGCTTTCAAGCCAGACACGGCGATTTCCCCTCTCTCATTCCCTACCTAACCCCAACTCTCTTCCCAGACAGAAGAGGATATTCCCACCCACTTCCTCTGTAAATATCTTGATCTCCCCCTGGACAGCCCGGGAACTCTCTCCTCCTGGTCTGGATGGCCGGGCGGAGCATCAGACCCTTCATGTGAGTCTGGGGTCAGCCTTCACACGTGCTTTCCCACCGCCCACCAGCAGCCCACCCCACTCAGGCCTGAGCCATGTGGGACTCTGGGAAGGACTCGAGATGCTGGGGAGCTGATCGACTCCCCCGACCCAACATCCTTCTGGAAAGAGTCAGTTTCCGAGAGTGTGGCCTGTCCAGAAGAACGATGGGGAAGGGTACCCCAATCTCCACCGTGGTCTCCCCTTTGGGTCAGACACTGCTTGGGATAACCCTCCCGTGTCTCACAGGTTAGGCCCGTGCACCTTGCACATGTGCGCACATACACACACACGACCACAGCACTGCAGTATGTTCTTGCCAAAGATTTCCTTTAAAAGAAAGCACTTTTAATAATTATTATTATTGTGTGAATGTTTATCCTTTCTTCTCCCCGTCCCTCTCCCCAACCTTTTTTGCTGTTGTTTATTGTTGAATCTGTTTGTCAGCCAGGAGAGTGCCGTCTGGTCTTGAAAGTGGGCTGGGGAGTTGGGGATGGGAAAGGGTCTGGGAGGAGTTGGCAAGAAAGAGCCGGAGGCCGGAGATGCCTGGTCAGCTTGCGATGCAGGGATGCAGACCCCAGGCGAGCTCAGGCCTCAGCCCCAGGCCCAGCCTGTGTCTTGCTGTACGTCCAGGCCTCTGAGGCAGCCGAGGCCTCACCGTAGCTGCCGTGTACGGTGTCTGGAGGGAACAGGGGGCAGGGAAGTGGCAGCCCTCCAATTCAGCAGGGAGAGAGGCCCAGCAAGGTCCCCGGGGCCCTTCCCAGATGGAGCGAGAGGGGAGGACCGGGCATGGGAATAGTGGAGAGGTGACCCCGGAGGGGAAATGGGGAGGAAGGGAACAGTTTGATGGAGCTCCAGGGCTGAGCGGATGCCCCTGCCCTGCGATCGTGGTGTTCTGGCTCCCTCCTCCAGCCAGGTGTTCCAGGGACAGAGACATTGTGTCCTAGGTTTCGGAAAGGCCCTCTGACCCAGGTCTTCATTGGAGCCTCTCCCGCAGCAGCTCCAAATGCTTGCGGACTGCCAGGATTCCTTCTTCCCTGGCAGGGTTTTGAGCGATCCCTGGGTGTGTCAGAGACAGGCAGGATAGGGGTGGGGGGACCTGGTGGCCGTGTGACCGTAAGAGGGAGCCCAGGGGACACGTGTGATTCTCTGTAAAGGGGCTCCCGGAGGGAGGTGAGTCGAACATCCTTCTGCCCATTTGGATGGGCCGAGCAGAGGTTGGGCAGGCCCCTGGTGCCACCCAGGGGTCTGTGGACGAGTCTGTACGTGGAGCAGTGTCTATGGCCCCCTTCCCTGGGATGTTCGTTCATCACCCCTGCCTCCCGGGTCTTCTCCCCTGCTTTGGTCTTTCCCAGCTTCAGGATCTGGATCTGGCGGGGATCGAGGAGGCCAATGCCCTTTCCAAGGGCTGCCTCCTGCCCCTACATCTCCCCACCCTTGGGATCCTTGGAGAGGCTGGGGGCAGAGTCCCGGGGCTACTTTTCACCCGGGTCGAGGCCCCGGAATCCCGAGACTGGAGTGCCCTGGCCAGTGGTAACACAGAACGTGTGCGCGCGTGTGTGCAAGTGTGGGTGTATGTGTGTGCATTTTTTGCTTGTCTCTTTAGGGAACTTAGGAGTTGGGTCGGAGGTGGTTGGCAGTGGGATGTCAAGTTCACTATCACCCAGCGGCGAAAGGACTCAGGAGGCAAGGCTTGTAGGGCCCCTGATTGGGGGAATCTCAGTGCCGGTGATGGTGGGGATCAACCACACGGGGTGGCGCTTCTCTGTCCTCAGATGTTGAAGTGCTGGAGGACCTCTGTTTATTTCCCACACCTGGACTTTTCCCAGCTGCGAGGTAATTGTAAAGGGATAGCCCACTTTTGTTTCTAATCAGTGTTCAACAGCTTGAGACTCTCCTGCGTGTCCACATGTGGCTCATGTGTGTGAGAGCTCATCTGTGCGTGCATGCTGTGTTTCCCCACCTCGCCCCTCTCTGACGTGTCATTCAAAACAGATGTAAGAAATTCCTCACCTCCATCCCCTCCTGCCTCCCAGACCCTCTGCAGGAAAAACCGAATAACCCAGCATCCTCCTGATGCCCTGGCTGTGTATTTATATAGATGGAAATATACTTTCTATTTTGTATCATCGTGCCTGTAATCTCTGTCACCTTGTATAAACCCTGATGTATGCTACTTACCCTGGTTGTGAATGTACTGTACACTGATGCTGTCCCACTCCTGTACAGCTGCTTTGTTTCTTTGCAATCCATTGTATGGCTTTATAAATGATAAAGTGAAAGAAAAATCTGTGCTGTTAACTAGCTGTGTTGTTTGGAAAGGGGATCCGTCAGGTCTCCACTGGGTAAAAAGGGGCCTCACCCAGGCTCCGGATATGTGGTGGGCTTCAGGGATGCTGGTGGCGGACGACTCACGCCACATCCTCCCAGGGCTTCCCTACCATCCAGATCTTGGGTCTAATTACAATGAGTTTTTCATCTGGACTGTTTTAGCTAGAAGACAAACTCAAATCAAAATGGTTTAAGGGTAAAAAAAAAAAAAAAAGGAATTTAGTGGCACACATAACCAAGAAGTCCAAGCACAGCTGGTTCCAGGGGCTCAAATGGCAGAATCAGGAATTTGTCTCCATTACTTGGTTCTGAGTTGGCTTAATTCTCAGGCAAGCTCTATCCCAGTGGTGGTACCACTGGATGCTCCAGAATATGGCCACTCGAGGCTCCAGGCTTTCATCCTACTAGTAAAAGAGAGCTCTTTTCTCCCAGTGCTTTCAGCAAAAACCTGGGACAAATGCTCATTGGCTCTGATAGACCCTGCTGGGGTCATATGACTAATTCTGAACCAACCGCTCCATCTGGATCTGGGTCACATGACTGCCTCTGGAGCCTTCTGAACCACGGGAACTGAGAATGGGGCAGTGGCTGGTCCCTAAAAGGGTGAGATTTATCAGAGGAAGGAGGAATAGAGGCTGCCAGGCAAAACCAGTGTCTGCCCATCAGACGGCAAGTGTGTATCTCACTTGGACACCAGGCCCAGTGGTCCTAGGTAAATTCCTCTCCATTCAGAAAGTTTGAGGTGAAGCATGCCTAGCACAGTACAGTGTTCCTTGGGAGATCTCAGATACTCATATGACACAGCTGCAGTTCCTCATCGAGTTGATTTGAGCTCGAATGAGCTGATTTGGGAGAGTGAGTGTTGAGACCCCCATGTGGCCAGCACAATGAGCACCATGACACGTGGCAGTCTTCTCAAACTGTTTGGTCTCAGGATTCCTTTACAGTCTTAAAAAGTATTGAGGACCCCAAAGAGCTTTTGCTCATCTGGATTATCTCTTTCCATATTTACCATATTATAAATTAAAGCTGAGAGTATTTTTAAAATGTTCATTAAGTCACTTCCACAGCAATGTTAAACTCACTACGTTGGGCTTCCCTGGTGGCGCAGTGGTTAAGAGTCCGCCTGCCGATGCAGGGGACACGGGTTCGTGCCCCAGTCCGGGAGGATCCCACATGCCGCGGAGCAGCTGGACCTGTGAGCCATGGCCGCTGAGCCTGCGCGTCCGGAGCCTGTGCTCCGCAACAGGAGAGGCCACAACAGTGAGAGGCCCGTGTACCGCAAAAAAAAAAAAAAACAAACCCAAAACTCACTACGTTAACATAAATAGCTTTTTTATGAAAAATTGTATTTTCTAAAACAAAAAAGATTGGATGAGAAGGGTAACACTGTTTTGCATTTTTGAAAAGCCTCTTTCATGCCTGGCTTAACAGAAGCCAGCTGGATTCTCCTGTCTGCTCCTGCATTCCCTTTGTTGTGATATCACACATATGCACCTCTGGAAAACTCCACCATACACTCGTGGGAAAATGAGAGTGAAAAAGACGAATAACAGCTTAGCATTATTAAGAAATTAGTTTCGATAGCTATTACTTTACACAACCTCTGAAAGGGTCCCAGGGATCTCTGAGGCCCCAGACTATACTTTGGGAACTGCTGCTCTGAGGGACAAAGACACGTGGAGCACAGACACCCTGCCTGCGATGGTGGGTTAACATGTACTGCACCTCTACCGTGTGCTAGGCTTCGTCCTGCCTAATCTTCCCAATGAACCCCTGAGGCAGGTGTTGTTATACCCAAGTGACAAACAACGAAACTGAGGCTGTGAGAGGTCACATAGCTTCTAACTGGCAGAGATGATGCTTCTCACTACTAGTGACAGCTGGCATTCAGCACACCTGCTAAGTGCCAGGGATGGCACTGAGCACGTATGTGTATTTTCTCATGGGCACACACCCAGTGAGATAAGGGCTGTGTCCCTGTCTTCATTTTATAGAGAAAGAAACTGAGATTCAAAGGGGTTCAGAGAATGCCGGAAATCACAGAGTTGCCAAGGGGCAGAGCCAGGCTATGAACCCAGGCGAGCTGACTTCCCAGCTCATGCCTCTTCCTCTGCTCTCAGGGTTTGCACCAGGAAGGAAGGACAGACGGATGAGTGATGGGCAGGCAGGAGAGCAAACTGACGGCATTGGTCAGACAGAGATTCTAGGCCTGGGCAGTGGTGCTGGCTTGCGGGGAGTGGCCCAGGGCTCCTGCTGTGTGATGGGGGAGGGCACAACCAGCTGTGGAGCGATGCGGCTACCTGAGGCTGGGCCTGGTGCAGGGGATGAGAGAGCTAGGTCTGTGCACTGGGCTGATCTAGCCTGGCTTTGAGGGAACTAAACAGTGAGGCAGGGTGGGGGCCAGCTGTGCTCCCAGTGCCCAGAGGAAGAGGAAATGGGCTGGAGCTGCAGCGGGAGGGGTAGGGAGGTGAGCGCTCGTGACCTATCAGTACACTGAAGACCCAAAGGACCTTTTCTTTTCGTGTGAAGTGTGTGGTCCATGCACTGTCAGCATCGGCCTCGGTGGAGAGCTTATTAGAAAGGCAGAATCTCTGGTCCCACCTCAGACCCACAGATCAGAATCTGCACGTTAACAAGACCCCCAGGAAGCCTGTGCAGGCACTGAAGTCCGAGCAGCCTGGGCGGGTCTCACACAACTGGGACTTGACCCCAGGGCTCGAGGTGCTGAGCCCAGACCTTGCCTCAGCACCTCCTGAAAGGTCAGGACTGCAGTGCTCTTGTCTGGGTCTACACTGGGGGTTAGCGGTCCTAGGCCTCACCTTGGGGCCCACCCTGCTGATGGGGTTCTGGAGTCTCTGCAGAGACTGGGGCCAGGTAGGGGTGAGGCCTGGCCCTGGCGAGGAGGAACTCCTGTTGCAGCAGATGGACATGCAGGGTGTGAGCAGAGTCCCGCCTGGGAAGAGACAGGAACGTCAGCTGAGGAGAGGGCAGGAGGGGCATAGGGGTGGGGCTGGGGGCCGTAGGTGAGGAGTCTCACACTCAGTCTCACTTGGTCTCAGACTTGGCTGAAAAGTACCGAAGCCTGGGTCCCACCCAGAGGTTCTGAGTGAATTGATCTGAGGACCAGCTGGGGCGCCGGGGTTTTTCGTCTCTCCCCAGGGATTCTACAGGCAGCCAGGGCACAGAAGCACTCCTTAAATGGACTCTTCCATGGCAGGTGTGTGTGTACCAGAGACGGACAGGGAGGAGACCAGAGTGGGGAGAAGTCCCCTCGATTGGCTTGGGCTTCCCCACGGCCAGCCCTTCCTCACGTCCCTCCTTCTCGGGGTGGGAGAATGTTGTCCAAATGTCCCTCCCCTGCACCCAGGCCGGGCTCTACCCAGCCACTCTAAGGGCCAGTCTTTCTAGGGGGCATGCCCTCTAGGGCCTATAGACAGACGATGGTGGGAAGGGAAGGGCCTGGAGAATCGAACTCCAGGGGCTCTGGAATGCCTCCTCATCGGTGTTAGATCAAAGTCTGCCTTCTTCTATTAAAGAACTGGATTTTCCTCATTAGTTGGTGAAAATGACTATTAGTCTTAGCAGTTTCCAAGCAGCTCAAAATAGGGAAAAGATACGGCCGCTTATAAAAACACTGACAGTTAAGTGTAGGAACACACACACACACACACACACACACACACAGAGGAGACCTGGCCCCTTGGGCTGTGCTGAGTCTCCATTCCTTCCTCCTTCCTGCCAGCATTCTGTTCAGGCCCAGGGGTACCAGGCCAGCAGGGGGACGGGCTGTCCCACAGTGAGCCGACCCCTGACTGAGCTAATTAGCAGAGCGTCATGATCAGAGGTGGGAGAGAGCAGTCCTGTGAGTTCTGGGGGTCAGACCCACTGGGAGGCCTGGTACACACGGCACGTGGCACGTGAGCAAGCTGCAGTCGGTGGAGAAGGGCCCGGGAGAGCTCGGCTTGGAGAAGAGATGGCGCGGGGAGGATGGGATGCTGGCTGTCCGCTGTGCGAAGGCCTCTCTTGGACGAGAGAGTCAGCCCGCTCTGGGTGTCACACTGTCATAGGTGAGGGCCAAAGGGAAGTCAGAGAGAGAGGGCTGCTGGTAATGAAAGGGATGCTTTGGGAAGGGTGAGTTCCCCATCCCTGCGGGTGTCGGGAGCTAGGACTGCAGAAGGCCCCTCCCAGCCTCCATCCTGGGCGCGGCTGCGTGCGCGGCCTAGGAGAGCCCCCTCTTCCGGCCAGAGCCGGGAGTGCAGACATGGCTGGGCCCCGCCGCCGGCAGATGAGCATCCTCAAGGTGCCCTCCCTCGGAGCATGCTGGCCTCAGAGGGAAGCTTGGCTGGGTGTGGTTCTGGCTTTGCTGGGATCTCAGGAAAGTTTTTTCCCTCTCTGGGCCGAGTTTTCACATCTGTAAAATGGGCTAACACCCACCCTGGAGGGCCGGTGTGAGGATTGAGACCACATGGCACGGAGCATGGCCCTTAGTCTCCTACTGGGCTGTCGGCCCTGGAGGAATACGTATTTCCCCCTTTTCTTGTGCCTCTTGCCTCCTCCACTCCATTTTCTCAGGCCTCTGGGGAGACTTGGCAGCAGAGAGGACTTGTAGCTGAAAGCATCCCGAGCGATATTGATCTCGCCGGCTCCTGACTCCAGACCACAGGGCTTGGGGATGGTGGTACAGCCGCCTCCATGGCTCCAGCTTTTATGGGGTTTAAAGATCATCTCTGGTCATCGAGACAGGATGTCCAGGCTCTGGGCCCCTCTTCTCAGCCTCTGCTCCATTCCCTGACTGGTCCTGCGAAACCTCCCATTCCAGGGTGAGGTCCTGGGAAAGTAGGGGGTGCCCTACTTTCAGGCCACCAGCCCCCTGCCCACCTCCAGCACCACATCCTGCCTGAGCAGAATCCGACCTGACAGTGCCATGGTCCTCCCTCAGGGGACGTGGACTGGTTGGGGATATCAGGAGTGGGGGCACGTGGGGCAGGGGTCCTCGAGGAGGGCAGGAGACCACCAGGAGAGATGAGGAAAACCTCACAGCCATGGAGACCTCAGGGTGACCTTGAGTAAGTCAATCACTCCGTCAATTAGTTAATTCTCCAGGTATTTACTGAGCATCTACTATGTGAGGTACTGAGCAATCTGGGTGTTTGTTCATCTTGCAGCATCCCAGTCTAAGGGCAGTGGGGAAGGGGGGGGCAGGGAAAACCTATGAAGAAATGGCAAATTTATCATCACAATGTGATAAATGCCCTGGGCAAAAGGTACATCATGCAACAAGAGTTTGTAAATGGATCTGGATGGTCTGAGGAGAGCAAAGAACATGTCCCTTAGGAAGTGACACTTTCTGAATGTTAAGGTCCAAAGGGTGAACAGCAGAGGATCTGGGCAAAGGGCGGGGAGCAAGGTGTTTCAGGCCGAGGGAATAGCATGTGCCAAGGTCCAGGGGCAGGAGAGGCGTTTGGGTCTGAGCCCTTGTACCTCCCCTGGGTAGCACTTTTTTGGGGGGGTGGGTGGGTAACACTTTTGACAGTGTCACTTGACACTCCTTTGGCGGCCAGGTAGAAAAGTGGTTATGTGCACAGGCTGTGGTGTCAGACTGCCTGGGTTCAAATTCTAGCTCCATCCCTACTAGCTGTGTGACCTTGGGCATGTTTCTTGCCCTTGCTGTTTCCACACCTGTAAATGTGAGATGGTAGTAACGGTACCTGACTCAGGGGGCTGTGGTAAGACATGGGAGTCTGCACTTGTACAAGCAGCTTGGGATAGCGCCCGGCCACCAGGAGATGCTCATACATGTTAGCCGGGTTGACCACTTATGTATTTAATATTTTCTCCCTCCCTCACTCGACTATAAAGTCCCTAAGAGCAAGGACCCAGGTCTGTATCTGAAGCCCCAGCACAGTGTCCTGCATGTCGGAGACCCTCTATCAGTGTTGGTGGAAGGAATGAGGTAACGGCAAGGTCAGTGTAGCCCCTGGAGCTGGGGGTGGGGGGTGGGAAGGGTGAGTTAGGCGGGGCTTATTCGGTCACGTGAAGCATCTGGTGTTTGCTGTAAAAGCAGGGGAGGTTTTTGAAGGTTCTTCGTCAAGGGGAGTGGGATCAGGTTGACATTTTGCAAAGATGACTGGGCTGTTTCAACATCTATTGAACCCCAACTATATGCTAGATGCTCTATTAGGTGTTGTATTAAACATTATCTCATTTATTTGTTGATAAAATGACCCTGGCAAATAGGTGTACAGCTAAGGAAGTTAAAGCTTAGAAAGATTAAGTAGTTTGCCCAAGATCTCACAGCTAGAAAATTCTGCATAAATGGTCTTAAGATCTCTTTAGTTCTGTATTATTTAGCATATTGCTTCAGCTTCTATAACAGAGATTTCAAATGATCAGACACTTAAGTGTGATAGAAGTTGGGACGAAGTGAGTGTCATGGACATATATACACTACCAAACGTAAAATAGATAGCTAGTGGGAAGCAGCTGCATAGCACAGGGAGATCAGCTCGGTGCTTTGTGACCACCTAGAGGGGTGGGATAGGGAGGGTGGGAGGGAGATGCAAGAGGGAGGAGATATGGGGATATATGCCTATGTATAGCTGATTCACTTTGTTATAAAGCAGAAACTAACACACCATTGTAAAGCAGTTATTCTCCAATAAAGATGTTAAAAAAAAAAAAAGTTTGGATGAGAAGGTAGAGACCGGGAAAGAAGGCAATTTGTCCTGGAAATCTAAAGCCCCCTGGGGGTGGCCTTTCAGGAGAAGCTGCCTGATACCTAAGCAGTGGTATCAGCAGGTGTCAGTTGGGGAAAGAGAAGCCTGCTCTCAATGACACGCCTTCAGGGACTGAAGCCTGCGAACTCTATCCCACGTGGAGATAAGAGAGGTGAGAACCAGGTGAGCTGCAGTGTTAGCCTTTGCGTGGGCTCCGGGTGGCATTACAGCCATCTCACTCACTTCCTCTGCTCGACTTCCTGCTCCAGGAGCTTGCCCGCCCAGCCTCTAATAACCCCAAGTCCTGGACTGCTGTTGAGGAGACTGGCTGGGCCAGGTAAACAGGCAGGGAGGGAACAGACACAAACACCAGAGGAGGGTGCTGGGCGTTCCTCTGGACTCGCCGCAGGGGGCAGCCCCGCGGAGGCTCTTCCCATCTGTCTAGCTCCTTCATTTTCCCCTTCCTATCTGCACTTTCCTTCTTCCTTCCCTGTTTTCTGTCCCCGCCTGTCCTGTCTCCCAGCGGCCCCTCCCAGTCGGGCCACCAGTAGACAGGGCTTTGGCTGTAGCTGCTGCCGGTGGTCCCTCTTGGGGGATGGAGACCAGGGGAACCTCCCTTCCCAGGGACCTCGGGGGACATGAGGGGCCTAGGCTTGGGCTGGGGAGAGCTGATGGAGGACTTTGGAAAGTCCAGCCAGGGCTAGGATTCTCCAATCTGCGTGTTTTCTCCTCCAGCCTTATGTCCGCGCTGGGAATGGCCTCTCAGAGCAGTAGTGGGCCTAAGGCTCCCTCCAGTGGCCAACAGGGGCACTGCAGGCACTCGAGGCGCCTTCTGGAAGAGGTCACAGTGCGCAGCTGGCTGAGCCAACTTCCAAGGCCTAAGGGACGCGGTGGGTTGAGAGCTGGAAGCTGAGAGTAATTGGGCACTTAGAAGCAGGCTGTTTATTGAAAGCTCCAGGGGAGTGGCGGGGACAGAGAGCTGGTGGCCTCTGTTCCCAGCATCAGTTACCCCTCCCGGCAGATTGGAGCTGGTCCCGAGCTTCTCCATGACTTACCCGGGGGCAGGGCTGGAGACCACGCAGGTGGTCAGAGGTGGCAGGAGCCAGTGAGGCCCTGGTCCCAGGGGGTGGCCAGTGGAAGGGGCACTGGATTAGCAGCCAGGAGATGTGGGTAGACTAGGGGCTGGCCAAGAGAACTCCCCTCTCAAAGCCTCTGTGCCCTCTTCTTTAACTGGGCCTCTGGGACAAGTGATGTCTCTAGGTGTCTCCTCACAGCCCTGCATGGCCCATCCCCGTGTTCTTACCCCCTGGGTCTGCAAGGCCAATCTGTCCACCCCCCTGCAGCCGGCCCGAAGTTCACCCTCTCGTCAAGCTGGCAAGCAGACGAGTGTCTCTCCCAGGCCAATGATGCAGCTTTCTGTTCTCTTTATCCTTTAGAATGATCTGACACTCTGGAAATTTTCTTCTGCTCACCCTCGTGTCACCTCCTTCTGCGCGAGCGCATTTCTGGAGAGTCCAGCGCTTACAAAGACAGAAAACAGCTGCTTCCTGTCCTCAGGGTTCTGGGTCTGAGAACCAGGCACGAGGCATCTGCATCCCCTGGACTTGGTTAGTTTACTTCCTTCTTCTTCACAGTCAATGACCTCCGTGAAGAGAGTGAGAATAAGCATCTGTATTTCTCTCCAGCACTCTCAGGCCTCTGATCTCACCACACTGCCCCAGGTCTTTATGACAGAGAAGCTGAATCTGATGGAAAAGAAAAATAAATGGATGAGTGAATAAACCTGTTTTCCCCAAAAAGGAGGGACAGTGGGTGCCTTTGCCCATACAGGACCAAAGCTCTGATAAACCAGCTGGGAAGCAAAGATGAGAAAACTTCTCCTTTCACTGGCACGTGAAGCCTGGAGGAAGAACGCATGGTTGGGGAGGAACAGCCCTCAGGTCCTTGCAATTGGAGCCCGAGTTTCAGCTTATGATCCCCAGGCCAGTTTGCCCTCTCTGTGCCTCAGTTTCCTGGCCTATAAAATAGGATGGTAATTGACAAAATTATGTGCATATTCATGATTATAGATGTAGAGTGTCCATCCCTGTGCTCATGTGGAATACTGGGAGTGAAGTAACGTTTATTGACTGCCTACGATATGGCAGGTCCTATGGGAGATGCACAGGATCTCATTTCACAGATAAGCAAACTAAGACTCAGAGAAGCTGACAATTGAATTAATGAGAACCTACGTCTATCAGCTTCTAAAGACTGTGGGTCTATCTAGAAAGGTGTAGATGTGGAGGGGGCAGGAGCTCACCGAAGGTAGGGTCCTGAGAAGGCAGAAGCCCTTGTGAGATCAGAGAAGAGCCAGAGGGAGGGAGGGAAAGAGTGAGGGAGGGAGAGAGGGAGGGAGGGAGGGAGACAGCAAGTATAGAGCTTACAGAGGAAACTCAGGGCTCATGTGACCTGGTGACCATCTCATCTCACTGCGCCCTTTGCAAGCAAGACAGCCGAGCTCAGAGAGAGGAAGGGACTTTCCACAGGTCACTTGATATCTTAGAGCCTGGCTGGTCCAAAGAGCCAGTGATAGAGATCCTAGAACAGTCACCAAGAGGCTGGTAAGGCCAGACACAGTCTCCAGGATGCATCTGGGAAGAATCCAGGCCTGGCCATGGATGGCACAGGGAAGCAGGCCCACAGAGGGATTGGGGACACCCTCAAAGCGGGGGTGGGGTGGTGGGAAACCAGAGGGTCAATATGGGGTCCTCCTGCCCAGCCGGAGCCAGGAGAGCCCCGAGACAGCACTGAGGGGGAGGGGTCACCTCCCCCGACTCCGGAGAAGCTGGGGATGCTCCTGGACTCAGTAGGAGTGAACCAACCTCATGGGAATGCAGGGAAGGTGAAGCCACAGAGAGGCAGCTCAAGCCCAGGGACGTTACAATTTAGTGTCTGAATCAGCCCAATGTCCAGCTGTGGCCACTGAGGCCAGTCGCCTGGTCCAGAATTCTCTCCCTTTTTAGAAGAGGAAAATGGGCATTCGGCCTCCCTGCTGCCCCTGCCCTGGTCCTGGGGAAGAGGTTGGTTTTAAGAATGGGGGCTGTAGAGCAGGGGTTCCCAAGCCCCGGGCCGCGGACCGGTGCTGGTCCGCGGCCTGTTAGGAACCGGGCCGCGCAGCAGGAGGTGAGCGGCAGGCGAGCGAGTGAAGCTTCCTCTGCCTCTGCCCATGGCTCCCATTACGGCCTGAGCCATCCCCCCCCGCCACCCCCGGTCCATGGAAAAATTGTCTTCCACGAAACGAAACCGGTCTCTGGTGCCAAAAAGTTTGGGGACCGCGGCTGCAGAGGAATTTGCAAGGGGATGTCGCCCCCTGGTGGCCCATGGCAGTGGTACTGCGAGCCGAGGCTGGAAGGCCAGAGGAGGTGCCCGGTGCAGCCAGAGCTGACTTGATGAAATACTTTTGAGCTCCTCCTAGCGTCAGGCTCCCTTGTGAGTGAGGCCCAGGAGCAGGGCGCATGGGGAATAGAGTGGTGGCTTTCAATACACTACCAAACGTAAAATAGATAGCTAGTGGGAAGCAGCCGCATGGCACAGGGAGATCAGCTCGGTGCTTTGTGACCACCTGGAGGGGTGGGATAGGGAGGGTGGGAGGGAGGGAGATGCAAGAGGGAAGAGATATGGGAACAGATGTATATGTATAACTGATTCACTTTGTTATAAAGCAAAAACTAACACAATAAAGTAAAGCAATTATACTCCAATAAAGATGTTAAAAAAAAAAAAGAATCAATGTAGTGAGTGCGGTTTTCTCTGGAGATACTTTGGGGCTATAGCAGGCACACTACAGTAGTGGCGATGGTGGGTACAGAGGCACAGAAGGATGTGTACTGAGCTCCTGGCATGAACCGGGCCCTGTGCTAGCCACTGAGGATGCAGTGATGAACAGGACCTGCTCCTTGCCCTCCATGGTCTACGCAGGACTCAGATGAGAGACCAGGTGACGAGCATACAGCCATCCCAGGATGGAGGCACACAGTGGTAGGGGCGTAGCCATTTCTCCTGTGGAGGAGTTTCTGGCCTCTCTCCTCACTCCTCAGTCTTTTTCATGTCAGGACAAGTGACTCATCAGGTTGGGAGTTTGTGAAGAGAAATCGAGCAAGTTGTCCAGCTCCTTCTGCTTGCCTTCTCTCCCTCCGAGCCAGCAGGTTCTCAGGGCATTTGCACTCCAGTCTCCTCCCTCGTTGGCGAGGGCCCTGTCCTGTGCAGGGGCCTGTGGCTGTTCAGCACTGCTCATGTCCGGGACAAGAGACTCTAGTTTTTTTTTTGTGTGTGTGTGGTACACGGGCCTCTCACTGTTGTGGCCTCTCCCGCTGCGGAGCACAGGCTCCGGACGTGCAGGCTCAGTGGCCATGGCTCATGGGCCCAGCCGCTCCGCGACATGTGGGATCTTCCCAGACCGGGGCACGAACCCGTGTTCCGCACATCGGCAGGCGGACCCTCAACCACTGCGCTACCAGGGAAGCCCTGTTTTCTATATCTTTTAACTTCCTCTTTTTAAGTTTTATTTGTTTGTGATTTCCTCTCCCATGCTGTAATCCTGCTTCTTGATGATCAGTTTAAGAGATTATGCAGTCTTTTTCTGCTATGAAAGATGACTGCTAACTCATATAATCCCAGTTCCTACCAAATCATTACTTTTAGTTCCTCTTTTGTTTATTTTTCAAATTTATATAAACAAAATGCTTCCTTATTTCTTGGTACATAAGTTATAAAAATGTATCTTGATTCCCCAGTTTTGTAAATTGAGGATATTCGGGCCCATTTCCTTCACCTACTTTCACTTTTTGCATGTGTGCTTTTACTTACCATATCTGTTAGGGTGATACTAGATGCAAACACGAATGAAACAAATATGTCTCAAGGACAATAAAGGTTTATTTACTGTTCATATAATGGCACTGGAAGATGAATAGGTTGGCAGGTCATTTGTTGATTTAGTCTGATGGAAACCTTATGAATTCAACGACAAATCAATGTGGTTTCCATGGTGATAATCAGCTTTTAAGCCAGCTGGAAAGAATAAAGAGTGTGGGCAAGAGTACATGGGGGATGTTTGTGGACCAGGCACGGAAGTGGCATGTGTTATTTCAGTCACATTCCATTGGCTAGAACTCTGTCATATGGGCACACTTTACTGCAAGGGACTTTGGGAAATGTATTCTACTTAGGTGCCCAGGAAGAAGAGGAAAACAGAATGATTCATTCTGATTAATAACTAGTGGTTATTATCACTTGTATATTGTCAAGCTCCTAGTCTGCGTTTTCTCTTTCAGCAATTTATTTCTGCGTTAAATCTAAAAGCTGAAAATCAACATCTCGCTTTTACACGAACACAGCTGTGTGGTCAGGATTATGGTGCAGGACAAAATCCATTCTAGATAGTTTGACGGGGAAGGAATTTATTAAATGGATTTCAACATTATCAGGAGGGCTGAAAAAAACAGATGCTAACTCAAGATTTCAGGAACTGCTTCAGAAATAGTCCCCAAGAGATCTGTGACTCTTCCGGAGTCAGGGAGCTGCCATCTCCAGTGCCACGCTGGTTGGTTCTGTGAACAGGATGCTGCCTTAATGAAGGAGCTACCACTGTGGGCTCTAGAACCACACAGAGCTGCTCTGACTTGACCAGCAGAATGACCTCAGCACTCTTGAGCTTGTGGCTGGACATTTAGACTTCTGTTAATGCTGCCACAGAAACACCAGTACCTCCATGGCTGTGTGTACCAGCAGGAAACAGCACAAGCAGAAAAACCCACCTCTGCTTTCAAACACCTTGAGTGCCTCTGACTGACAGAGTGTAAATCACATCTAAAACTCTAGCTGCAAGGGAGCCTGGGAAATGCAGAGCTCAGTTGTCCAGCCTCTGCCACACAGAAACACACACCAGAGGAGGCGGGGGAATGGAGGCTGAGCACCAGCCCACCCCATCCATCAAATTCCATCCCTTTACTAATCATCATCTTTTACCCATACTTAAATTTACAAACTACTTCTATAGGAACGACATTCCCCCTCTGAATATAATACAATCATGTCTTATGAACCAAAACACATTCGTAATGTCCTACAAAGCTTATGAGACACCCACATTTGCATTAGTTATTTCATTCATCACTTGGTGATGAGCTTTCTCTCTCTTGTTTAATTACAGTGACATCTGGATATTTTGTAGCCCATGGACTAAATGATGAAATTAACCACCCAAACACATTCTATAAAAAAAATGGTAGGGAGAAGAAAAAGGGAAAAATAAGAAATTATCATTGCTATTTTTAAGTAACAAAGAAAGCAAGAGAACTTGGGTGGCTTTTACAGCCCTCCTATCAGCAACTGGTCATGAGATTGTAGTGTCATTTGGGTATTTCCCTGGTGGAGTGACCCCAATCTATTCCCGAGGGCTCTGAGTCTCTGATGGTCTTGTTCCTATTGGGTTGCTAGAATGTGCCAGTTATTTGCCACTGAACATGGCCATATTTGGAGAGGCTCCAGAGGATCACTTGGATTCTTGACATATTTCCCCTACTGCCACACAGGGAGGGAACTTTATTCCTGTGATGCAACCTTATTCCCCCTTTGCCTTATTCTTATGCCTTTGCCTGTTGATTTAATGGCATAAAAAAGACCCAGATGGCTAGGAAACAGGTTCCTATTCCTATGTTTAGTGGATCCATTTTTGGTTTCCTAGGGGATGATTTTCTCCTTTGGGTACTTAGATGTCTACATCAGCTTAGCCCAAGGAATGGGAAAAATTGTATGTAAGGGCCCATTAGGGTTAATAGAGAGGGGTACCTCCCCTATTTCTATTCCTTAGTTCCTGCATATGTGTATTTCTGGCTATAAGCACAACAGTCTCCTATCTTAACCCCAGTTCTGAGCACATACTGCGACCCGCAAATGACATCCCACACTCATAAGGTGTTGACTCCAAGCTAAAGTTATAATGAAATCTTCAACACATTAGTCGGCTGTTCTATTACTCCAGGTTCTTTGGGTGATGAGATCCATGATAAGTCTAGTGTATCCTTTGCAAATAAGCCTTTTATCCACTGATCTAAAATGACTTTCCTAGACAGAAACAATGTTGAGAGGAAGAAACAATGGTGTTGCTGGCAGAGGAACAACAGGCAGAGAAGACAAATCCATATTCCAGGAAGTCTCTACTCCAGTAAGGACAAATCACTTCCCCTTCCATGATGGAAAGTGTCTAATAGGGTGGCGAACCATTGCACTGGGTGCTCAGGATGCCTCTCTGCTATTGCATACTCAGAATAATCTCAGGGAAGGGAAATTTGGGCTCTTGCATGAAGTCCACCCCTGCTATCATGGCCACTTTGTTCATGAACCCATTGAATAAACACTGGGCTGTCTGGGTAGAGAGTCCAGCTGATATCCATTGAATAGGTCATCTTGTCTACCCAATCATCAGAAGCCTTGTCTGCAGAGAATGCATTTGGTAAGTTTGGTAGGCAGAACGACTCCCTGAAGGTGTCCATATCCTAATCTTTAGAATCGTGAATGTGCTACCCTACATGGCAAAAGAGACTTTGCTGATGTGATTAAGTTAAAGGTCAGAGCTAGATTATCCTGGATTATCTGGGCGGGTCTAACAAGAAGGGGCGGGAGGTTGAGAGTCAGAGAAGGAGATGTGAGTATGAAGCAGAGGTCAGAGTGATGGGATTGCATGAGCCAAGGAATACAGGTGGCCTCAAGAAGCTGGAAAAGGCAAGAACCAGTTCTCTCCTAGAGCCTCCAGAAGGAACAGAGACCCACCAGCACCTTGATTTTAGCTCAGTGTGACTCATTTCAGATTTCCGAATTGTAAGATAATAAATTTGTGTTGCTTTAAACCATGAAGTTTGCACTAGTTTGTTATAGCAGCAATAGGAAGCAAATATAGTAATCCTCGTCTTATTGATGACTTGATCACGAATGTTTTCTGTGGCTCTCTGTTAAAGATGTTTTATCAAGTAAAGGAAATATCCATACATTTCTATTTTGTTTAATTTAAATTTTTTGTATCACGAATGGATCCAGAATTTAGTCAAATGTCTTCCAGGATTTATGGAAATAATCACATATGTTAAATCATCTCTTAACATGATCGATCGTATTAATGGCTTTTCTAACAGTGAGTTACCCTGGCATTCCTAGAATGGTCCCATTTGATCATGTTTTTAATATTTTTATGCTGAAATTATTAAAAAAAATCAACTTTGAGGCATAAGTAACACGCAGTAGATTGAATCCCCTTAAAGTGTATACTATTTTGTCACTTGCAGATACCCATGAAGCTATGACCATAATTAAGATACAGCGCTTTTCCATTAACCCCAAAAGGATCCTCATTCTTCTTTACAGTATGTCCCTCGCTCTACTCCTAGCCCCTGGCAACCACTAATTCTATCCCTATATATTAGTTTGAATTTTCTGTAAATGGAGTAATACCATATATACTCTTTTAGTTTTATCATCTTTCACTCTGCATATTAATTTTGATATTCAGCATTTTGTGGTATTTATCAGTAGTTTGTTCCTTTTTACTGCTGAATAGTATTCCTGTGTACGGTATACCACTTTTGTTTATCCATTCACTTAAATGAAGAATGTTTAAATTGTTTACAGTTTTTTTGGCCATTGAGAATAAAGCTGCTGTGAACAATTCTGTGCAAGTCTTATTGTGGACACTTGCTTTTACTTCTCTTGGGTAAATACCGAGGAGTGGGTTGGCCATGTCATATGGTCAGTATATTTGCAACTTTCTAAGAAACTGCCAAACAGTTTTTGGAAGTGGCTGTATCATTTTACATTTCTTCCAGTACTGTATGGGGGCTCCAGTTGCTCCACATCCTCACCAGCATTTGGTACTGTCAGTCTTTTAAAATTTAAACATCCTAATGCATGTGTTAAGAATCTTGTCATGTGCTTTTTGGTTTCTCTGGCTCTCTTACTATTTTTGATTTCAAAATTTAATTTATTTGAGTTAGAGAAATATTCTGTATGATTTCAATTCTTTTAAATGTATTGAGGCTCGTTTTATTGTCAATCTTGTGGACATACAGTGTGCACTTGTAGTGAATGTGTATTCTGTAGTTGGGTGTAGTGTCTCTAACTATCATTTAGATAACATGGTTTAGACTATCATTCAGATCCTTGAATAATATTTTTACATTTACAGCTCTTCACTGATGATTTTTGTCTAGTTATTCTATCAGTTGCTGAGAGAAGGGTGTTAAAATCTCCCGTGATGATTGTGCAATTGTTTCTTTCTCCTTTTAACTCTGTCAACATTTGCCTTGTGCATTTTGAAGCCCTTTTGATAGTTGTATACTCATGTATGGTTATTGGTCTCCCCAGTGAATTGATCCTTCTGTCCTTATAAAATATCCCTCTTTATTTCTGGTACTATCCTATCTTGAAGTCTATTTTATCAGATATTCATATAACTACTCCAGCCCTTGTGTGGTTCTGTATGGTATACCTTTTTTTCCATTCATGTAATTTCAGTGTATCCCTGTCTTTATATTTAAAGGGTATTAGGTCATGCTTTAAAAAAATGCATTCTTCTAATCTTTGCTTTTCCATTTGAATATTTAAGGCATGTCTTAGTTCATTTGGGCTGCTGTAACAAATTACCACAGACTGAGGAGTTGATAAACAACAGAAACTTATTTCTGGGGCTTCCCTGGTGGTGCAGTGGTTAAAAATCTGCCTGCCAATGTAAGGGACATGGGTTCGAGCCCTGGCCTGGGAAGATCCCCCATGCCGCGGAGCAACTAAGCCTGTACGCCACAACTACTGAGCCTGAGTTCTAGAGCCCGCAAGCCATAACTACTGAGCCCACGTGCCACAACTACTGAAGCCTGCATTGCCTAGAGCCCGTGCTCCGCAACAAGAGAAGCCACGACAATGAGAAGCCCGTGAACAGCAACAAAGACCCAACATAGCCATAAATAAATAAATAAATAAATAAATAAATAAAAATAAAAATAAAAAGAAACTTATTTCTCAAAGTCTGGAGGCTGAGAAGTTCAAGATCCAGGTGCCAGCATGGTCGTGCTCCAGTGAAGGCCCTCCTCCTGGTTCATAGGCAGTGCCTTCTTGCTGTGTCCTCACACGGCCAGAGGGGTGAGGGAGCTCTGTGGGTCTCTTACAGGAACATTAATTTCATTCATGAGGGCTCCACCCTCATGACCTAATGACCTCCTGTTATCCTTAGTACCGTCATCCCTGTGTATCCACAGGGAATTGGTTCCTGGACTCCTGCAGATAACAAACTCTGTGGATGCTCAAGTCTCTATAAGGGCGTAGTATTGCATATAACCTCCTGTATACTTTAAATCATCTCTAGATTACTTATAATACCTAATAGAATATAAATGTGATGTAAAATGTTGTTTGTGTGCATCAAATTCAAGTTTGGCTTTTTGGAACTTTCTGGAATTTTCCCCCCCAATATTTCTGATCCCGTTAGTTGAATTTGCAGATGTGGAACCACAGATATGGAATGCCAGCTGTATATTCATTATTCCCTGACCAATATTTTTGCTCCTACCCTCCAACCCCACCCCCTTTACCCCAGACACCCTCTTCACCTTTCATGGAACATCCTCATGCTAAAAAATTATTCACTGTTTACCTGAAATTCCAATTTAACTGGGGATCTTGTAATTTTCTTTACTAAACCAGGTAGCCCTCCTGAAGGCCCATCCCAACTTTAACGCTCCTGCGGGGTCAGGTGAGCCTTCCAAAGCTCTGCCCTGTCTGCGTCCCCTCCCCAGCACGGGTGTTGATCTCTAGAAAGCTCCCCAGTAAACGTCCTGTTTGCTCTTCTCCTCAGAGTTGGCCTTCAGGGGAACTTGACCTGCAATATCAAGTCTCTGCTGTCTTCTTCCCCTGGTCCTAAGACCCCTGACCCACAGCGGTGGAAGTCCAGTCCCCAGAGCAGCCTCCATCCTGGCCCCCAGGCCTGGGGTTGATGTCAGGAGGACCTAATCACAGCTCAGGTCTTGAGGGGTGGTCCTATGCCCACCAGGGGGCAGTCGTTACCCATGTGTGAGCCTCACAGCGGCCCAGGCAGTGTAGGGGGTAGGCTCAAGGAGAGATGGCTGCTGTGTGTATGGTGTGTACGGGGTGGATGCGCTGGAGGACAGGTGCTGGCTGTGCAAGCCCCAGCTCTAGCATGCATGACCTGCGTGTGTGCACCCGTGTGTGTGCCTGACCCTGGGCCAGTCGATCCTGTAATCTGGACCTGTTTTCTCATCTGTCCAAGGAAAGGGTCCTTCGTTCTGACAGTCTGTGTTCCTTTGTCTCTCAGCACCCTTGGGTCATCTCTTTAGAAATCTCTGTGCTCATTTCAAAGAGTTAAGGAGTTCAGAGGGGGCCAGGGAGGGGAGGAGACAAAGAGGAATGGAGAAGTTTTATGTTCTGCTCCCCAAAGCAATGCTTTAATTGATTAAACAAAATCTGTATTTTCATTTTCATAAAAGTTTTATTTCAAAATAATGTGAGTTGTTAAGTCCTATACAAAGGCACTAGTGCCCTTGGATAGAGCTCTAGTCATTTTCAGGAATCTAGTCCGACCTCTAATTCTCAGAACACTTGGGACTTTCCAACCAAGCGCCCCTCACCCAGAGGAGAAAAATGTAGTGGCAAAGACACTGGGCCTCAAGGTCAGCCTTCCTGATTCTCGCTGGGCAGCTAGTTAGTGGCTGCGCCGCAGAGTCTCATCTGTAAAATGGGAGTAGTCATAGCAACGTAAGTCATTTCACTGTTAACTATTGTTGGTGAATATCGGTGGCGTTCTGTCTCAGCTCCCTCACACAATCGTCTGTGACCTTGAACCTTCTCCCTGTGGGACCGCTGTTTCCTGTCATCCACGGGGAGTAACAGCACTCATTTTGTGCAGTTGCAGTGAACAGGGTGGGTGTTTGCGGAACCACCCAGTACATAGTAAGTCCTGAGTAAATTCCTAGTTCTTTCCTGGACCAGCGCTACTTCCTGATCAAAACGTTAACTCTGTCTGCCCTGGGCCTTTCCTGGCAGTCCAGTGGTTAAGACTCCAGGCTTCCACTGCAGGGGACGTGGGTTCTATCCCTGGTCGGGGAAGTTCCATATGCTGCTGCGAGGTACGGCCAACCCACACCCCCCCCAAAAAAAAACCCTTACTCTGCTCTGTCTCCCTGACCTCTGCCGCGAGGTCATGGTGATAAGACAACTGATGCCACTTGGTAGAGACCTTTCCAGGGCATCTGCACATAGGGGATTGGCAAGAGGGCAGGGCATTCAGGAAGGCTCAGGGGAGGACAGACGGGCTTCCTGGAGGGCTTTTTGTTACCCCTGAGCTATCCCCGGTGACTTACTGCTGCTGTGCCTGTGGGTAAGGGGAGGGAGTACAGATGTCCTGTCATGCCCCCTGGAAATCCCTCTTTGGAGGTGGAGCCGTGTCATCCACTTGTGTGAGAGAGGGGGACCCATGTTCTGTTCTCCTGGTATTTTTCCCGGCCCCGCCCCTAACTCTCATGTCGACAGCCTGCCCGTTTAAAACCTCTGCTTTTGGAGGCTGGTGCTGCAGGGTGGAGAGTAGGAATTGCTTAGATACTAGTCCTTTCTGGCATTTTCCCCCTGGAAGCCTGAGTTTTTTGAGAGGGGAGGCCTGAGGGAAGAGTCCCGAGGCCCAGTGCCCTCTCCCCCAGCAGTGCCTGTGGTGTGCAGGACCTCTGGGCAGACTGTGTGATGTGTCTGGGCCCGGGTTTCTCCGGCACTAATTGGCTCAGAGGCAGGAGAGCCTCTGGGCTCCTGAGGACTGTGTGACATTAGCCCGGGTGTCTCAGCAGTAACCAGTGGGGACAAGCGGCCAGCGACCACACGTGCTCCCCTCCCCGTGAACGCTGATGAGAGAGAGGTTGGGTGGGCGTCTCATTAACGATGGAGACTGAATTTCCTGCCTCCAGGTGGGACATGGGCTTAGAGACAGATTTAGCTTGATTCAAAGACTTTTTTTTTTTTAAAGAAGATGTTGGGGGGTAGGAGTTTATTAATTTATTTATTTTTGCTGTGTTGGGTCTTCGTTTCTGTGCAAGGGCTTTCTCTAGTTGCAGCCAGCGGGGGCCACTCTTCATTGCGGTGCGTGGGCCTCTCACTATCGCGGCCTCTTGCGTTGCGGAGCACAGGCTCCAGACGCGCAGGCTCAGTAGTTGTGGCTCACAGGCCTAGTTGCTCCGCGGCATGTGGGATCCTCCCAGACCAGGGCTCGAACCCGTGTCCCGTGCATTAGCAGGCAGATTCTCAACCACTGTGCCACCAGGGAAGCCCCCAAAGACATTTTTAAAAATGACATTTGTTGCACACCTGCAATTGTGGAGACCATGTATGGTTGCTATTTCTGAATTTCCCGTAGCCCCACACGGCCTTGCCCACTGCACATGCTCAAGGAGCCCTTCTCCTCATGGGGCAGGCTACCTAGCAAATCCTCCCCTCTGTTCAAGGCCTGAAGCAATGGGCTTGCCTGGGAGAGTCCAGGGCCAGGTCTCTAGACAGCAGGCGCCTTGATCGGCGCCCCCAACCGTCAGCATCGGAC